>NC_136999.1:40608444-41125944 GCF_032717465.1 Coenobita brevimanus | reverse complement strand
TAGTATTTTAAAGGATATGGCAACTTGTAGCACCTTCCACAGCACTATTAGTCAAGTACCCTCAATGTCCACTTTATCTAAACAACAATGTAACAAACCTAGATGCAGAATGCCTGAACATTAAGACAATGCTCCAGGGCACTGCAAAAGAAACTTTAGGTTTCTCTGTTTGTCACCATGAAGACTGATTTGATAAAAATGTTGATGGCATACATGACCTTGTGCACTGAAGAATATAGCACATAACAACTGGTTGGCTCATCCTAGCTCCTTAACCCCCAGAACAGAATTCCAGAATCTTAGAAGTGAAACCCAGACCAAACTGCATGACATGGAGAATAAATGGTGGACTGAGCAACCAAAGAGCTGGAAAGACTGGCTGATATTAATGACCAGCATTGGTTCTTCAAATCCTTAGAAACCATTAATGGGCCCACCAAACATATCTTAGCCCATATTAGATCACCCAAAAGAGAGCTCCTGAAACACATATAAGCAGAACGATGGACGGAACACTTACTGATTTGAAGAAACCCGGTGGAGCACAATATCCTTGATAACATCCCAAATGCTCCTCAATTGGCAGATCTCAATGTCTCACCCACACTTGCAAAGACAGCTGAGGCCATCTAATCTCTAAAAAATAACAAAAGCCTTGGCCCTCATGACATACCATTTTTATTATTCGAAGAACGTGACCAATTACTCCACCAACACATCCCTGATCTCATGCTGACTATCTGGAACCAAGAACGAATTCCATCTGATTGGCTTACTTCTGACATTGTAACCATCTTCAAGAAGATAGGGGACCCTTCAAAATGTGACAATAGCAGAGTTATCTCCCTTCCTGTGAATGCTAGCAGAGTACCAGCAATAATGTTATTCAGACTGAAATATTTGAGTCAACACTTCCTGAAGCACAGTACGGGTTCAGAAAGGACAAAGCATTTGAAATATGGTCCTTGTTCCCCGACAGATACAAGAGAACTGCCACAAGCAGAACCGTGACTGATATATTGCATTCATCGACCTTGCAAAAGCATTTGACATTGTCAACAGAATCTTTTATGGAATGCTCTTTTAAAACGTGGTGTTGCGAAAAAATTTCTTACCATCCTGAAGCATCAGCATGGCAACATGAATATTCATATGTCCATAGGTGGGAGCAAATCCAAACCCTTCAATGTGGACGTAGAAGTAAACCAAAGATGTGTCTTGGCTACTGTCATGTACAGCATCCATCTCACTGCAGTCAGCCATTTTAGTCACCAGCATATGAACCCTGATGATGGAATAAAATCCAGTTCTGTCTAAATGGTATCTTATTTACGTTCAGACGTCTTCAAGCACAATCAAAGACTGAAATGGATCATTTTCTAGAGCTACACTACGCTGATGACTGTGCTGTCATCGCACATGCCCCAGAAACCATGCAACACAGTCTCACAATCGTCTCCAACATATAACATGAAATGAGGCTCCGAATAAAATGTCAGTAAAAGAGAAATGACATTTTAGAGATACAACCCAGCAGTCTCTTGTATTTAAGATAAATGGGAAAAATGTAAATCAGGTGGAGAATTTTACCTACCTTGGAAATGAGCTTACAGATAAACCTAACATTGATGGAGAAGTCTTTCCACGAATCAACCACATCTCAGCCTCATTTGGAAGTCTCAGATCCACAGTCTTTCAAATGCCAACTTGAGAATCGAGAAAAATGAATCAGTATATACTGTTGTATCCCTCCTCATGCTCTCAAATCCTGGACTACCTACCGGCATCGCATCAAACAGCTTGAGCCGTATCATATCCACAGCTTACAGCTCATCCCAGGACTCACATGGGAGGATAAAGTCTTTCATCCTCAACTTCTCCAACAGACAAAGTCAACTTTCATAAAAACCATGTTTGCTAAATAGCAGCTGAGATGGGTCGGACATGTGTTCCGCATGCCTGAGCACTGCCTTCCTCGCCAGGCTGTAGACCAACTCTCTGCAGTTCGCTGCAACTCATGGGGGGACAGAAGAAGAGATTTAAAGGTAATATAAGGACAGTTCTGAAGAAATTGAACAGAAATACCAGGCGATCTTCAAACCTATGTCTCAGGCAGATAACAATGGCGAGCCTTCTTCAGCGAAGAAACTTGACGAAACTCGGAAATTAGGTCAGAGAAGAGCGTATACAGTGGAGGCACTACCAAAACAGAGTTCTCCCAGCACACCTGGATTTGATATGCCGATTGTGTGTCAAAGTTTGCTGATCCAGGATTGGTCTACACAGCCACACACGTTTGCACGAAAGACAATGAGAAACACCATCCTTATGAATATTACAGGCGTCGTCTTCTGTAACGGAAGGACAGATTTGTGTGTGTGTGTGTGTGTGTGTGTGTGTGTGTGTGTGTATGTGTGTGTGTGTGTGTGTGTGTGTGTAACTACAGTACTTCGGTAGAACAGAGATTATCGAGTTTTGGACTAATGAATGAGTAGATATCGTATGTGGCACAATTCTATGGGCACTTTTTTGTTAGTTCTCCTGCTCTTCTGTTTTTCTGTCACTGTTTCCGAATTTATTCCACTTAATGTATTAGCTTGAAGTCGGGTGGTGATAATGATGATGATGATGAGGATGATTTTTTTTTTTTTTTTGCACGGTTAAGCATTTGCGTTCGTTTCAATGTAATTGCTATGCATGTAAAGTTAAACCAGGAATTCGAGGGCTTGGATGATGTGTAAATGATTGTGTCTCCCATTTAACTCAAGCTGCTTACAGTTTGTCTACTTCTGCTCTCTCTTTTTATTTCTTTATCTTACTTTCTCCTATCTCTTAGGTGATAATTAGCCAGAAAATGGATGATGATGATGATGATGATGATTTTGCAAATTTTTTTGAGTGGGAAGGATCGGTGGGGGGATCCTACCTACTCCATCTCCTAAAAATGAATTACGTGTTGATGATGATGAAGATGGTGATAATTATGATTCTGGGGATTATTTTTTGGTAGTTTGGTTTTTACTAAACCCTTTTTGCTGCAGTGAACAATTTGGGCAGTTGACACAGATCAGCATCTAACGATTTTGTCAGCAACCTGAAAATTATTACCCTCGTTGTACGTTTCACGCACGAAATAAGTAAATAAAGGACCTGTTTTTTCACTCAAAAATAGGATGCAAAATATTACTGTAAAGAAGACAAAAGAAAACTCAAACACGCTGTCATTTTCAAGGAAGAGAGAGAGAGAGAGAGCGAGAGAGAGAGAGAGAAAGAGAGAGAGAGAGGTGGGGGGGGGGGAATGTGCTTGCTAATATGACACGCACAAGAAAGAAAAGAAAGCACTTCTGTAAAGGGAATTCAAACTAAAAAGCTCCATGAAGGCACAAAATTATAATTGTATTTATATCTACATGTATATCTTATCTATCTCTGTCTATCTGTCTATCTATCTATCTCTGTCTATCTGTCTATCTATCTATCTATGTCTATCTATGTCTATCTATCTATGTCTATCTGTCTATCTATCTATCTCCATCTATCTTCTGTCTACCTATCTACCTATATTTTTATACAATAAATCCATAGAGCCCCAAGATCCTAAAATGTACAACCACAGAAATACTTAGCCAGATACAACACATTAAGAAGGCCAAACAAAAACAGAAAGTTAAAAATAAATTTTAAGAAACGAAGACTTATAAATTTTCAAACAAGGGGATTTACTCTTCAAATCTCCAGAGTCCTATGTACTCGGTCTTGAAAAAAAAAAAAAAATGTAATAACTCCAGGAAAAAAGCTAAAGATTCCGAAAAGACCAAATAATTGTGAATTAATCCAAAATGCCAGATATGACCTGCATTATAGTTACCAAACACCATACCTAAAAAAAAAAAAAATAGGGAAACCTCAAAGAACAAAAATCATCAAACCTCAAGAACAAAAGCAGTGAAAAATCACATTTCAAAATCTCAGCAGTTCTCAAAAATATATGCATCAAAAATAAAAACAAGAATAAAGGAACTCTTTTGAAATGGAGAACCCCCCCCCCAGAAAAAAATAAGAAACATCACAGAATTCAAAACACTGCACTGACTCAAAGAAATCCCTCAGACTCAAGTAATCCTAAACAAAATACATACAAATGCTTCCAAAATGCCAAAAAGGCACAAAATCTTTCCCAAATCCAAATCGGCCTTCTCTTCCTGCAAATCGCGTCTCTCTTATTCCGCTTTAACAACAAATGGAGGTTATAATGATCGAGTTCTGGCGAGAAAGGACGAGACTTGAGTTGACAGGTGCGTGTATGTGTGTGTGTGTGTGTGTGTGTGTGTGTGTGTGTGTGTGTGTGTGTGTGTGTGTGTGTGTGTGTGTGTGTGTGTGTGTGTGTGTGGAGAGAGAGAGAGAGAGAGAGAGAGAGAGAGAGAGACAGACAGACAGAGACAGACAGACTGACAGAGACAGACAGAGAAAGAGGGACAGAAACAGAGACGAGGGCTAGGGGATGGAAGAAGAGAAACATGAAGCGAGATGATAATAGACAGAGAGAAACAGAGAGACTGCGTGAAGCGGAATAGACGTCTTGTGCAAAATCATGTAAACCTAGAAAGACAGAGAGATCGACAGACAAGCAGAAGGACAGATTCAGCTTGGTATATAAACAGACTCACACAGAAAGATACATAGGCAGAAGATGAAAGATATACAGTAAGCGAATGCCAGGCTGAAATCAACAGACAAGAGGAATGCAGTGAGACAGGTGAGACGGGAAAGAGTCAAGTAGATAAACTCATAAAGAAGCCATGGAACAGAAAGACTGACGGATGGTGATAAAGTGAGGCAGGTAAGCCTTGCATTGTCTACTTCGTTTACGCAATTTATGAGAAATGAGTCACAGCACTGTAACTCGAAGGCAGGCAGGCAGGTAGGAGGGAAGGCAGGGAAGCAAGCAGGTAGGCAAGAAGGAAGACAGGGAAACAGGAAGGGAAGAGGCAGGGAGGCAGGCAGGCAGGAAGGAAGGAAGGAAGGAAGGAAGGAAGGCAGGGAAGCAGGCAGTGGGGCAGAAAGAGAGGCAGGGAGGCAGAAAGGTAAGTAGAAAGGCAGGAAGGAAGGAAGGTATGAAGACGGGCATGTAGGAAGAAAGGGAGGCAGATAGGTATGCAGGCCAGCAGGCAAGCAGGATGACAGGAAGTCAGGCATGCAGGCAGGCAGGAAGACAGAGAAGGAGACGGGCAGGAAGTCAGGCAGACAGTGAAAGGGGGAGAGAGGTGGGGATTAGAAGGGTGGAAATGGTGAGAGTGTAACAGAGATAAACAGAACACAAACACTTTGCAATCCCAGTGAGGCGGTCCGCGTACATTGCATCAGTAACATAATAGATGATTAGTAAAGTGTAATGAGCAAAATAAATCGCTGAGGAAGACGTGTTACCAAGTCTCCGAAGCCGGCTAAAAATATGCCTCGCTCAGTTGTCGTAGACGTACAAGGAAAAGGTATTCCAACAGAAGGATCTATACAACACCTTCCAGTTACTCTGGATATGCGCTGTACAGGGAAACTGTAGAAGCAACACCAGAAGGAAATTTCATGAACCAGAAGGCAACAGTAATGAGATAGAGAGAGAGAGAGAGAGAGAGAGAGAGAGACACGTTGATATAAAGCAGAACTTCTCTCATTCCATGCTTCATCTTATGCTCCTGCTTCCTGCATATCTCCTTAACAGATTATTGTTCTCTGTCTCTTTTGAATTGTTTAGTAAGGCTTAAGTTTAGTCTTATTGAATACTTATTGAGAGAGAGAGAGAGAGAGAGAGAGAGAGAGAGAGAGAGAGAGAGAGAGACGTTGGAGTTCCAGTAGAGCTTCTTTCATTCCATGCTTCATCTTATGCTCTTGCTTCCTGCCTGCCTCCTAAACAGATTATTGTTTTCCGTCTCTGTCTCTGTCTGTCTGTGTGAGTGTCTGAGATGAATTGTTCAGTAAGGCTTACATTTAGTTTTGTTGAATACACAGGTCTGCATCATTAGTCATTAAAAATTGTTTAATGCTGAGTAGTTTTTTTACTGCATTTATGAACACAACAAAAAATACATTTAGAATGCGTCCATCGCATCACATTTTAATACAAAATTAAAGAAATTTAATTAAGATGTAGCAAATTATCAGTTTCAATCGACATAATCGTTCATAATTATTTGGAAAATTAAAATATACATAAAGTAAATAACACTATATATTCCATGACTCATATATAACTTCCCTAGTCCTTGTAACTTTTCAGTTTTTTCTCCAAAACTTCGTTTGGTGAGTCGTTTATACACTTTTTCTGGTGCGTGCCTTTGAATCATCCAGCAGTAGTCCGCCATCATACTGACATCCCAACGTCCCTGGTACCTTCTTTCCATGTCCTTGATATCCTGATGGAATGTTTCAACCTGTTCTGCACTCACCGAGCCAAGATTTGGGGGATAGGAAATTCCAAATGCTAATAAAAAAAATGAACTTTGAGACTCATGTTGCAACCCAACTCCTTAAACTTGACCAACAAATTTCTCACAATTTCTTTGTAATTTGGATGTTTATTGTTACCTAAAAACTCAGATGTTTCTTCTTTAAATGATACATCAGGTCCAGTAAATATGGTTTCTTTCAATTTAGCCTCAGGCGGACCTGGAAACTTATGGAATAAATTCTTAAAACAAGCTTCATCTTTTGATAGGTTTTTGATAAACTGCATCATTAATCCAAGCTTAATATGAAACGGTCGTAGCAGCACTTTATCTGGATTCACCAAGCTAGGCCTGATGATGTTTTTAACACCAAGCTGTATATTTTTTTTATTTGGCCACTCCCTCTCCACGCTATGTTAGTCATTGTCCCTGCTGTCCCAATCACAGAGAAAACATGGGTATTTTTTGTACCATGGCTGCCAGCCCAGTAAGATACACAGCACTTTAACATTCCCACATATGAACCAGCGGTGATCATTGTAGCTGATTTTCCAGAGAAGATTTGGCAAATTCCGGTTAGTTTCCTTTAAATGCACAGAATGAGCAACTCTTACCGAACTAGGCCACTTACGTCAGTGCAATAACCCAAGGATCTCTCTCTCTTGAAATATGGTGCAAACTCTTTTTCTCTATTTCGGTACCAAAAGAAAGTTGTGTCTGGATGTAATAAGTTTTCAGCTGTAATCGGGACCCCAAGAGCTCTGCAACATCTTTGGGGAGTCCGAGGTTTCTTACTAAATCATTAAGTTCCTCCTGAAAGAATGGCTGTGGCCCATTACTTGAACACAGTGAGACAAATTCTTCATCACCTACTGCAGCAAATTCTTCCTCAAAGTGAGTTTCTATATAATCAAGATTATCAGATGGTGTAGAGACTGGTAGATCAGGTCCATGTGGTTCAGGTCTTATTATTGATGAAAGAGTAAGATAAACAATTTCTTTCTGATTCTTTTTGCTGTATCTCTGAATTCTGCCGGAACAAACATAACAATTGTTACTATGATTTTGGGGGTTCCCTCCATACCATCGAAATACCAAAAGCAATAGCCTTCTTTTTACCTTTTATCCATTCTCTTAGTTTCTCAGCACAAACAGCAGACACTGGGAAGGGCCTACTGTTTGTCCTGATAACCAATTATTCCCCAAAGCAGGCATTATATGTTTTTTTATTTATTTTTTTTTTAACAAGATCTGTTATGTTCTTTTACTGTTTGTTCACTACAAATTTTCCATAGATGCAACAAAAAGATTAGGACTGTTCACACAGCTTATAGACGCCATAATAAGATCGTTAACTGTACAACAAAATTTGATTTTAACTGAGAAGAAAAAAAAAAACTTCAATAAATATCACTATTTCTTCAATGTTATACCACTACTTTCAGTATGTATCACTGTGATTAAAAAAATAATAACACTTCATTGAAAGCAGTTTACAAGCCTACTAGTCAACTGAGTCACACTCAGATATGTGTGCTGTTCTCTGGTACTTGTACGACTATCACTGTTGTGTTCCAGCTATATTCTGGATTGTTAATTATCATATAAAGTTATTGCGTTCTTTTAAACATGGGTTTTAATATTAGAAAATACTAAATTCAAGCATATCATCATTGTAATGAAATGTCCATATGTAAATAATTATATGCAAATGATAAAAAACTATAACTAAAAACTGTAAAAAGTGCTTTGCATAAAAATATTACGTGACGGAGAAAAATGGTTTTAATTTTTGAATTCAGCTCCCAAAAATATAAAATCATATGAAATAATGATATATTTTTTTTTTCAACGTATACCTGTGATATTTATTGAGAGAGAGAGAGAGAGAGAGAGAGAGAGAGAGAGAGAGAGAGAGAAGAAACATGTAGATGGGGGGATAAAGAAATTAGGGGAGAAGATGAAAAGGAGGGAAAATGAGTGAGAGCGAAGAAGTAGTGAATGAAGGTTTAATAAGAAAAGAAAAGAGAAACAGGCGGAGTGACGAGAGAAGGATGGTGGTGAAGTATGGAGAACAGGAAATAAGAAGCAGAAGTAAGAAGGAAGAGAGCGAGGGAGGGATGGAGGGAGACATGGAAGAGAGAAATGGAAGAGCGAGATAAATTGGCAAGAAAGGAGAGAAGGAAAGAAATAATGAAGGAGGAAAGGGAGGAGGAAACGAGAGAAGAAGGGAGGGAGGGAGGAAGAGAGGGATCGGGAGTGAAAGGTATGATGGCACTGGCCGACCTGGAATGGGAATTGGAATTGAGAGAGAGAGAGAGAGAGAGAGAGAGGAATGTACGTACAGTCACTCATAAAAGAAACGGACTCCCCTTGGCCAGAGCTGCAGTATCTCGTGGCAGCCCGAGTCTGGTAACACTGTGGCCGACGTTTGGGGCGATTGTTAGGGGGTCAGTGGCTGTGTTAGAGGGTGGGAGGCGGGTCTACACGACTTACTGCTCAGATCATGTTTCATTTCATGTAACACGTAATCGAACACAAGAGGGGATCATAGTTAAACAAATAACGTTACATTAACATTTGTAATTAAAGACTGCTGTAACTCCACTTATCTGGGAACAAAGTACATATACTCTGATAAGATACGAACGTTAAATCCCTATGATCCACACCGATACGAAAGTTAAGTTGGCTATTGGTAGGCCTGGTGATAGCTCACTTGAATCTCTTGGCATGCCATCATTGGAAGGTTATTTCAAATGGTTTATTATATTAGTATATATGCGATGTGTGTTGAGCGAGAGATGGTGATTGGGAATACGCTGTTTGAGAAGAAAGATATTTATAAGTATACATGGGTGAGACAGGAGGGTGGAAGGGTTGTTGATAGAGCCTTGATGGACTATGTGGTTGTGTCTAGGAATGTAATAGGAAGATTGTTGGATGTGAGAGTTCTGAGAGGGGAGGGTGGAGGTATGTCTGACCACTACCTGGTGGAGGGAAAGTTAAGAGTAGGTAAGAGATGGGTGAGAGCTAGGAGGGTTAGGTGTGGCAGGGAGGTTTTGAAAGTGAGTGAGTTGGATAAAAGAGAGAAAAAGATAGAGTATCAGGAGAAATTGAAAGATGAGTGGAACGCAGTGAAAGATCGGGAAAATGGCAGCGTGGAGGAGGAATGGCAGTTGTTTAAGAGTGCTGTGGTGGAGCATGCAGAAGAGGTGTGTGGTGTGAGACGTGTGGGTGGTGGTGTAAGAAAAGGAAGTGAATGGTGGTGCGAGGAAGTAAGTATGGCTGTGGCTGAGAAGAGACGTGCATATGAAGTGTGGCTGCAGAGGAAGGATGAGATGTCATATGAAAGGTATAAGGAAAAGAGGAATAGAGCGAGAAGGGCTGTGCGTGATGCTAAAGTGGCAGCAGATGAGAGGTGGGGTAGGCGGCTGACAGAGAATTTTCAACAGAATAAGAAAATGTTTTGGAAGGAGGTGAAAAGGGTGCAAAAGGGAGAGTCTGGGAAGGAAGAACGACTAAAAGCAGAAGATGGAAAGATGTTAATTGAGATGGATGCAGTAAGGAAGAGATGGGCAGAGTATTTTGAAAGATTGTTAAAAGTAGAGGAGGAAAACGTGGCTGAGATTGTGGCAGATAGAAGGGTGCAAGGAATAAATGTGTTGGGAGAGTTGAATGATTCTTTGATCACGAAGGAGGAAGTGGAGAAGGCAGTAAAGGAGATGAAAACAGGGAAAGCTGCAGGTATGGATGGGTGTGCTGTGGAATGCCTGAAGGGTGGTGGAGTGACTATTGTTGACTGGTTAGTAAGATTATTGAATGTGTGCTTTGAGAAAGGTATGGTGCCAATTGACTGGGCAAGTGCTTGTGTGGTCCCGTTGTATAAAGGCAAGGGTGATAAGTATGAATGTACTAGCTTTAGGGGTATAAGTCTGTTGAGTGTTGTAGGTAAAGTGTATGGTAGAGTGTTAATTATGAGAGTTAGAGAGGGTACAGAGGGAGTGATTAGTGATGAGCAGTGTGGCTTTAGGAGAGGGAGGGGATGCGTTGATCAGGTGTTTGCTGTGAGACAAGTGTGTGAAAAGTATTTAGCGAAAGGCAAGGATGTGTTTTGGGCATTTATGGATTTAGAGAAAGCGTATGATAGAATTGATAGGGAGGCTTTGTGGACTGTTTTAAGATTGTATGGACTTGATGGTAGGTTACTAAAAGGGGTGAAAAGTTTTTATGTAAATAGTAGAGCGTGTGTAAGAGTGGGAAATGCTGTGAGTGATTGGTTTCCCGTGAGAGTGGGGCTGCGACAGGGATGTGTGATGTCGCCTTGGTTGTTTAATATTTACATGGATGGTGTTGTAAGGGAGGTGAATGCAAGAGTTTTAGGTGGTCTGAGTCTGGTAAATGTTGATGGAGGAGAGTGGAATCTGAAGCAACTGCTGTTTGCAGATGATACTGCATTGGTGACTGATTCAGAGGAGAAATTGAGACAGTTGGTAGAGGAGTTTGGAAGGGTGTGTGAAAGGAGGAAATTGAAAGTAAATGAGAATAAGAGTAAAGTGATGAAGTGTACGAGGTTGATAGATGGTAGGGGGATGAATATAGTTTTGAATGGTGAGTTGCTTGAGGAGGTAGATTGTTTTAAATATCTAGGGTCACATGTTGCTGTGGATGGAAGAATAGATGCAGAAGTGAAGTTTAGAATTAATGAAGTAGGAAAGGTGCTGGGAGGAATGAAAAAAGTGTTTAAATGTCATTCGCTTAGAATGGATGTGAAGAGAAGGCTGTATGAGGGTGTTGTGGTACCGACTGCGTTATATGGGGCTGAAACATGGAATATGGGTGTAGCAGAGAGGAAAAGTTTGAATGTAATGGAGATGAGATGTCTGAGGAGTATGTGTGGAGTGATGCGTATGGATCGAGTGCGAAATGATGAAGTGCGAAGGAGAACTGGAGTTGTTCGGGAGATGGCTGGTAGAGTTGAGCAGAGGGTGTTGCAATGGTTTGGGCATATGGAGAGAATGGATAATGAGCGATTGGTGAAAAAGATAACTAGATCTGATGTGAGAGGTGTAAGACTGAGAGGAAGACCACGAATAGGATGGATGGACAGTGTGAAGAGAGCGCTGGATGCGAGAGGGATGTCTGTTGAGCAAGGAAGAGTGGCTGTGCGTGACAGAAATAAATGGAGAGAAATTGTGAATGAATAAGTGATGACGCAGCCCTGAGGGGATATTCTCCCGCATTTGGTCTGAGCAGCTAGTCAGGTCAGGTGCGGGTAAGGGGATGGGTCTGTTATGATGTGGCAGGGGTAAACCAGTTCTGCTGTCGGGCCCTGCTGTGGATGTCACTGCTTGCATTGCGCAGTTGACCCTTGTGCGGTGTGATGCGGTGAGGATCTGTCCGTTCTCCCCTTTGGGGCTAAGATGCGAATGAATGTGTTTGAATGGATGAGTAAATGGAAAGTGAGTCGTCCTGTCTCGGCTACCTCCCTTTCCTTGGGGGAAGCAGCCTAGGTATATAGATAGATAGATAGATATATGCAGTAAGCAATGCAACATATATAATATGAACATTATGTATCAGTTATCTAACCAAACTATGTTTAATGTGACTAAACCATTCATATGCATACTCGACCATGGTTTCGGTCAGAGCTGTGAGAGTTGTTTAAGTCGATGAAGAATGCTGAAGTGCCTAGGTCGGCAGTATCTTCTCATCTCATACGTTGCTAGGTAAGGAGGTGTGGAGGTGCTGGAAAACTTCTGCTACACCTGCCTCAATCTGTGTGCCTTAGCTGGACTTATTCAGTGTTTCATGAAAACAGAGTAATCCAGTGTGCTCTCCCAGACATTATTCATTTACTATCTGCGCTACCCTTATATGCACACTGCACATCACTAAACTTTACTTAAAATATTAGGGAGTGAACCGAGGCCACCTCGGACCATAAATTCCCCACCAGTGGCCCTTCCTTTATGGGGACGGCTTTGTTTGCAGGCGCTTTTGTGCTCTTGTCCTTCCTTCTGAGGAATAATTATAATTATGTTACTCTTAATGTGGCTTTACACTAACATTTAGGGTCTCAGCTTATTTTGGTGGGCAACATAATGAAATTAATAGGTTTAATGTATTTATTATTACTTTTATTGATATTACTATTTACAGTATTGAAAAATACCACAGTCATGCCGACACTGACATATGCATCCAAGACCTGGACTAGGAATAGGGCACAACAGTCTAGAATAAGCAGTGGAAATGGGCTATCTTAGAGGGTCTTGTGGCTTGACGAGATGGGTTGGGGTGAGGAGTGAGAGTGTCTGTGAGAGATGTGGGTTGAGTGAGATGGGAATTAGCATTAAGTGTGGGGTGGTGGAGAGGACGAAGCGTAATAAACCGAGGTGGTTTGGACATGTGGAGAGAATGCAAGATGGGGAGTTTACAAGGAAGGTGTATGGGAGTGAAGTTGAGGGTCCTGGTGCGAGGGGCAGACCGCCAGTCAATTGGGTGAACAGGGCAGAGGAGTATGTGAGGGAGAGAGGTGTGAGAGGAGTGGGGGACGGGGCTTTATCGAGTGAGGAGCAGGGAGAGATGGAGACACTTCTACCGTGGCCACTACCTTGGAGGGAGTTCCCGGAGGGAGCGAGGCATCAGAGCTACAAATAGATGATAGATACTTAAGTATATAACCATTGCTATTATGCAGAATGAACCAGCCTGGAAGAGTGCACCGCCGAAGAGCACATAGACCTACAGGATGTGCCGATAGACCCGAAGTTATCACAAAACGTGGTGCTATCATAAGGTATGTGAGACACTGGCATGTCTATAAAAGCCATTGCCCGGGAAACAGAATCAAGTATAAACACCGTGAGAAGGTGGGTACGGCGTTGGGATGTGGAAGGTAACCTAACTACCCGCCCTGAAAGTGGTCGTCCACGAATTTTAGTTCCAGAAGATGATCAACGCATCATAAATGTTGTGTTACAAAGGCCTCACACATCAGCTGTTGGCGTCAGTCAGAAATTAGACCTACCATGCCATCCAGAAACAACGAGGTGGCATGTGAATGAGGCAGGCATTTACTGTTCCGTCCCTGCTAGAAAGGATGCAGTGTCTGTAGAACACAGGACTGCATGACTTACATTTGCCAGACGTTATACACAAGAGGCATATGACGCAGAATTTTGGAACAGTGTAATTTGGACCGATAAAAAATCCTTCTCAACGACTGCTGCCAAGGCTCGTGTATATTGGCGACCACCAAACACAATATATGAGAAGGAAAACATTCAGGAACGGCGCATGAGTGGCGGCAGTAGTGTTTCTTTTCACGGATGGATGTGGGCAGGAGGACTTGGGGATATCACATCCATTGAGGGTAACCTTACAGTGGCAAATTATGTCGACATTTTGAATGGATGTTACCTTCTATTCGTGAGAGGGTAATTGCAGCTCCAGCCCCTATTAGATTTGTCCATGACTGATCAATTAATATGAGCCAAGTGGTATGGCAATGGTTCGGAGAACATCCAGAATTTGAAGTTATAGAATGGCCAAGCAAGGGTTGTGATATCAATGTTATAGAGAATGTTTGGGCAATGATGGCCAGGATATGGGATATCCGGGATACGAGGAACAGAAAAAATATCATAAATCATACTATGGCAGAATGGGAGAATATAAGACGTATTCCAAACTATTGTCAACATCTAGTAGATTCTGTTCCTAGTAGGTTACATGCAGTCATACAAGCTAATGGAGGGTGGGCGAAATATTAGGTGCTTGGACATTAAATAATTAGATAACTGCAGGAGTCTAAAAACAGTATGTTACTAATGTTCATAATATGAAGTAAATCGTATACTGCTGGACGGGGAAGTAATGTGTGTTTTGTTTCTTGTTTATGTTATGTTTACTGTGTTACAAATGCTGTATACACCTAACATATGTTATTCACTAATTGACGCCATTCATAATGAACCGCTATGATAATAATTAATCACATTATTTATGTTTAGAGATAATAGAACACCATGTTTTTTTTTCTGCGATATTAGGATTATAATGTGTAAATTTGATATAGTCCTAAATAAACTAAAAATGTAAATCGATATTATTTTCCTCTGTCTACACATTCCTGCTGCATGATACACACAAATTACACAACCATGTGGAATGATAATGCCGTCAGTGTGACTGATTTGAGTGGGTAAGTTGTAGCCATTTAAAACATATATATAATCCTCCTTAAAGAGAATTTAAAGGTGTTAAGTGGATAAATAGTTGCAATGTTAGGTGGGTAGTAAGGTTGCTTTTATCCTACGATATTTAGAGACATGGCAGTTCATGGATTATAAATATCTCTTTATACGTACCCCTTGGATTCGATTTAGTTATGACGAAACATGATCTGAGCAGTAAGTCGTGTAGACCCGCCTCCCACCCTCCTACACCGCCTCGGACCCCCAACAATCCCCCCAACCGTCGGCCACAGTGTTACCAGACTCGGACTGCCAAGAGATACTGCTGCTCTGGCCAAGGGGCGTCCGTTTCTTTTATGAGTGACTGTACCTGAAGCCTCATTATTATGTCGGCCATCTTTAACACTATTTGTCTAGGTCGTCCCCTTCTTCTTCCATCTTTCATTCTCCTCATCTATTTTCTTTATTTCTTGTTTACTTTCTTTTTTCAATCTTTTTTTTTCTATTTTTTCTTCTTTTTCTTCTTCTTTTCTTAATTCCTTATTTTTTTCTCTGCATCTTTCCCTTTTCTTTTTCTTTCCATCTCCTCCTCCTCCTCCTTTCACTTCCCCTCCCCATGTTAGGTAATGATGTCATTATTTTCATATTTTTCCCCATTTTTACTCTCTCTCTGTCTCTGTCTGTCTGTCTCTGTCTCTGTCTGTCTGTCTGTCTGTCTCTCTCTCTCTCTCTCTCTCTCTCATTCAACTACATTTTTTCCCTTCATTTCTTCCATCTTTCCTTTCCTTATTTACTTCTCGCTTCTTTTTGTTTTACATTTTTTCTTTCTGTTGTCCTAAGTTTTCTGTTCTTATTCGATAATGATGTAACATTACCATCGCTTGGAGGGATGATTTATTTCGTTTTTAATATTCAGACTATTGGCGTGGAATCAACTTCCCCTCAATGCCCCAAGAATGTTGTGCACGCTGCTGGGAAGAGGATGATCAGGGATTAACGTACAGGTATACATGTTTTTGTATGCATGTGTATGTGTATGGGTGGGTATGCACGAGCGTGAATGTCGGTGTTTATGTTCGATTTCTTTTTTAAATTAACCAAGCAGAAATGAATGGAAAAAAGGTAGTTGTGAGAGAGAGAGAGAGAGAGAGAGAGAGAGAGAGAGAGAGAGAGAGAGAGAGAGAGAGAGAGAGAGAGAGAGAGAGAGAGTTAAAAATCCGATTGGCATCGTAATAATCGCACCATATAAATGAAAGACAGGAAGACAAGGAAATGAAAGAGGGGAGAGAGAGAAAGGAAAAAAAAATAAGAATGAATAATTAAAGAGGGGAGGAATAAAACTTGGAACAAAGGAAGAAATGATATTATGATGTGAGATGAGATGATAGATAGATGGGCAGATTGACAGATGGATAGAATCATGAATTGTTGGGCAGACAGTCTGATAGATAGATGGATAGAAACCGGGTTGTTAGACAGGTAGATACGGGAATAGATGAATCGATATTAGGATAAACAAATAGAAAATCAGCGGGATTGATAAAGGAAAAATGAGAGGCTGAGAGATATTAGATGGACTGATAGATATCATTTTATCCATAGCTGGATGTATATAGACTAACTGATGGAAAAATAAGATTCAGTGATAGATTTACTGATTTTATATTTTTTTATGGAAGAAATAAGGAACCAAAGGTCAGAAGCCCGCAAACCGTTCCTTCAAATAAAAAACAAACAAACAAACAAAAACAATACAAAAGAGAGCCAAATTCAAGATCCGGTCATATCGAGGCGTCTGGACACACTGCGTACGAAACTCTGGAGATCATAGGAAATAGGAAATCCAGAAAGAAGGACACAGCTCCAGAGCTGACCTGTTGCATAAATGAAGGACTGGCTTGCATTAGAGGGCTGGTCAGAAAAGGGATGAGAGTTTGTTGCTAGACGGGTGCTAAACACCCGTCGTAGAGGTGGAGGGATGCAGGCAGACAGTTCAGAGAAGTATTGACCATTGAAGCAGCGACAGAGAACAGATAAAGATGCAACAGTGCGGCGAAGAGACAGAGGTTGAAAGGAGCCAGTAAAAGGAGGAGAGTTGATGAGAAGAAAAGCCTTTGACTGCACCCTATTGAGAAGAGCTTTATGTGGGAAGCCTCCCCCCCCAACATGAGAGTTGTACTCTACGCAGGGGCCAATAAAACCCGTGTATAAAGTCAACAACTGTGCACGGGTATAGAAGGTACGGAGTCAGCTTAGCGCACCTAATCTTTTGGAAGCAGATTTTACAAGAGATGCAATATGTTCTTTCCAAGATAAGTCCCGAGTGAATGAAACTCCAAGCATGTTCAAGGATGATGCAGGATTGAGCTGGATATAATTAAACATTAGTGGGTACTCCTGTGGAAGATTCTGTCGGGTTGATAGGTGTAGAAACTGACTTTTTAATGCAATAAAAACAACATTATTTTTACTCCAGTCAGAGATACCACCCAAGTCAGACATCAGATGTGCCATAGCCTCATCCCTTGTTTGTTAAAGTAACTGCTGAGATGGACTTGCGAGAACCGAATGGAAAGGTGAAGGGTGGAATCATCAGCGTATGAGTGGATAGGGTTAGATGTAAAGTTTAGAAGGTCACTGATGAATAAAAGAAAGAGAGTTGGTGACTGGACAGAGCCCTGAGGAACACCACTGTTGATAGATCTAGGAGAAGAACGATGGCTCCCTACAACATCGGCTATAAACGACCAGAAAGGAAGCTATAGATGAAGGCACAGATAGAAGGATAGACATCGTAAAAGAGCAGTTTGGAAATTAAAGATTTATGTCAGACTCCATCGATTGAGATGTCAAGTGCAATGGCAGAGATTTCGCTAAAGTCCCGAAAGGAGGATGACCAGGAGTCTGAAACGTAGGTCAGAAGATCGCCAGTGGAGCATCCCTGACAGAACCCATACTGACGATCAGAAAGAAGGTTGTGATAGGAAATATGCTTTAAAATTTTTCTGTTAAGAATTGTTTTGAAAACTTTTGAGACACAGGATGTTAAAGGAATTGGACGATACTTAAAGAGTTGGGAATGGTCACCCTTCTTTGGGACTGGCTGAATGAGAGCAAACTTCCAGCAAGAAGGAAAGGTACAAGTTAACAGACAAAGGCGAAAGAGTTTACCTAGGCAGGGAGTAAGCACAGAAGCACAATTCTTGAGAACAATAGGAGGGACTCCATCAGCCCCATATGCCTTCTTAGTATTAAGGCCAGTGATGGTAGAAAATACATCACCTGAAAAAAATTTTAATGTCAGCCATGAGGAAGTCTGAGGGGGGAAGTGATGGAGGAACAGCATCGGAATCGTCCAAGGTGGAAATGGAGGAGAAAGTCTGAGAGAAAAGATCTGCTTTATCAGTAGAAGAAATAGCTACAGAGACATCAGAGTAGAAAAGAGGAGGGAAGGATGGTGAGGTACAGTTGTTAAAAAGATTTTTGACAAGGTGCCAGAAGGAGCGGGAAGAATTCGAGTTGGAGAGTTGGGAGCACTTAGTACGGATGAAATTATTTTTAGCAGAGCGAAGAACAGACTTAGCACGAGTCTGGGCAGAAGCATAAAGAAGATGTGATTCAGGGGTGGGTTGGCTCTGGTACCTTTCATAAGCCCTCTCCTTGTTGTAGACAACATTAGAACAAGAGTGATAAAACCAAGGATTTCTTGCATTAGTCAAAGGACATGAGAAGGGAATGTATGCATCCATGCCAGAGAGAATAGCCTCTGTAATGCTCAGTGCACACTCAAATGGCTCCCGGCCATGGAAGCAATAATCATTCAGGGAAAAAAAGATGTACTGCCTGAGGGCCTCCCAATATGCAGCTCCAAAGTGCCACAGTCGATGTTTCCCTGGAGGGTCCACAAGCCTTATCGGAGCGATAGGACCGGTCAAGGTAATAATGTTGTGATCGGAGGAGCCCAACAGAGAGGAAAGATGAACAGCGTGAGCAGAAGGATTAGTTGGTAAGGAAGAGGTCAAGTGTGTTAGAGCTCTCTCCAAGGCTGTCAGGGATACTGGTAGGGTGGTGTACATGCTGCTCAAGGTCATTAAGGATTGAAATGATATAGGCTTGTTCACCAGGTGGAGCAGTGAAAGGAGAGGAGAGCCAAATGTGGTGGTGAACATTGAAATCTCCTAGAATGGAGATTTCAGAGAAAGGAGAAAAGGACAGAATGTGTTCCATCGTATAAGTAAGATAGTCGAAGAATTTTTCATAGTCAGTATAATTAGGAGATAAGTAAACAGCGCAGATATATTTAGTCAGGGAATGGCAAGAAAGCCGAAGCCAGAGAGTAGAGAATTCAGAAGATTTAAATTTAGTAACACGAGAGCAAGATAAATCGTTGCGTATATATACACAACAGTCACCTTTGGCTTTGAAATGAGTATAGAGAAAGTAAAAGGAAACAGAAAAGGATTTGCTGTCAGTTGCCTCAGACAGGTGAGTCTCTGCCAGGAAGAGAAGGTGAGGTTTAGAGGAGGAGAGGTGGTGTTTGAGAGTGAGAAAGTTAGAGCAAAGGCCGCAAATGTTGCAGAAATGAAGAAGAAGCGAGTCAGACGGTGGTTCCAGGCATCTCTCTGAGTCGACGCCGGGTGAGGGGCGGATGGTGGGGGAATTTATGGTCCCCCCCTCTCTGGGGACTCCCAAGCCTGATTTAAGAACGCCATTTTTCTTTTTTTAATTTTGAAAAGGAAGTGTAGTGTGCATGTAGTTTGGTGTTGACAGTTAGAGAAACTTGTATTGGAGAGCATGCTGGTCTACTCTCTGTGTTACTGAAACATTGAAAAAGTTCAGCAAAGGGGGATGGTTAGGAACTAGTCCCGAGGGCTGATGAAACGGGAGCTCCAGCTCTCCCTGTCGTCAGCTTTCCATCCACCTCCGGAGTACTTCCCTACTCGACTGGTGCTACAGTCTACTCCTACGGATATACATCAATTGACAAATGAATAGATGTAAACTGAATGATTGATTGATGGACAGATTGATCGATATGTACACAGCTCGATAATTTTGAGAGAGAGAGAGAGAGAGAGAGAGAGAGAGAGAGAGAGAGAGAGAGAGAGAGCATCATGGGGGCTTCTCTATCGGTCTAGTCCATTCCAAGTTCTACAGGCTGTCTCCTCTCCGGCCAGGCCTTCATACCTCCTCACTGCTTCCCATCCCTCTCTCATCCTTAACTAAGTCCCTCCTCTCCAGCTTCAGTCCATTCAACCATACCCTCTTGTCTCTCGTATGCTTTATCCCATCATCCCCCTTTATCCTTTTCCCCCTCCTTCCATCCACACCTACCTTCCTCCTCCGCAACTTGCCCCCCCCCCTCCTTCTCTCCCTTCCCCCTTTTTCCCTCACCTCCTTTTCCCTTCTTCATATCACTTCCCCTTTCCTTCTTCACATTACCTTTCCCTTCTTTCCCTTACCGCCTCTTCTCTTTTTCCCCTCATCTCCCCTTCCCTTCTTCCCCCAAACCTCCTGCTTCTTCTTCTTCCTACATGACCTTCCATTTCCAACTTCTCCCTCATCCTCCTTACTACTTCCTCATCCCCCATTCTTCCCCTCTTCCCCTGCACTACTTTCCCCTTTCTTCCCCCTAACGTCATTCATTGCATCCCGTATTCCCACTTTTCCCTTTCCCCGTTACCTCTCCCCCCCCTCGTCATTCATTCTTACCCCTCCACTCCAATCCTTTCTATCAACCTTGCTTACTTCTTTCCAACCACACCTTACCCATTTCTTCCATTTCTTGCCTCCTCATTCATCATTCCCCTCCCAACCCTAGTCAAATACTTCACCCCTTTCCATTCCCCAACTGCACCCCTTTCCATCCCCCAACTGCACCCCTTTCCATCCCCCAACTGCACCCCTTTCCATCCCCCAACTGCACCTCTTTCCATCCCCCACTACACCTTTTCCCACCACCCACCCGCCTTTCAGTCTGATTTAATAGTGTGTTATGTTTATGGCTTTAAAGTTGCCAGTCCTAGTCTTATTAAGTAGGCGGAAGGTGGGGAGACAGGGGAGAATACAAAGTGCAAAGGAAAGCAAACAGCAACAGGCCTGTTGGTCCTTTTGCGTCTGTTTGGTAAGTGAGGCAAGCGAGTGGAGCAAGGGAAGGGCAAGATGAGGGGAGGGGAAGAATAAGTGGAGGAGGGGGGGAGGAAAGGACGGGTGAAGGAAACTGTATTAGTAAGGAGAGGAGGAAGAGAGAAAATGTGTGAGAACAAGAGAAGGTTGAGGAGTGAGGGGGGGGGGGAAGCATGTATAATAGAGCATAGAAGGAAAAAGAAAAATGGGATCATGAGAAGGACAGGTGGAAGGGATAAGGTGTGTGAAGGAATGTGCAGAGAGAGAGAAAGAGAGAGAAAGGAAGAATGGGACGTGGGAAAAGTAGGATGAGGGGATGGAAAAGGGAGGAAACAAAGGATATGGGGAGGAGAAAAGAGGAGTAGCTTAAGTAAATTTGCATGCACTCACAGAAATACAAAGTAATGCTATACACACACACACACACACACACACACACACACACACACACACATATATATATATGTCCTATGTATATTAATGATACCAATATGCACGTAAAAGTAGGAGTATAGTAATTCCCGCTAAGTAAAATGAGGGGTGAACGTATGTTTACTTGCGCACACACACACACACACACACACACACACATGGCTCGTAAAGACACCGTAACAAGCACAAACAGACACATGTGGAGAGAAAGAGAGAGAGAGAGAGAGAGAGAGAGAGAGAGAGAGAGAGAGACTATTGTTATGCAGTTATGAGGAAGCGAGGAGGAGGACTGTGTTGTGGCACAGAGGGAGAGGGAAATAGTGAGTCCGTTAGAGAGAAGGGAAAAAATAAAATGAGTGAAGCAGAAAATGAAGCACAACAGATGTGAAAGGTGGGTGAGAGAATGAAGAAAAGAGAATGAGATAGTAAGGAAGAGAATGATGTGGAAAAATTAAGGAATAAATGAGATAAAAGTGAGAGTGCGTGTGAATGATAGACTATGAGAGAATGATAGTGTGTGGGGGACTGAGATACAGTGAGTGAGTGAGAGCGGGAAAAAGAGAGGAAATGAGTAGAAACAAAAATGAATTTTGAAGAAAAAAAAAAAAAAGATAGACAAAGAAAGAGAATGTGATAAAGTAGAAGACTGGGAGCAAGTAATAAAATAAGTGAGCGAGGGAGAGAAGGAGTCCATGAAAATAACAAAACAGTGAGAGATTTAGTCAGTGAAAGAATGGGAGCATGTGCGCGACTGTTAGAGAACCAAGGTAGAATGGAAGTTACAGCGAAAGGAAAAGGAGTAGAACTGAAAAGAAGGAAAGAAATAGATAGGAATAAAGACTGACAGAATGAAGGTGAAAGGTGAGTGAAAGTGATAAAGAGAAAGTGATACATAGATAGCTTGATAGAAGTGAAGTTTGAAAGGACATATTCGTAATATGATAGTGAAAAGGGTACGGTTAGTGATAGACAGATATACAGACACGATAAGGTTAACTAATTGGTAAATTCATAAACAGTTGGATGGACAGATAAATTAATGGAGAGACGACTTCAGTATTGTATTCTATCTATTACCAGGCGATGTTTTATTATAGCTGAGACATGCTATAGGTGCAAGAGTGCTAATTACCACCCCTCCAATTCTGTATGTATTTTTCACTTGAACCGGGCCGCCACACGACTGTCTTATTAAAACAATGAAGGTTTGCCAACCGTGAATGTGTTACTCAAGACTATATCTTACCCAGCCACTAAAAAAAAAAAAAAGTAAAATCGTCTATATAAAACATATCGTCTGCAAGAAGTGTACACAAAAACCAGCTACATTTCCGGACCGAAAGGGCCAACCACCTCAGTCCGGAAAGTCCCTCAACGGCTGAAGAAATTGATTGGTAATAATAAGAATTGA
Organism: Coenobita brevimanus; assembly: GCF_032717465.1. NCBI lineage: Eukaryota > Metazoa > Arthropoda > Malacostraca > Decapoda > Coenobitidae > Coenobita > Coenobita brevimanus. The sequence continues at coordinate 41,103,328 of NC_136999.1, read as the reverse complement.
AATGAATAAACCAAAAGGATGTTATCATACTTTATAAACACATATATACCAGCACCACACTAGCACTAAACACCATTAACACTACCATTGCAATGACTACACCATTAACACCACAATCATCACACCAATAACTCCATACCACTAACACCACCATCACCACTGATACGCCATTATCACCACACTACTAACATCTACATTATAACACCACTTGAAACACCACCATTACCACATCATCATTACCATCAACACCATCATCATCACACCCCTAACACCACCATCACCATCACTACACCACTAACATCACCCTCATGGTACCACTAAATGTACCTCGCCATCATCGTACCACCAGTACCATCATTGTACCACTAACATCACCATCACCATACCACTAACACCACCATCATCGTACCACTAATACCACCATCATCACAATTACAGTAATACCACTATCACCACCATACCACAATATTAATGTCGCTATCATACCACAACCCTAATGCCACCATCACCATCACCATACCACTAACACCACCATCATCGTACCACTAATACCACCTCACCATCATTGCACCACTAATCCCACCATCATCACAATATCACTAATGTCCTTATCACCATCATACCACAACATTAACTTCACTATCATACCACACCACTAACACCACCAACATCATACCATTAACACCACTATCACCACACCGATAAATCAACATCACCTATACCACACTCGCCATTACCACGCTAACAGCTCATCACAGCTACCACTACCATCATCACACCAGCAACACCCCATCATCATCACCACACCACTAACACCATAAGACAAACAGCACAATCACCATCACTACAGCCCTAACATCATCATCATCACCACAGTAATAACATTATCATTATCATCATCATCACCACCACCCTACTAACACCATCATCAAACCACCTAACACCACACCATTAACACCACCTCACACCACATCACTAACATCACCATCACCATACCACATAATCACTACATCATTAACACCACCATCACCATCAACTCCCCACCTAGGCACACCACTAACACCACCATAACCATCATTATGCCATTAACACCACCACCACGCTAACAGCAAACAACCAACACCTCAATAACCATCACCATACCAGCTAACACCCCAATAACTACCACATCACCAGAACCACTATCGCCAAACGTCACCACTAGGAACACCATACCACAACCAACACACACCACTCTAAAAAGAAAAAAAAAACACTTTTATCACCATCTTGACACAGCGTAACCATTCGTCCATCCTCCTATCCACCCATCAGTATACAGATTCACACTCATCTGCCTATGCATTTACCCATCCATCCCCATACATCTACCCATCCAGTAACTGAACTACCCATTCCCCTGCCTTTCATCCATCCATCCATCCACCCTCCAGAACTTCCACCTAACCTATTCACTAATCTTTCCATTAGTCATCCAATTGAACATATTTTGTTTCCTAATATTCCAACACATCCTCCCCCCCTCCTCTCTCCAAGTCATTCCTCTTCTGTTTCACTGCTAATTCCCCTCTTCCATTCCCCACCAATTCTCCTCCTCTCCCGTTTCAGCATTTCTTACCCTTTCCCCTTTTCTAACCTTGAGCAACCCTGCACTTCCCCATTCTTTATCGCCCTACCCCTTCCCTTCCTCCTCAACCTTCTTCATCACCCCACCTCGTCCTCCTTTCATTTCCCCGCCTCCATTTCCTCTTTCCCCCATATCATTATCCCCTTCCTGGTCCTCCTTCCCTCACTCGTTTCCATTATTCCTCTCCTTCCTTCATCCATTCTGCTCTTCCCTCCATCACCCATCCATTCCTCCTCCCATCTCTCCATCTCCCATCACCTGTCCCTTGCTACATCCTCCTCCATATTCCTATTTTATTCTTGCTCTCCATCTTTTCTCTCCTTCCATCCCGCATTCCCCTTTTCCCTCCTCGCTCTCTCCATCTCCCATCATCCACCCCTTTCTATTTCCTTCCCTCCTCCTTCCTTCTGTCCCTCTCCATATCCAATCACCCATCCCTCTAAATCTCTCCTCTCTCCAGTACTATTCTTCCCCCTATTCTCTCCACCTTTCCTTATTTCACCTCTCCTCCCACATCCCTTCCTCTTTCTCTCTTCATCTTTCTCCCTTCCCTCACCATCCCTTTATGCTCCATCCATCTTCCCCCTTACTCTCCATTCGCAGATATTCTAAAATTCATAAATCCTTAAATTTGGCAAATCCTGTCCGCCCGTGACACTGTTTTCCTGAATTCAAAAATATTTTGACGTTTCGGGCCCGGATTCTCTCTCTCTCTCTCTCTCTCTCTCTGCTCTGTTTTTTTCTTTATTATGCTACATTTTTCCCATTTCTTCCCTCGCGCCAAAAAAATCTTCTCTAGCGCATTTTTTTTTTATCAAGTAATTTCAACCTCTTTTTCCCGTGTTCTTCGTTCTTTCATTCTCCTACGTATTTCTCGCTTCCTCATTTTGTTCTTTTTGTATTTATTTGCATTTCGCGTTAAGAAATATTTAGACTTTACATTTATGAACCTCGTCACTACATCTCTCGTAAGATTAATCAAAATGACTAAGGTTTGAACGAGAGAGATAACACTGTGACATCGGAATTAACGGTGTAAAATAGCGTAAAGTATACCGAACGTTATTCAGTATAGTGCTGCGGCTCTGGTATTATGGTGCTAAGGCGCTGGTGTTAAGGTGGTATATTGGTGGTATTTAGGTGTTAAATTGATGTTAATGTGGTGGTATTAAGGTGGTACACTGGTGCTGTTAACTCATTAGCGTCCAGTGTCCTCAATATAGGACGGAACTGGGCAATTTTAAAATCCAATAAAGAGGGGAACCCCGGGGTAGGGATCTGTGAACTTCGCGACTATGAGCCGACAGGCGGAGGGCGGTACGTCTGGCACCTTTCCAGCAAAATCCCTCGCACAGGAACTCTGGGAGCCAATGGGTTAATATGGTGGTATTAAGGTGGTATATTGGTGGCGTTACGGTGGTGTGCAAGTGGTGTAAATGTTGTGGTGCTCAGAGTCTTGTAAAAAGGTGTTAGTACTGTAGTGGTAAAGGGGTGCTGGTGTGACGGTGGTACAGTTCGGGTGTTAAGGTGGTGGTTTTTCGATGTTATTGATGGTGTTAAGGTAGTGTGTTAGTAGTGTAGTGTGCTAAGGTGCTGATATTAGGGTGTTAGTGTTGTGGTGTTAAAGTGATAAAGCGAAGATAAGACCATGGTATTAATGTGGTGTTGAGGTGGTACAGTTTACGTGGTATCGTTATGGTGGTATAGTTTAGGTGGTGTAGTTTAGGTGGTATAATTTAAGTGGTATAGTTTAGGTGGTGTATTTTGGGTGGTATAGTTTAGATGGTATAGTTTAGGTGATCTAGTTTGGGTTGTATAGTCCTAGTTCAGGTGGTATAGTTTAGATGGTATAGTTTAGATGGTGTAGTTTAGGTGGCATAATTTAAGTGGTATTTCTTGGTGTATTTTGGGTGGTATAGTTTAGATGGTATAGTTTAGGTGATCTAGTTTGGGTTGTATAGTCCTAGTTCAGGTGGTATAGTTTAGATGGTGTAGTTAAGGTGGTGTAGTTTAGGTGCTATAATTTAGGTGGTATAGTTTAGGTGGTATAGTTTAGGTGGTATAGTTTAGGTGGTATAGTTTAGGTGGTATAGTTTAGATGGTATAGTTTAGGTGGTATAGTTTAGGTGGTATAGTTTAGATTGTATGATTTAGGTATGTAGTTTAGGTGGTACTGTTTAGGTGACATAGTTCAGATGGTATAGTTTAGGTGATATAGTTCAGATGGTATAGTTTAGGTGGTATAGTTTAGATGGTATAGTTTAGGTGGTACACTTTAGGTGGTAAAATTTAGGTGGTGTTGTTTTGGTGATATTGTTTAGGTGGTATAGTTTACTATAGGTGTTAAGGAGGAGTGCTGTGCCTAAGCCTCACGGACACGCTTTGCCTGCATGAAACGGATTTACGCACAATCAAAGACAAGACGGAGGAAAGAAGGAAGAAGTGAGAGAAGGAAGTAAGGATACAGGGAGGGGAAGGAGGGAGGGACGTAAAAGGGGAAAGAGGAAAGGATGATTTGATATGAAAGAGGAGGACGAAAAACTGTTTTGCAAAATGAATGGATGAAGAAAATGATGTACCCGCTCATGTAGACTGCACTGAGTTTTCCAGCTGGTCACTAAGATTCCCGCGGCTGAGTCCCAGCTGCTACAATTGCAGCCGAAAATGGTGGTGATAAGCCTGTAATCAAGAGTAAGGTAGCGTACAGGTGAATCAGAAGAAAACTGGAGCAGATGTGTTTCTCTTTGTTTATTATACCACAGAATAAAGGTTACAGCTGCGACAAGAGAGAGAGAGCAACGGAGTAGAGCGTCCCCCTCTAGCAAATGCTAAGAGTGATATGTCTGCCTCTCTGCCACCCTGGGAACCAGGCATGGGTCAGTAAATTTAGAGATGCCATATCTTTCAGACATAGAGAGATATGTACATGAATAGGCGTGAGTTACAACTTTACCATACACATCACATATCTCAGTAAGGCAGTATTAATTGCATTAAGGTGTATTAACACATATATACATTTCCCCAAGACTTAAACATATGCATACATTACATTCTTCTATCACCCTCTTTCACTCTCACTGTGTACTTCCGAGAATGCTAGCGTTTGCAAGTCTGGGCTCTCATCTCGTTCCCACGCCACATTTACACTGAAGTTTTATTTGGATATTGATCTCATCACTATATTACATACTCTTCAGTTATGAATAAACACTTCTGTATGTAATATGTAAAGATAGTGTGAGACCTTAACTCCATGTGGAAATGATGTCAACACCAGAACATTGCTCGGCCGCATCTTTTCGACGTCCCTGTTGACATTGTAGCCCTAACTACTATGTAGCCTAACCAGTGTATAGGGTAGCTGACTATTCAGGCAAGTCCACTTGCAATCCGCGGGAACGGACCCGTGGTTTTAGTGGGTTTCCCACTTTAAGGCCTTTCACATAATAGCCCCAAACACAGACACAGGACAAGACCACAAGAAGTAGAAGACCAAAGCCAGGACCAAAATAGGAAGCAGAAAGGTATGAAGGAAGATAGGACAGTACATATGGTTTTAAATCAGTCTTGTTCAGGTAGGTGACAAACTCTACTGTGTTTAACACATGAGACAGCCAGTTCACATTCAGTAGAGAAACATTGAATGAAGGTAAAAAGGGTCGTAACTTGGACGAGAAATTCACCGACAAAGCTAGATGTTGCTTGTTAGGTAGAATTACCATCTCTTTACTGTGCAGCTCACAAAAATCGGGTGCAGTATAGTATCCAGTTACCGTAAGGAACTGGTGTTGTGATGTACACATCATCAATGTTAGGTCCTCTGCCTCAGGAAAGAAGTACTGTCTCGCATATACATGAGCCTGGAAAACTGACTTGCGTTGGATGGGTCGGAAAGTGCATCGTTGCAGTGTAAAGGAAGTGTTCATGTCCAGCAAGGCCACCTTATGCTCCTTTACCTCTGACGGTATAAAGACAAAATGGAAAGCAGGACATACATGGAGATTGAGAAAGGAAGCCTTACACTTCTCAAACTCACCCGCAGTAGTTTCTGCTAAATACCTTTTGTCATCAGACACAACTAACACCTCTGGACCCTCGTTCAGAATGACAAGTGTGTTATTAGTAGTAGCAAAGGGGAAACGAATGAACCCCCATGCATGTTATGTTGTAGCATTCCTCATATGTACCAATATCAGGATGCCATCATGGGTCAACTGGGCCTCCAATATTGGGTAATAATACTCCAGCTGACCCATACCAAAAAGTGGAGTAAGTCCGTGCTTCACCATAGCTACGTCAAGAGCATTGATTGAAACATGAGTTGGAACTAATAAAGCATTAACCCTATTCAAACTTGCATTGACTAAGCCGTCCACCATATTGGCTGCATGAGATTCCAAAGCAGTGGCTGACTCATCGAGAGCATGTAAGTACTCAGCGATTAACACTAAGTTAGTTAGGGTTGGTAGATTAGTTTGGATATTGTTCATAATTCCAAGGAGATGGTTGGTAGTCACAATTATCTCGTTAGCCTTGTTAGTGAACTCACCTAATTGTTCATAAGTGTGTACGATTAGCCTATTATTTGCCTTAGCTGCCAATGCCAAATCATGCATCTGTCTGCCCAATTGCATTACGTCCTTGTCTAGCTCTGTAAAAAAGAGCTTTTGAGAAAGGATACCTAGAAAGTCCACAAGTCCCCTCTTAGTATGTGCATGGACATGCTGAGAAAGATAAGAATCTGCATTAGGTAAAGCCAATTTGTACATGCCACCCAGATCAAACACATGGGAAAGAGACGAATATGAAGACCTGCCAGAGAGTACAATTCAGAGTTTAAGATCATTACTACATAAAATGGAAGCGAAATCGGAAAGAATTATATTCCTTGACTGAGCCAATCTCTGCCACGTATTTTCTACAAACTTCTCTACCTCATCTCTCCACCTCTTGCCTGGCCTTTTTCTGCCACACTTGAAACCTCTTGGAGTCCAGTCAGTCAGCCTCATGCTCCATCGATTAGCCATTGTTCATGCTACATGTCCTGCCCATATCCATTTCTGATGTAATATATATATATATATATATATATATATATATATATATATATATATATATATATATATATATATATATATATATATATATATATATATATATATATATATATATATATATATATATATATATATATATATATATATATATATATATATATATATATATATATATATATGTATGTATATATATATATATATATATATATATATATATATATATATATATATATATATATATATACATACATAATTTTCGAGAGGCTGTAACAAAGTAACTTATTTTGTGCTCTGAAGTATTAAACTACATATTAATGTAATGTAGCAACACCGATCCACTTAACATTTCGGTTCAATGATATATTTTGTACTCTGTTCTTAAAACCACTGGACTATTTTTTCTGATCAGAGGAAAGCTGTGAAAATGATGAAAGTAGAAACTGAAACCAATAACCTCTATTACAAAGATGTTTACCATGAGGTAAATAAAACTGAGTCGTATTAAAACCAATACAGTGGTCCCTCGCATTTAGCGATATTTGCATTAGTGATATGTTAGAAAAGGTACCAATCCCGCGCATTTAGCGATTGTCTTACGGATTTAGCGATGTGGGGCGTGAAATGACTTGCCCGTCCACCACCAGACTGCCATTGTTATCAGTGCTGTGAGCGTCTGGCGACCTTGGGTACTTTCTTTCAAAGTGTTGAGCAGAGCATTTGGCATTTTTCCCTGCTTAGTAGATGTATAACCATACAATACTGTATATGCATAATGTATTGCTAATACACTGTGTATTATTTTCAGCACTTAAAGTAGGAATTCGGGGGTCAAAATGATGAAGATGGGTGCAGACTAATTCGAATTTTTCCCATATAAAGTACACTTCGCATTTGGCGATTTCACATAAACGAGAGGGACCACTGTGTACTTGCACCATCTTTGTTGCCAAAAGGCAAAAGAGGTAATTACATTATACCCTAATCCTCTGCCAACAACAACAACAAAAAAAACACACAAATATGATGATAAGTTTATTGACATCTGGCCTGCTACAATAAAAAGAAAATACATCAGATAAAACAATAGTGTGTGTGTGTGTGTATATATATATATATATATATATATATATATATATATATATATATATATATATATATATATATATATATATATATATATATATATATACACACGAATAGCTGCAATGACCTCTATTCTGCTGTCAAGATCTTTTTACTTCAGTCAGTCTAGTAAGTGTAAAAAAAAAAACCTTGGCAGCAAAAGATATCGTTAATAATAATGAAATATAACAACTAAGCTTCGTATCAGATCTATAAATGCAAAATATATAGTGCAAGAACAGTGTAAGAGAGAGAGAGAGAGAGAGAGAGAGAGAGAGAGCATATCTCACAAGTACTGGTGCATGCATCATCTTTATATACTTCTGTCTTTTTCTGTCACCGGCTTTATACTGGACACAATCTTCTCCAAGAGAAAAACAAGGCATGATATCCCACAGCCTAGGCCAAACACCACGAACATGCCCTGAAAACAAAACAGTAATAATAATAATAATAATAATAATAAAAATAATAATAAATGTGATATTCAATAGAAGACATTCCCAAAATTCCTTGCCATTCCCAACATTTGCCAAAAAAATCTTCGATCCTCCCGTTACTCCCAAAGGGGGTAATTTTAACGCCCTCTCTACCCCCACCTTATTGTTAGTTATTTTAAATTAAGTCTAGATTATAGCCTTATTTACCTCAGTTCAGAAGTACTGTTTCACGTATAACAGTAAGAAAACCAGTAGTACTATTTATGTTTTTAAAAAGTTTTAGAAATATTTTAGAATTTTTGTACTTTTATGTGACATAGTAGTTATTTGAAGACAAAAATTCTCACCTTAGGTAGACGGACTGATAGAAAAATATGTGTAGAAAACCCATTTTTTTGCCTATTGACCATTGTGGCCGAAGCCCCTGCTCTTTAAGGCATATATATATATATATATATATATATATATATATATATATATATATATATATATATATATATATATATATATCCAAAATCACTTAAACATGGCAGTCATTTCAGAGAACCTCAGAGGGCCCAATGCCTGCCCAGAACCCCAACCAAATTGGCAGACTAGTGTGGCCATGTGGAATGTGAGAGGTGTGAATGAGGAAAGCAAGAGGGTGGAAGTGGTGAATGTGTTTAAGAGTGCGAGATATGCCGTGATGGCATTGTGTGAAACGAAGATGAAAGGGTGCAAAGTGTAGGAGTAGAAGGGTGTGAAATGTTTAAGATCGGAAATGAATGGATGAGGAAGATGCAAGGAAGGAGTTGCTTTGTTGATGAATGAGTTGTGGCAGAGTGGAATGAGAGACTACAAATGTGTCAGCTCGAGGTGTATGTATGTCAAGTTCAAGTCTGAGAAGGTGAAAGTGGCAGTGCTTGTAGCATATGCACTGTGTGAGGACAGGAGTGAGAGAGAGAAGGTCAGGTTTTGGGATGAGCTGGGTGAAGCAGTGGGAGAAATGCCCGGGAGCTATAAAGTGGTTGTGATGGGGGATATGAATGGAAGAGTAGGCACTGGTCCTGAGGATGACATAATGGGTTGTTATGGAGTACCAGGAGAAAATGATAATGGGAATCAACTAAAGGATATATGTCAGGAGAGGAGGTTGTGCATTTGTAACTCGTATTTCAAACACAGAGATGCATATAAATATACATGGTATAGAGGGAACGGGGATCGTGTTGAAAGAAGCCTGATTGATTACGTGCTCGTAGAGAGGTCGATGATGGGAATGGTTGCTGATACGAAAGCTGTGAGAGGACGATGTGGAGGTCTGTCAGATCATATGATAGCGGTATGCAAGATCAAGCTGAGAGGAGTGACGTGCATCAGGAGAGAGAGGAGGAGTCAGGGAGAAAGACTGAAAGTTGAGAAGCTGAGGATCAAAGAAATGGTGAATGAATACAGGACCAAAGTAGAGGACGAGTTAGAATTACTGAATTGGAATGAAATGGATCTGGACAGACTGTGGAATGCATATAGGGATTGCTTTGTTAGGAATGCTAAAGCGGTGTGTGGTGTGGCAAGAGTAACAACAAGGAAGAAAGGTACGGCATGGTGGGATAAGGAGGTAAAGAGAGCGGTGGAGGAAAAGTGGAAGAAGTGGCTAAAGTGGTTACGGGATAGGGGTTCAGTTGAAATAAGAACTGAATACGTTGAGAGCAAGAAGCATGTAATGAGACTAGTGAAGAGAAAAAAGGAGGTAAATGAGGATCTAGGAAGAAAAATGAATGTGAACTACTCTGAAAATAGAAAGTTATTCTGGAAAGAGGTGCGAAAATGTAAAAGTGAAAGCGGAAAGAAATGGGATGGTGTGAAGGATGCAGGTGGTAGATTATTAACCCTTGGAGATGAAGTAAGGACCAGATGGAAAGAATATTTTGAAAGCCTGATTAATGGGGAAAGAGAGAGCAGAGCAGCTGTAAACATGATGGGTTTTGGGGGTGTGCAGAAAATGAATGCAGTGCCAGGAGACATGACACTCGCACAGGTGAAGAGTCCTGTGAAGCGGCTGAAAAATGGGAAAGCAGCTGGGGTTGATGAGGTGTATGCAGAGATCCTTAAATGTAGTGGAGAGAATGGAATGAAGTGCTTGTTGGAGAGTGTAAGCTGCTAGGTGCCGTCAAGAGTTTTTATGATGGTAGTGAAGCATGTGTCAGGGTTAATGGGCATCTAAGTGAATGGTTCACGATCAGTGTGGGCGTGCGACAAGGTTGTGTGATGTCCCCATGGTTGTTCAATGTATATATGGATGGGGTGATGAGAGTAGTGAAAACACGAGTAATGGAGAGAAGGATGGCATTGGTAATGAATAGTGATGGATGGAATATCTCAAATTTGTTGTATGCTGATGATGTAGTACTGCTTGCAAGGACCGGACAAGAACTTGGTAGGCTAGAGCAGAGTTTTGCTGATGTCTGTAAGCGTCGTTCCTTGAGAGTAAATGTAGAAAAGAGTAAAGTGATGGTTATTGAGAGAGAAGGTGACTCCCAGTGCAATGTAACAGTGAATAGAGAGAGACTGGAATTGGTGAGAGAGTTCAAATACCTGGTAACTGTGATAGAAAAGAGAGGAAAATGAGCAAAAGAAGTTGAAAGTAGAGTGACACAAGGAAGAAAAGTAGCTGGTGCAATGAAGGCCTTGATAACAAACAGAGGCTTTAGTGTTGCAGCTGCACGAGGCTTACATGAAGGAGTGTTAGTGCCAATCTTAACATTTGGATGTGAAATTATGGTGTGGCATGGAAATGAAAAGTCAAGAGTAAGAGCAGTGGAGATGGGACTGCTGAGGAATGTATGTGGAGTACAGAGGGTGGATTGGATACGAAATAATGTGATTCGTGAAAGATGCGGAGTGAGGAAGTCGGTGGACACCAGAATTGTAGAGGGCGTACTGAGATGGTATGATGATGTGGTGAGAATGAATAACAATAGAGTGGTGAAGAAGGTATATCTGAGCGAATTCGAAGGAGGGAGGAGGCGAGGTGGGCCAAGGAGAAGGTGGAGAGATATGGTGGATATGAATGTGCGAGGAAGAGAGGTTTGGAAGTCGATGAGGCTAGGGAACTGACAGATCGAGCTGGCTGGATGAATTTTGAGGAAAAGTGCATGATAAGGGATTTTTGGCACCCCTTTTTAACGTGGCAGCGTCTGGATTGACTCTGTCGGATACGATTGTGTGAAGCTACAGAACTTGGTGAATGTTTTTGGCATATCCGATAGAGCCAGAATTCAGGGGGCTTGAATGATTAGTGAATGGAAGCGTGGCCCATTGCATTGGGCAATTTGGGGCTGTCTGGACATTGCTACTCCTCACCCTGCCCTTGGGTGGGAAAGAAGGTCCGGATGATGATGATGATGATGTTATACATAGGCACATATATATATATATATATATATATATATATATATATATATATATATATATATATATATATATATATATATATATATATATATATATATATATATATATATATATATATATATATATATATATATATATATATATATATATATATATATATATATATATATATATATTCATACACACATCCATGCATATATTTTTCATACACACGTACATATATATATATATATATATATATATATATATATATATATATATATATATATATATATATATATATATATATATAATTTTTTATTGTATTTTGCTTTTTTTGTATTATGTTTTGTATTATGTTTTGTATTATATATTTTTATTTTCTTAAACCTTCCATTAGGTAATAGGAAAAAAATGCCTTATTAACCTACAGTTCATACAACTAATATCCTGACAGACAAATCGCTAACCTATACTAAATCCTAAAAAGACAAACAGCTACATGTACACTACAGTAATGATAAAAAATAAGAATACCTCGACCAAGAGAACACCATCGACTGCAGATATGTAATGCCTTTCTACATTACATACCTGCACTCGTCACCTGTTGACTGTCAGTCGAGGCACAAACTAATATAGGGGACATCAGTATATGAAAGGGAACCAGACGAGTCAGGAACATTTCCATATACGTCAGCTGTCGGCCCTAATTAGAATAACTTAAGCAAGATGGTATAATGTATTTACATAGCATGTACAAAAAGTGAAGGACCTCGCCCAACAGACAACCATCGACTCCAAGTGCCCAGTACCTTTCTATATTGCACACTTGCACTCATCAGCTGGTGACTGTCAGTCGAGGAATGGGGTTTAATGTAGGGGAACATGAATATTAGAAATAGATCAGTGGGAGGAGATCAACCCTAAATAACAGTACAGTATATATATATTTACAATTGATAAAAACCAGTACCATACAGTAAAAAAGTCAAATCACTCTGATCAATCTGGTCTCTCTCAAAAAAGCCATCAATTTATCAGTCATAACAATGTCTCCATCACCCAGGATGGGAAACTTTTTATGAACGCTGTATATATTTCATCATTATAATCGTTTGGAGACTGCAAACATAAATTTATATGACGTCTCCATATTAAATTTTGTCCAGCAATTATACTAGGTAAGTATGGTAGGTGGAGATGCCCACCATCCATCCACTTAGTATAGCAGTACTCTGTTTTTAGGGTAGCTCTGCAATGAGTGGCAAGCCAAATGATTTCCTGTGTCACGAATTCGCGCGAGCGTATTGTTAAATTCGTGACATTTTCCATCAATGGTAAATCCACGAATTCTAGTGGAATTCCCACTGTATAACACTCAGTTCAACCGTCGTCGTATTCACTCGATTGGGACGGTTTTCAGATCATTTATCACTGTTTCACAAGTGATCATTCGTATGCACGATGTTAGTGCCTTTACTGAGTGATCTGTTGTGAACGTATATCATTCATTTTATTTCCGCTGACCGTTGAAGCTAGGGCCATGCCCTACTTCCAGGAAACGCGGCCGGCCCTTGCCTTTCTCATAGTTTGAATTTAGTTAGGTCTGGATCGTCGTGAGTGTAGGACCGTTGTGCCCAGCGTGGAGCAGCGCTGCCGTTGTAGAGCAAGTTCCTGAAATCTCCACCTAGACGGTGAATCGGCAAAGAGGGTATAGCGTATTGCAGCATCTGTCCTGCACTGGCACCAAGTTCTCTCCGCTTAACTCCCCTCCACTGACCAATATTTCTTTTCATTTTCCTAGATTTAAGTGTTTAGCTTTTGAATGAGCGAGTGAGTGTATTCTCCTTGTTATTCTGAATTCATTTTGAGACTCATGTAACGTAAATTTATTTTATTGTAATTATTAAATTTACAGGTCTTTTTACTTTGAGCTTAATGTAGTTAAACTCGTGTTTTATTTCTCCACATTAACCCCTACACCGCGGGCTTCTTTACCAATGACTTGCGTGTGCCGCGGGGTTATTTGGGCTCCGACAGACTCTCAAAAAATATTTGCCAAAAATCAGTTATTAGTCCTAGAATAATAAAATTACATATGCTTATGGCACATACCTTCAGCTTTCTCCTGGAATGATTGTTGAGCCTTCGTCGGTTACCGTAGGACTTGTGGAGACCTCTGAAGTAGGGTAACGAAGTCTCCACTTTACACTTCCCAACAACCCGTAATATGATTACCACAGCCAGATACAAACACTATAAACACTATTCTACAATTTTCAATTAGTTTGGGATCCATACTCAAAAAAAAAAAAACACTGTGAAAGCAATGGAAATTACGAGCGCGTCTTATCGTCGCACTGGCACTAGTTCGCTCTTGGTAGTCTGTCATTTATTATTCATAAAACCCCTCACACTTTATATTTCTATTACTATATAACACTTATATATATCTACAGTCTTTATCCATAAGTTTCCTTCAGTAGTATTAGTTTATTGTCACTGTAGGGATTCAATTTCTTTCAGTAAAATACGTAGCATTCACTTTCTCGTCCTGTACTGTATACTGGCATTGAGAGTGAATGTCACTTTCATCTTCACTCTCATAACTCATAGCATTCAGACATGCTAGAGTGAAACTTTCACTTTCATTACTCCTAGGGTATATACTCGTATTCTTATAATACTACTCATTTACATTTCTATTTACGTTCTCTATTTTATTTACGTTATTTATATTTCTATTTTATTTACACTGTGTTGTGCACTGTCACTTGAAATAACTTATAAAACTATTTTCCATTGTTCACGTATATTTACATTCATTACTTTCACTTGCTGTTTACACATTATTTACACATTATTTACAATTCCACTTGCACTGTTTTACTCAATAGAAAGATCGTAGTCACTCTTTTTATCAATTGTCAGCCCTTTACCTCTTTCCACACGAGGTTTAGTAGGGGGTAAAGGTCACAGGGCCATTTGCATGGGGGTGAAAAAAGGCCTTGAAGTCAGCAAGAAGAAACATACGTACCCTCGCTTCGGAAGATGAGAGTAAACTGATAACGGAGGGCCAGCGTGGAGGCCTGCTTGGGGGTTATTCAGAGTTACCAATATAATTTCTTGAAACAGCTAAGTCTAGCACTGATATGATTGGCAGGAAATCTAGACAATACATTATAAATTTGGTAGTTCCAGGTGAATGTAAATATCACTTAGGCTTCTCCCTTCCCTCCTTACATGTATATTTATTACGAAAATAGATTAGAGGCCTACTTAGGAGATATATATTCAGAGCTACCAATGTTAGATCTTGAAACAGCTTTGTCTAGCACTGATATGATTGGCAGGAAATCTAGACAATACATTATAAATTAGGTAGTTCCAGGTGAATGTAAATATCACTTAGGCTTCTCCCTTCCCTCCTTACATGTATATTTATTATGAAAATAGATTATACGGCATATTTCAAGGGGAAAAAAACAGCGAAAATTAGCGAACGAGTGCACGTGAGGTGTTGTCAGGTGATAATTAGCCAATTCCAGGTGTATGGCACTCTCACTTACCTTATTTGTTTCTTGTATATATTATTTGGTATAAGAGTAGGACATAGGGCTTATTTTAATGGATGAAATCAGTGAAAAATTCCAGGGAAGATTTACTTAGCGTAGCACGGCCGGGCAGGTGAGAGGATAGGGTAATGGAGGGGGGGTAGGGAGGGGAGTCAAGAACGGGGAGAAATGGCTAAATTGTCAACAATGGATGGGAGTACAGATGAGATTAGGAGTGCTGACTAGTGTTGGACATTGGCAGTACTGATAGATGATACAAGCCCCCACTTGGAAGCCCGGGTGAATTCAAAATAACACAGAATCACAAAAGCGACGCCCCGCGGTATGATCCCTTGCTCCCAAGCATCACGAAAGTGACGCCCCGTGGTTAAGGGGTTAAGCTTACTTTAGTTTGCTGCTCCTAGTTTGCACAAACGCTTTGCATTATTTATAACTGGTACTTGGACCAGTACTTTCGTATCAAGCTTAAATCTGTTGTCCAGCCAGGAGTTAATGCACCGGCAAGAACCTGTTTATCATTAACCCGTCATGTCCCGACCGATTTCACACCTCCGATCTCCCCCAATCCCGAGGTATTTTGGATTTTTTTTTTTTTTTGGCTAAAATCTCCACTTTTGGTGAGAAACATCGAAAATTCATAGAGAAATCGCTCACTTGAGGTTTAAAATACTCGATACAGGTAGCAGTACCTCCTTACCTTACTGGGTTTTCTATTAGGCTGGCTCCAAAGAAAACAAGTTCTATGGGAGGGTACCTATTCCACACAACTCATAAACGGTATTTATTTATTTATTTGGTACGAATTTATATATAGTATGAGAGCATATTGGTTTTCAAACAGTAATATAGCCATTATAAGCGTTGTTTCACTCACTAACTCATCAACATACCTGACCTTTTTTGGCAACATTACCTGATCATCATTTCTGACTGTTTCTTCCTCTAATGCTATGTAAACTTTGTCCTCCACATTGTTATCGATTGGGGAATCACTCTGGCCCTGAATGTCTTTATTGGCCAGGACACTGGTAACAGATGAATTGCCGAGACAATGGCGTGCAGTGGGGGGAATGTTATGCAGTGTAAGGCATTGTTCCTGCTTGGCATCTTGTAGAGGAATAGAGGAAGGGGTCCCGTATATATGTACAAAAAATCACGCACAAAAATTGAAAATTTTGCAAATTATGAACCTTGCCATTGCGCGATGTACCAGTACGTCGTCGGGACTGGCAATTACAAAATGTTGCAACATACCCATACATCGACGGGACGGGGCGGGTTAATAGCATTAGTTATTGATTGTCAGGGGTGGGGTCACTTTCTCAAGCGGCTAGCAGTACTAACAAATAGCACGCATGAGTAATTAGTCTCTGCTGTGTACTGTTGAGAAAGTTTATAAATTCTCATCCTTAGAGAATCGGCAAAGTAAGCCAGAGTAAAGTAAAAGTTACTGGTTGATTTTCACAAGTCAGTTCATTGTCTCTGTCTTCAAGTGACATATAATTATTATTAATTCACAATTTCACATCCCCCCATGACATCTGGTGACCTTGCCAGGATATTAACTCCTAGCTCTAAAGTTATTAACGAGATAATACTCACTCACTCATACCTAGGTATTTATCATTAAAGTCTATAGCCACTATCTTACTGGTGATTATTGATTCATTTCTATTAATTTTACGTAATAGTTTTCACAGTCAGTTTTTTTTTTAATTTTCATTCTTTACCAGTTTAACTAGATAAAACTGGTCACCACTAACCTGTGCCTATATTCTTTACTCTTGTTTATTGGCATTTCTCTGCAAAATAGCAGTCAGTACTTAGTCTTTAGTTCACTCAGACTGAGTCAGCATCATGACTACTATTATCTATGTACAGGAAGCCAAAGATATGGGGCTTAGCGACCCTGATAAAATAAAAGAATATGTACTCTCATGGTTTAGTTACGAGCAGGAACGTGAGAATGATGCTTGTGAAGAGCATAGAATTCAATGCGAACACGAGTGAGAACAACGCAAATACAAGCAAAAACAATGTGAATAAGAGTAAAAACAATGCGTACTCAAGTTAGAATAATGTGGAAGAAAACGCGAACATGAGTGAGAACAGCACGAGGAACGTCAACATGAGCAAAAATAACGCGAACTCGAGTTAGAACAACGTGAGAGAGAGAACGTGAATACGAGCGAGAACAACGAGAGAGAGAACGAGAACACGAACGTACCGAGCGTGAAGCACGTGAGAAACACGAACTTGACATGCTGAGGCTCAAGCGAGACTCCTTTGCTTCAGACACATCTGGTGTAGCTAACCCAAGCTCCACGAGCACTCTCCCTGCACATGTTCTGGTGACCCCACACATCAAGCTTCCTCCATACAAGGAAGGCGAGCGAATCGAGCCATTCATAGCTCGTTTCGAAGACATGGCTCAGCTGTACCAGCTGGATGAGGCAGCTAAGCGGCTCCAGTTTCTTAGCTTGTTTGAGGGCCCTGCCCTCGATATTCTCCACAGAATTCGCGGAGACAATTTCACGTATGAGATGATGAAGGCTGCACTCGTCAAAGCGTACGGTCTCACAGTTGACGATGCCAAGAGTCGGTTTATGAGGGCGCATTTACAAGAAAAGGAGACTGCCGTTCAGTTTCTTGATCGGCTCACTGCTTATTTTGATGAATGGATGGAGAAAGATGAAACTCCTTCCACGCATGAGGGGATAATTGACCTTACGCTGCGCACGCAGCTAGAATAGTCGTGGCCTGCTGAACTTATGGCTCAGCTTAAGATCTGCCAGGTAAGAGATGCCAGCCAAATGATGGAGAAGGCTGATGCATTCTTCATTGCATATGGGTATCAAACTCGTAAAAAACACACCTGGAACAGGAAAGCTGACAAATCTGGGAAACCGTCTCAGAGTGAACCTCAGCAACAGGGCCGTTCTCAGAATAATGGCCAAGGTCCAAACAAACAGCAGAAGAAGGACCAGGAGCAAAATACACAGAAACCTGAGGGGAAGTGGTACGACAAGCAGAACCCTAACCAGCAGCAGTACTGGTATTTCAAGCAGCAGCAGGGCAAGAACAAACCATGTAACCCTCAGTCAGGACAATCGACTTTTGTGTATCTGAGGCAGGATGCAAATGCAGCCTTCATTCCACAACAAGCGCACAGTGGTGCCAACCCTACCAATACGGGTACTTCCCCACAGTTCTCTAGTCCCCCAGTGACAGTGAACACTCTGCCACAGGAGGTCAATGATCCATCTCGCCAGTCAGTGAGAATGACCCCTCAGGTATCTAATTCTCAGGGCACCATGTTTGCCGTATCATTCATCAGCAGCCTCACCAGTGGCTGGCTGCTTCCTCCACAGGCCCTCCCACAGGTGACAGTGCCTTCCTTGTTCAGCCAGGGCTTGTGGGAGGCATTCCTGTGAAGGTGCTGAGAGACAACGGTTCCTCAGGTTGCTCCATCAGGCAGAGTCTAGTTCAGCCTGAGGAGTACACAGGTCAACAGATCCAAGCTCAGCTTATTGATGGATCAGTGAGATTGTTCCCTGAGGCACGTATCCAGGTGGCATCTCCATTTTACACTGGTACGACAGTCGCAGTTGTCATGCCAGAACCTTTGTTTGACCTAATCATAGGCAATATTCCAGGTGCCAAGTATAGTTGCACCATAGATGATGCTACTCAGACTTTGGCTGCAATAACACGAGCCATGGCAGAGGCTCAAAATTGTGTCATCCCTGTGACCATTGCATCGCCACAAGATCTGATTTGTAGCCAAGATGTTGTTCAAGAACAACGTTCTGACCCGACACTTGCTGCCGTGCGGAAGAAACAAAAGGGTAGAGTGATAAAGTATTCACGAGGAGGTCAAGCCAAGTTCCTTCGTAAACAAGGACGGTCGTACCGTGAGTCACGAACAGCCCAGGGCGAGGTTCGACTGCAGTTTGTCATTCCCACTAAGTATCGCCTAGCAGTGTTAGAATGGGGTCATTGTTCAGCCTCAGGAGGTCTCATGGGCAAAAGGAAAACCCAGGGTCGTATCGGTGCTGACTTTTTCTGGCCAGGAATGGGACAGGAAATGAATAGTTATGTGCATTCCTGCAATGTGTGTCAATGTACCACTAATTAGGGACATGTCCTTCCTGCACCGTTTGAATCCACACCCATAATCTCAGAGTCAGTTGAGAGACAGGGCAGTGGTGATGGGGGTGAAGACCTGACGTCTCACCCGTTGGTCCCACAGGACACACTATGTCCAGGGCCTGTACATACATATGTACCGTAGGTTAAGGGGGAAGGTCGAGAACCCTGCACAGGCATCCGAGGCTGTATCTGAATTACATTGTGGAACGTCTCGAGCCGTGGGCCTCTCTCTGAGGATTCCCGGAGAATGCACATTATCCACATTAGTGTTCACACCCACAGTGGGTGTTAAAATGTGACCTGCCTGAGATTGCGTAGGGATTCTCAGCTTGCCAGTGTTAATCGTAGTTGCAGAGTTAGGTTATCAGTAAACTGCCCGTTCTGAGAGATTTGAGCAATCCAAGAACTGGCACGTTTCCTGGTCAATTATGTAGGTTAACCAGTAAACTGCCTGTTCTCAGAGATTTGGGCAATCCAAGAACTGGCACGTTTCCTGGTTAATAATGTAAGTTTAACCAGTAAACTACAGGGGTTTTGAGAGATTTGAGCAATCCAAGGACTACATATCCTGGTTAATACTGTATCCATTAATAGAATAATGGTGTACTTTTTGTAACATAAGTACTGATTGCTAGGCAGAGAGAGATAAATGACACTTTTGATGCTCTATCTTGATTGCTTTCGCAGGTGCAGCTGATGGGTGCAGCATTGTCATGGAGATCAGCTGATCGTCTCTGCCGCATGCTGCTGCCTCTTCTCTTCTGCCTCGTCGTCATTATTTACTATTAATTTGTATTACATAATTTAAACGTACGCACAGTTACACCACAACTGTCACACCTACACTGTGTATTACATCACGCTACATAACAATTAGATGTTAATGTAAATGTAGAGAACTTTTCGTTCAGTTTGACCTGAGTACAGGATTTTTCACCATCTTCACAGAGCTTTTTCCTCAAACTTGCTTCTATTAACGTAAATACGAGGTTTTTATGCTCATTGGCGACTGTGATTTTCTCCTGTAGCAGGATAGTACACACACCACAGTGCGAATCTTCTGTGACTGAGTTAGGATTTATATGTATGTATATCAAAAATTTTTTCTGAAGAAAAAATTTAATTTGATGAGGCGTAATGTCACGAATTCGCGTGAGCGTATTTATAAATTCGTGACATTTTTCATCAGTAGGAAAGTCAAGAATTCCAGTGGAATTCCCACTGCATAACACTCAGTTCAACAGTCCTCGTATTCACTCGATTGGGACGGTTTTCAGAACATTTATCACTGTTTCGCAAGTGATCATTTGTATGCACGATGTTAGTGCCTTTAATGAGTGATTTGTTGTAAGCGTATATCGTTCACTTTCTCTCCACTGACTGTTGAAGCTATGGCCACGCCCTACTTCCGGCAATTGCGGCCAACCCTTGCCTCTCTCATAATTTGAATTTAGTCAGGCTTGGATCGTGGCGAGTGTAGGACTGTTGTGCCCAGCGTGGAGCAGCGCTGCCGTTGTACAGCGAGTTCCTGAAATTTCCACCTAGACGGTGAATCGGCGAAGAGGGTACAGTGTAATGCAGCATCTGTCCTGTGCAGGCGTCCAGTTCTCTCTGCTTAACCCCTACACCGCGGGCTTGTTTACCAATTACTTGCGTGTGCTGCGGGGTTATTTGGGCTCCGACAGACTCTCAAAAAATATTTGCCAAAAATCAGTTATTAGTCCTAGAATAATAAAATTACATATGCTTATGGCACATACCTTCAGCTTTCTCCTGGAATGATTGTTGAGCCTTCGTCGGTTACCGTAGGACTTGTGGAGACCTCTGAAGTAGGGTAACGAAGTCTCCACTTTACACTTCCCGACAACCCGTAATATGATTACCACAGCCAGATACAAACACTATAAACACTATTCTACAATTTTCAAGTAGTTTGGGATCCATACTAAAAAAAAACACTGTGAAAGCAATGGAAATTACGACGCGCGTCTGATCGTCAAGCCGCACTGGCACTAGTTCGCTCATGGTAGTCTGTCATTTATTATTCATAAAACCCCTCACACTTTATATTTCTATTACTATATAACACTTATATATATCTACAGTCTTTATCCATAAGTTTCCTTCAGTAGTATTAGTTTATTGTCACTGTAGGGATTCAATTTCATTCAGTAAAATACGTAGCATTCACTTTCTCGTCCTGTATACTGGCATTGAGTGAATGTCACTTTCATCTTCACTCTCATAACTCATAGCATTCAGACATGCTAGAGTGAAACTTTCACTTTCATTACTCCTAGGGTATATACTCGTATTCTTATAATACTACTCATTTTCATTTCTATTTACGTTCTCTATTTTATTTACGTTATTTACATTTCTATTTTATTTACAGTGTTATGCACTGTCACTTGAAATAACTTATAAAACTATTTTCCATTGTTCACGTATATTTACATTCATTACTTTCACTTGCTGTTTACACATTATTTACACATTATTTACAATTCCACTTGCACTGTTTTACTCAATAGAAAGATCATAGTCACTCTTTTATCAATTGTCAGCCCTTTACCTCTTTCCACACGAGGTTTAGTAGGGAGTAAAGGTCACAGAGCCATTTGCATGGGGGTGAAAAAAGGCCTTGAAGCCAGCAAGATGAAACATACGTCCTCTCACTTCGGAAGATGAGAGTACACTGATAATGCAGGGGCCAGGCCAGCTAGCCTAGAGGCCTGCTTTAGGGGTTATTCAGAGTTACCAATATTACTTCTTGAAACAGCTAAGTCTAGCACTGATATGATTGGCAGGAAATCTAGACAATACATTATAAATTTGGTAGTTCCAGGTGAATGTAAATATCATTTAGGGTTCTCCCTTCCCTCCTTACATGTATATTTATTACGAAAATAGATTAGAGGCCTACTTAGGAGATATATAATCAGAGCTACCAATGTTAAATCTTGAAACAGCTTT
This sequence comes from Coenobita brevimanus, assembly GCF_032717465.1. Taxonomy (NCBI): domain Eukaryota; kingdom Metazoa; phylum Arthropoda; class Malacostraca; order Decapoda; family Coenobitidae; genus Coenobita; species Coenobita brevimanus. The sequence continues at coordinate 41,081,001 of NC_136999.1, read as the reverse complement.
GTGTAGCACTGATATGATTAACAGGAAATCTAGACAATACATTATAAATTAGGTAGTTCCAGGTGAATGTAAATATCACTTGAGAGCTTCTCCCTTCTCTCCTTACATGTATATTTATTACGAAAATAGATTATACGGCATATTTCAAGGGGAAAAAAACAGCGAAAATTAGCGAACGAGTGCACGTGAGGTGTTGTCAGGTGATAATTAGCCAATTCCAGGTGTATGGCACTCTCACTTACCTGATTTCTATCTTGTATATATTATTTGGTATAAGAATACTACATAGGGCTTATTTCAATGGATGAAATCAGTGAAAAATTCCAGGGAATATTTACTTAGCGTAGCATGGCGAGACGAGGCGAGAGGATAGGGTAATGGAGGGGGGGTAGGGAGGGGAGTCAAGAACGGGGAGAAATGGCTAAATTGTCAACAATGGATGGGAGTACAGATGAGATTAGGAGTGCTGACTAGTGTTGGACATTGTCAGTACTGATAGATGATACAAGCCCCCACTTGAAAGCCCGGGTGAATTCAAAATAACACAGAATCACAAAAGCGACGCCCCGCAGTATGATCCCTTGCTCCCAAGCGTCACGAAAGTGACGCCCCGCGGTTAAGGGGTTAACTCCCCTCCACTGACCAGTATTTCTTTTCGTTTTCCTTGGTTTAAGTGTTTAGCTTTTGAATGAGTGAGTGAGTGTATTCTCCTTGTTATTTTGAATTCATTTTGAGACTCATGTAACGTAAATATATTTCATTGTAATTATTAAATATACAGTTCTTTTTTCTTTGAGCTTAATGTAGTTAAAGTCGTGTTTTATTTCTCCACATTAAGCTTACTTTAGTTTGCTACTCCTAGTTTGCACAAGCAGTTTGCATTATTCATAACTGGTACTTGGACCAGTACTTTTGTATCAAGCTTAAATCTGTTGTGCCAGCCAGGAGTTAATGCACCGGCAAGAACCTGTTTATCATTAATAGCATTAGTTATTGGTTGTCAGGGGTGGAGTCACATTCTCAAGAGGCTAACAGTACTAACAAACAGCATGCGTGAGTAATAAGTCTCTGCTGGGTACTGTTGAGATAGTTTATAAATTCTCGTCCTTAGAGAATCAGCGAAGTAAGCCGGATTAAAGTAAAACTTACTGCTTGATTTTCACAAGTGAATTCATTGTCTCTGTCTTCAAGTGACATAATTATTATTAATTCATAATTTCACATCCCCTCGTGACATCCTGTAAACCAGAAAATCATTTAAAACACTGGGTGGTAACCTTATAACTAACCAACACGTGTTCCCTGCGTGACAAGAAGTTGGTTGGCGGAGGGTTAGTGCCCCTTCACGGAAAACAGCTAACTAAAAATACGAACCAGAATCCTCGCACCAGGACTGACCAAATGGTGACGACTAAGGACCGAACAAAGGAGATGGTGCAGATTGCGACATGGAATGTAAAGGGTGCAAAATGATGATGAGAAAGAGATAGAATGTCCAGTTGCTTGAGGGCACAAAAGTGGATTTATGTGGATTAACTGAAAATAAATGGTGGGGCGAGAGTGTGACAGAATGGGAGTATGGATGGGATGTATGTGCGGGAGTGGGAGAGAATGGAGGGCAAAAGAAGGAGTGTGTATCCTTATGTGCAAAAGATGGAAGGAGAATATAGAAGAGTATGGATCAGTTGGCTCAAGAATTAGGTACGTAAGATTGAAAGTTGGCCTTCAAATGTAGATGATTGTGCGTGTGCATGCGCCAACGCAAGATCGTGCAAGCAGAATGAAAGAAGTGTTCTGGACAAATGTGGAAGCGTGCACTGAAAAGTATGAAAGGATTGAGAGAGTATTTGTGATTGGATATATGAACGGAAAACTAAGGAATGTGAAGGTAGATACAGTAGTTGGTGAGTAGGGTGTGCCTACAGCAGTGGATGAGAATGGTAGTGCTCTTGTGGACATTTGTGCCGGGAGGGGATTGGTGATAGCCAAAACCCACTTCAGGCACAAAATGATCCACAGGTATACGTGGTGAGTGATGAGAATGGTGAGTGGTGAACTGAATGAACGGAAGGCAATGATTGAGTATGTGTATGTGGATGATAGAATGAGAAGGTGTGTAATGGATGCAAGAGCATATAGAGGTTCGGGAAGTGGACTTTCTGAGCACCAGTTGGTGGTGGTGAAAGTCAAGGTCAAGATGAAGTGGAGGAAAAAAAAAAGAAAGGAAGGACAGGAGGAAGTAGTTCTTACAAAGAGGATGAAAAGGTTTGAAGATGATGGAAAAAAGTCAGAATGTAAGAGAGAGGTGGAATGGAGGAACGATTGGTAAATATGATATGAGTAGATGGGAGACGTGGAAGGTGTGTGCAAGATATTCACAGAAAAAATATGCGCAGCATATGAGGTATTGTGTGGGTTGAGGAGAAGACGAAAGGGGGTGCAAGGAAAAGCATGGTGGAATGAAGAGGTGTGACAGGCTGTGGCACACACAAAAAAGAAAGCACATAATGAGTGGACGAGAAACAGGGGCGTCGAGGAAGCTGAGAGACTGAAGAGGGAGTAATATGTGGAGAGGAAGAGAGAGGTGAAAAGATTAATAAGAGAGAGTAAGAAGAGAGTAGATGAGGAATTTGGAATGAATTTGAGTGTAAAGTGGAGGGAATGTAAGAAAATGTTCTGGAAAGAGGTAAAAAGAGTTAGACTGGGTATTAAAGAAGTTTGTCGGGGAGTGAAAGATAAATATGGTACATTACTGGTGGAGAAGGGAGAAAAAGCGAGCAGATAGAGAGGAAGCTTTAAGGAACTGTTGAACATAGAGACTGAAAGTAATGTGAGTGTAAGTGGCTGGGGAAAGGCTGGGAGAAAGAGGCATGTGAGAAGAGAAGAAGAAATCAGTAGGATGGAAGTTGTGGAAACAATGAAGAAAGTCAAAATGGGGAAAGCTCCTGCAAGTGATGAAGTGTGTAATGAAAATAATGCTGAAGCATAGGGGAGAGATAGTAGTAGAATGGATGTAGAAGATGTGCAGATTGGCCTGGGAGGAAGGTAAAGTCCCAGAAGATTAGAAGTCTGGTATAATCATTTCTCTGTACAAAGGAAAAAGGAAAAAAGAACTATGTGGTAATCAGAGGCATTTGTCTTCTTAGTGTAATAGGAAAAGTATATGGTAGGATATGTATTGACAGAGTTAGGGAAATAACAGGATATAGTTGGAGAAGAACAGGGAAGTTTTAGGAAGGGAAGAGGTTGTGTACTGTAGGTCAGATAGTCATTCTTAGGTTTTTAATGGCAAAGAAGTTGTATGTAGCCATCATGGATTTGGAGAATGCATGTGACAGGTTGGACAGACAAGGATTGTGAAAACTATTGAGAATATATGGAGTAAATGGGAAGTTGCTGAATGCCTTGAAGAGTATGTAAGAGGGTGCTAAGATTGCAGTGCATGTGGACAGTGAACTGAGTGAATTTTTCTGTTTGAAGGTAGGACTGAAACAGGGATGTGTCATGTCTCCATGGTTGTTCAATTTGTATATGGATGGGACTATAAAAGAGATACAAGGTAGGGCAGTGGATGTTCGAGGAGCTGCAAGGCTTGGTAAATGAGTCTGGGAGAGTGTATAAGAAACGGAATCTAAAGGTGAATGTAGGGAAGAGTGAGGTTATGATCTTCGAGAGAAAGGAAGTCACTGAATGTACAGTTTGGCTGGATGACGAGGAAATGGAAAATGTGAGTACAATTTAAGTACTTGAGAAATGTAATAAGAAGGGATGGAAGTTTAGAGGGTGAAGTGCTTTAAAGGGTACAGCATGGAAGAAAGGTTGCAGGTTCTTTGAAAGCAATGATAAGAAACAGGAATATGAGCACTGAAGTGAAAATAGTTAACTCATAACAGTATTGTGATACCAACTCCAACGTATGGAATTGAAGCTTGAACCTTGCTGGGGGGACACAAGTCAAGAGAGCAGTGGAAATGAATGATTTGAAAGGAACATGTAGAGTTACGTCGAGAGACAGGTTGACAAATGAGGAACAGAAGGAGCATTGTGCTGTTGATGTGGATGTGATAGGAAGCGTTAGGAAAAGCACATTGAGGTGGTTTGGCTAAGTGGAAAGGATGGAGAGCGTGAAACTGACGAGGAGAGTTTATACGAGTGAGGTGGAGGAGGGGAGAGGGAGGGGGAGACCAAGGATGAAGTGAAGAGATGGAGTTTATTTTTTATGCAAGGAAGAAGAAACCAAAGGCTGTGAGCCTGCAATTATTGTTCCTTCCAAGAGAAAAATAAAATACAAGAGAGAGCCAAATTCAAGATCTAATCATTTCGAGAAGCCTGTACACACTGCGTTTGAAAGACTTGTGATCATAGGAAGCAGGAAATAAAGACAGAGGGAGACAGTTCCAGAGTTGACCTGTTGCATAAATGAAAGACTGGGAGTAATGGTTAATTCTTGCATTAGAGAGTTGAACAGAAAAGGGATGAGAGTTTACTGTCAGACGAGTGCGATTCGCCCGTCGTAGAGGTGGAGCAATGTATGCAGACAGTTCAGAGGAGCAGTGACCATTGAAGTAGCGATAGAAAAGAGATAAAGATGCAACAGTGCGACAAAGAGACAGAGGTTGAAGGGAGTCAGTATGAGGAGGAGATTTAATGAGATGAAAAGCCTTTGACTCAACCTTATTGAGAAGAGCTGTATGTGGGAAGCCTCCCCACACATGAGAGTTGTACTCCACACAGGGGCGGATAAAACCCCTGTATAGAGTCAACAATTGTGCAGGGGTAAAGAAGGAACAAGTCAGCTTACCACACCCAATCTCTTGGAAGCAGATTTTACAAGAGATGTAATATGATCTTTCCAAGATAAGTCCCAAGTAAATGAAGCCTCAAACATGTTCAAGGATGATGCAGGATTAAGCTGAATATTATTAAACCTTAGTGGGTATACCTGTGGAAGATTTTGTTGGGTTGATATGTGTAAAAACTGAGTCTTTGATGCCTTATAAACAACCAGATTATTTTTACCCCAGTCAGAGATACGAGCCAAGTCAGACATTAGGTGTGTAGGTGTGCCATTGTCTCATCCATTGTTTGTTGAAGTAACTGCTGAGATGGACGTTGCGGGAGCCGAATGGAAAGGTGAAGGGTGGAATAATCAGCGTAAGAGTGGATAAGGTTTGATGTACAGCTTAAGGGATCATTGATGAATAAAAGGAAGAGAGTTGGTGATAGGACAGAACCCTGAGGAACACCACTGTTGATAGATCTAGAACAATGACGGACGTCTACAACAGCAGCTATAGAACGACCAGAAAGGAAGCTAGAGATGAAGGCACAGATAGAAGGATAGAAACCATAAGAGGGCAGTTTGGAAATTAAAGACTCGATCGAAAGGCTTTGAGATGTTAAGTGCAATAGCAAAGCTTTCACCAAAGTCCCGAAAAGAGGATGATCAGGAGTCTGAAAGGTAGGTGAGAAGATCGCCAGTGGAACGTCCCTGACAGAACTCATACTGACGATCAGAAAGAAGGTTGTGATAGGAAAGATGCTTTAAAAATTTTCTATTAAGAATTGACTTGAAAACTTTTGAGATACAGGATGTTAAAGCAATTGGACGATAGTTAGAGGGTTGGGAATGGTCACCCTACTTTGGGACTGGCTGAATGAGAGCAAACTTCCAGCAAGATGGAAAGTTGCAAGTTGATAGACAAAGGCAAAAGAGTTTGCCTAGGCAGGGTGTAAGCACAGAGGCATAGTCCTTGAGAACAAAAAGAGGGACTCCATCAGGCCCAAATGCCTTATTAGTATTGAGGCCAGTGATGGCAGAAAATACATCAGCTGAAGAAATTTTAATGTCAGCCATGAGGAAGTCAGAGGGGGGAAGTGATGGAGGATCAGTACCGGAATCGTGTATGGTGGAATTGGAGGAGAAAGTCTGAGTGAAGAGATCTCCTTTATCAGTAGAAGAAATAGCTACAGAGCCATCAGAGTAGAAAAGAGGAGGGAAGGATGATGAGGTAAAGTTGTTAGAAAGATTTTTGGCAAGGTGCAAGAAGGAGCGGGAAGAATTCGAGTTGGAGAGTTGAGAGAATTCAGTATGGATGAAATTATTTTTAGCAGAGAGAACAGACTTAGCACGATTCCGGGCAGAAACGTATAAAAGATGTGATTCAGGGGTGAGTTGGCTCCGGTACCTTTTATAGGCCCTCTCCTTGTTGCGAACAGCATTAGAACAAGCATGATTAAATCAATGCTTTCTTGCATTAGTCAGAGGATATGAGAAAGGAATGTATGCTTCCATGCCCGAGAGAATAACCTCCGTAATATGCAAGGCACACTCAGTTGGCTCCCGGCCATGGAAGCAATAATCATTCCAGGAAAAATCCAAGAAGTACTGCCTGAGGGCCTCCCAATCCGCAGCTCCAAAGTGCCACAGATGATGTTTCTTTTGAGGGTCCATTGGCTGTACTGGTACTATAGGACAGGTTAAGGTTATATGGTTGTGATCGGAGGAGCCCAACGGAGAGAAAAGATTAACAGTGTAAACAGGAGGATTAGTAGTAAGGAAGAGGTCAAGTATGTTGGACCTCTCTTCAAGGCGGTCAGGGATACGGGTAGGGTGCTGTACAAGCTGCTCTATGTCATTAAGGATAGAAAAGGTGTAGGCTAGTTCACCAGGTGGAGAGGTAAATGCGAGAGAGGGGTGTGAGCTGGGAGTAGGGCAGTGAAATCGTAGGGGACAGGCCAACATGTTGGCAATTTGTTGTCGCTACCCCTTACGGGATTAAGGTGTCTAGCAATAGACAGACAGATGGAAGTATGATGAGGAATTAAAGAATTGTAATAGTTTTCCACTGCGCATGTCTTTATACAGTATCCACTTGTTAGCTGAGGAACAGCGAGGATGCATGACAGGTGTGGGCATCCATCATCAACTCACTCGACACAGCACCTTCTATAAAGTTGCAACAATAGTGTTTCAGCCTACCTGGGTCACATGACCCACAGGCGCTATGTTGCCTCCCAGTGGGGTGGGTAAGTTGAATGGTCAGGATGCTTTTTGCTTTTATATGTGATTAACCGGATTTCTTCATTTAATATGCCTTGCTGTGTTTCCTGGTGATGCTCTACCCAACCTGGACAAGAGAAGATGATGCACAGATTTCCCATAAATTCTAAGAGACGAAAGTAATGGGTAATTAAAGTCAGGTGGGAAAATTTGAGAACAAATGACGACACGTCTGCAATAAGTCTTAATGTGTTTTTTATGAAAGATATTACTTGTGATACTTACGTTTGATCCCTGAAACACTTCTTTGTCATTCTCTGCCTCACAATGTCTGACCACATTTCCATCTCCTGCTTCATTCTTTTCCTCCCAGTTGGTTGACATTCTCTTAGATTCCACTCACCTAGATCGGATCCGGGATATTCACGTGCCAGGCCTGGAATCCTGGCTAAAAAGAATTCGTTCAGCACTCAACAGTCCTCTCCAGCTTTCTGGCCACGATCCTGCCAGTATCCGTGCTGATTTTGTCACTTCCATCCCTACTGAGCCTTTGCTTCCTACCTGGACACGTACGACTCCTTCTGTGCACTACACACCCTCTGCCACTGCTTCTGACTGTTTACCAATCTCCTCACAGCTCTCCATCACTGAAATCCTTAACTCCGTAGCCCGCACCTACCCTTACCATCCTATTCATGCCTACACTGACGTTCTGTCCTTGTTAATGGCCAGGCGGGAGCTGCTTGCATTGCCTTTACTATCTCTGCTTCCCCCGTCTTCTCCACCTCCCACTGCATTCCGAACTGGGCCAGCAGGACACAGTGTGAACTATCTTCTGTACACTCTGCCCTTGGCTTCCTTCTCTCTCATCACTTACAAGGTCTCATCATCAGCGATTCCCAAGCTGCCCTTGCCTTACTTCCCCCTCCCCCCCGACGTCCCTCCCCTCTTTTCGTCCCCTCTACTCCCGCCTCCATCACGCTCATGCTTTTGGTCTAAGGGTTTCTTTTATTTGGATTCCAGCCCATGTTGGTCACATCCGCCATGACAAGGCAGATCACCTGACCTGAGCTGCCTCTAGCCTCCCCCTATCTGCCATCTGCCTCACTGTGTTCACGACAATTGTCCGGAGAATCCTTCTCGAGGAGTCCACAGAGGACCTAGCCATGTGTACAGACGCTGAACGTCCCACTAGTGTCACCATCCAGCACTATGACACCTACCGTGGTCTTAGACACGCCTATGACAAGCACCCCACCCTCACCCGCCGCTGTGATGTGGCCGTCTCCCACAATTGCCTCGTGTATCGCTCCCCAGGGGAAATCTCCGGACAACCGACCTCCAACAGGTCATGTAAACTCTGCCACAGTCCCATGGATGAAGCTTTGTCCCATCACATCGTTAACTACCCACTTCCTGCCCCCTTCAGACCCCTTGGACTCTTGTTTTCTGCTTTGTGTACCTATTTCATCACACATCTTGATGTACTCGAAGATATTCTCACCCTTCACCCTGGCTTCCTCTCACTGTAATGTCCTGGCATAGGACAATGATGGGACATTTTGGTACATACTCGTGTGTGTGTGTGTATATATATATATATATATATATATATATATATATATATATATATATATATATATATATATATATATATATATATATATATATAGTGTGTGTGTGTGTGTGTGTGTGTGTGTGGGTTGTCCACACACGCACACATCAGGTGCATGTGCATGTATTGTCCTAGTGCTGGGATTTTGAATCGAGAGGCAATTTTATGATCATTATCGTTTTTGTCTATCTGTCTACCTGTGTATATGTATATGTATCTGCTTAAGGTGTGTATGTATATATATGTCTCCCTGTCGATGTATATATGAATATATTATATATATGTGCATGTTGCATATGTATATGTATGCACGCCTGTACACATACCCATATCTTTATACATGTATACCTATCCTGTACATGCAGTATGTCTATGGCTACATGTGCGTGAAATATACATACTGTATGTGTATAGATATATACGTATATGTATGTGTGTATATGTGCCTCTCTCTGCAAACGTATGCACAGTCGCCAAACTTTCCACCTGGACCACCTAGCTGCGAGAGGTGGGTAACGGGTGCTGGCAACAGTGTATCTGTTTGTTCGTGTGTACATGCTCGACGAAAGTTCGGATCATCAACTCTCTTCGTCCGTAGTGAACCTCCGTCAGAGTCAGAGTTCATCCCATAGATGGCTGAGTACGGAGTTGGGTGGGGAGAAAAATGTCTCAGGATTTGGGTCGGGAGAAAACTGTCTCAGGATTTGGGTGGGGAGAAAACTGTCTCAGGAGTAAGGCGGCTTTCCCATCGGCTCAGCCAGTTGCATGAAGGCGTTTGCACGGAAAATTGTGGTGTGCCACAGGTCGCACTGACCAAGGCCAAATAAATTTTACCATATTAATTTTACAGTAAGGATATATATATAATATTCTATCTATCTATCTGTTGCCAGACGCCTCAATCCCGTTTCGGGTGGCCACAAACAAATCGCTTCCAAGTCGCCCTGTCCCCCGCCATTTCACTGCCCTGCTCCCAACTCACACACCCCTCTCTCATATACCTCTCGGCCCCATCCCTCCATCTCATCCTCGGCCTCCCCCTCCCTCTTCCACCCTCCACCTCACTCACATACACTCTCTTCGTCAGTCTTTCACCCTCCATCCTCTCCACATGGCCAAACCACCTCAGTGTGTTCCTCATAACGCTTCCTATCACATCCACATCCACACCACAACGCTTCTTTATATCCTCATTTGTCAGCCTGTCTCTCCACGTGACTCCACAGGCTTCTCTTAAATAACTCATTTCCACTGCTCTCACTCTTGACTTGTGTCCTTCCAACAACGTCCAAGCTTCACTTCCGTACGTTAGACTTGGTATCACAATACTGTCATGTAGTAACTTTTTCACTTCCATGCTCACTTCCCTGTTTCTTATCACTGCTTTCAAAGAACCAGCAACCTTTCTTCCCTGCTGTACCCTTTCAAGCACTTCACCCTCCAAACCTCCATCCTTACTCATCACACTACCCAAGTACTTAAACGTACTCACATTTTCCAATTCCTCACCATTCAACCTCGCTGTACATTCACTAACTTCACCTCTCTCAAAGACCATCACTTTACTCTTCCCTACATTCACCTTTAGATTCCGTTTCTTACGCACTCTCTCAAACTCATCCACCAAGCCTTGCAGCTCCCCTTCGTCTTCACTCAACAACACAGTATCATCTGCAAACAACAGTACAGGGAGTTTCCAAACACTATCCTCTCTCACCAGGGCCACTCCAACATCCACTATCCTACCTTGTATCTCTTTTATATATAATATTATAATATGAATATATACTATTTTATATAATACAATAGTATATATAATACTATACTTATTTGGCCTTGGTCCGTGCAACCTCTGGCACGCAACAATTCCATGCGACAGGTTTCCTGCAACTGGTCGAGCCGGTGGGAGAGTTGCCTAAGGGGGGAGCTTTGCATAGTGAAGGCCAGGGCAGGCGCCGGACGGGGGGGGGGGGAGAGGTTACGTTATCCATACCGCCTGTGTGGGAGAGCTGCCTAAGGGGGGTAGCTTTGCATAGTAAAGGCCAGGGCAGGCGCCTGACTGGGGAGGGGGGGGGGGCGGAGGTTACGTTATCCATACCGCCTGTGATAATAATTGCCGAACTAGTTTTTGAGATCCATTACCACTCTACTAAATATCTGCATTCTTAACAATACTAAACATTTTATTTTCTATGTTGTTTTTACATAATTCCAATAACATGTTAATGCACTATATACTGGAATCGCTCCGAGCCTTTCTCTCTCGCACTCTCTCCTTATATCAGTCATTCCATTTCATAGTGTTATCACTGGATACCATTATCAGTATAGGTTGAAGAGGAATGCATTTACCTAACATCTAAGTCCAGTTACAAGTAAGATTACCTGCCATATTCACATCATGAATGACACTGACCAATAAACATTAGGATGATGTTCAGACACTGTTAACGGTGGCTTATTTCCAAGTTGGTAGTACTTCAGGTAGATTTTTTTATGTGTTCTCTGGTGCACCACGAGGTTAAAATACTGTCACTTCAACAGGCAAAGAGTTTGTGCATATTGTTGTCGAATGTGGCTATTATATCAGCTCTGATAATTACTTACTGTATCATATTTCACATGACTATGGTCATTACAGCACACCTTTAAAGTATAGTCCATTCATCTAACGAATGACTGAAATACACATTACAAGGAAAACTGATTGTGAGCAGTGCCGCTTATGTATGAGGTCACACATTTACACGCTCATCGATTATTCACCGAACATTATCTCAACATTATAGCAAGATGATGACGCCACCTCTCCATCACAGTATACAAAAGCTTCCAGTCATTTTAAGCATAATTGCTATTGAATCATAAATTGTTGGGATATTTATATCACCACTGCCTGTGATATTACTTATGTGGTTGGTAAATGCAACATAACGAACATGAAATTATCATTACAGGCTGGAACAGTCAGGGGTGGACACATCACGTCAGTCGACTCATGACTAGCTGACTCGAGGCAGTATTCTGCCTCAACGAACATGTTTCAATCTCCGACATCTACAGTTCCTATCTCTTCTACTTAGTTTAAATTAATATCCGCCCAATGAGTAATCCTGTAACGACTAATGACCTAACTTATCTAATCATGTCTTGGATCAAGAATGGTATTTCAATAGGTTTAATCGAGACCGGCCCAGGACTAGCGAAATGCAAAACGAACAGACACCGGCATCTATTTTTCTACCGTAAGGGCCGGTCACACGACAATTCTTCGTCCCAATATTCAGTAGACAATTTTTAGCCATGGGTTTATCATGTAATAATGAAAAAGAATACGTTTATAAATATGTAGTATATGTGGACATGCGGTCTTTCAGATTTTTTTACTTACTGTTTTCAATACTCGCATTATCCAATACATTCAAGAAGTTCCTTTGAAATTCTGTCGGCTAAATATCGTCGACTGAATATTGGGATGAACTCTGACTTAGGTTCACTATGGAAGACGACAGTCGATGATCCGACCTTTCGTCGTGCATGTACACACGAACAAACAGATACACTCTTGCCAGCACCCGTTACCCACCCCTCGCGGCTAGGTGGCCCAGGTGGAAAGTTTGGCGACTCTACATACGTGTGCATCTATGTACCACTACTCATCTCAGAACATGTAATGATAATTACTGTAACAACTTTGTACCATGTATGTGCCACTGTATGTCTTTCTTCATTATTGTGCTTGTAATGATAATTACTTCTGTACCTTCTATGCCCTAGGATACTGATTTATTTTTGTTTTCCCCTGCTCTCATGCACCCTTCCTTGCTTGGCCTTCAGGGACAGTGTTCCCAGATTGTTGATGCTTGTACTGAATGGTAAATAAATGACCTAAATAGAAAAAAAAATGGTCATATTTTTAAACAAAAATTGTCCTGCCACAACTGCAGATTCCAGCACTGTGGCACAGAATTTAACTGGTGGCAAGCTTAACGATTCATCAACTGCTTTCTGATTCACCTATAATTCACTTTTTTTTTTTTTTTTTTGCATTTTCGAAGACTATCAAGAACTTGCTTGCATTTGTATGTATTTCAAGGAATTGTATTTAGAAATCCCCCAGATGTGGTACTCCACTAAAGAGTTGTTAGTTGTAACAATCGTAATGAGGATTTTTAAAAACACGATTGAAGACTATCATATTAAACGTTTTTTTGGAGGTTAATAAATTATGAATTACTCCATAAGTCATTACAGAAAACAAAAATATAAATCTTTACTTCAGAGAAAATTAAATTGATACAAAATTTCGGGGTCAGCCTAAAAATAAATACAGGTATATTGCCACACCAGTGCCATAGTTGTACAATCATAAGAAAAACTATCGTTACCCCCAGGGATGTTCGATGCAAAACGAACGTTAGCTGGGCTATGTGGGTGGGTCCTTGCTGTTCGCCCCTCCCTATCTAGTGTTGCCATATCGCAATCCCATTACAAGAGTTGGAATAACGAGCAAGAATGAGCCATATGGTGGGGAAATATATAGGACGTGTTTGCGTTTCTCTGAGTGCCCCGCTGAGGATTAATAATGAAACTCGCCACGTTTATTATTTTCCTACTGTTCAAGACTTATTATATACATAATGCAACAAATAAATTATTTTGAAGTTCATCATATCTATAGGCATCGACTGTTATATTTTTATGACAGTGTAGCAGGGGTGCACGAGTTCATTTGTTTGCCTTAGATGGGTGGTTTAATGCTTCAGATGGAAGCTTCAGTTACTGGCATCTATGCGTCAACGTCCAGAGGCTGTTTTGGAAGTAGGGGGTGGGGTATACAAAATACTGAAGCAATGACACTGAACACGTATTATCATTATTTTCCTTATACTCCGCATTTATTATGTGTAGAAAGCAATACATATCATACTACACCAAAATTTACTAACTTGGCTTGTATTGGCTGAATTACTATCATACGTCTGGCATGGGTGCACATACTCATTGTCCGTCTGCATGTGTGTTGCCGACTATACACCATTCTGTTATATTTTTATTTAATGAATTTCGTGCAGGATAATAAAACGTATTGTCCCTATGCACAGAGGCCAAACAATCTAATTAGCTTTTATGACCTCTAGCACAAATTCTAATATCTGTGTCTCACATAACCGACACTGATGGGTTTGCGGTACAAACTTTCCTGTCCTGTCATTCCACAACACTTCGTCGTTGTGTCATAGTGCATAGCTCTGAAGGGTAACGATAGTTTTCCTTATGAATGTACGTACCTCAGCATGAAGACTAAATGTAGAATCAACAGTTGTGCAGAGAATATTTTTTAAGCATACGACTAATACGGTGGTCACACCCTTATAAATTTTGCTGAAGCTTGGGCCGAAAGGTGTAATGAAGTCATCCTCTTTTTTTTTTTTTTTTTTTTTTATGTGAAGGGTACTGCAGTAAACAGTGCAGGTTTAGGCGTATCCTGTTTTATAAGGATATAACAGTTGTGGTTAAATTCAGAAACAAGTGTATAGCTACATCCAACCTAACCATTCTCCATATATCCTCGTATTATCAAGCATTGTCCATCGTAAATGATGTAGGCAATCATAAAACAAGATATATACAGTACCAAAAGTGACTAAACTAATTAAAGTAAGAATTACTGAAAAGGAAACAAAAAGATGGAAACAAAAACAGGGAACAGTGCAGAGCAATTGAGCGAACGTTGGGAGAGGGTGGGAGACAACATGGTGCTTAGTTGCCTGCTGTTGCAATTCTATGATAGAAGGCGCAGTCTCTTCCTCTTTTCCAAATATTTATGATGCTATAATCTGTTCATTTTAACTAGGCATAAAATTGCCATCTCTCTATCTTGAATGCTGGCAATAACAAAAGATTATGACTAGAATATGATGTTAGTCATGAAGAAATGCTGTGGAAGAGATGCAGAGCCCACATATTGACATATTCAACCAACGTGCTACGAAAAATAAGCTGGAAAAGGACAAAAGTCTGACCCAAGTAAAAGTGAATGAACGATAGTAGCAAACCGCAAATTCTACAGTTGAGGAAGTGTGATTTCCTTTGTGGTTTTGTGTATGCGACCAATTCTATTAAAATTCGCTGTTTTGTGCTTGCGGAAGCACTTCCGCAAATGCAAATCAGCCCGTGAACATCTACGTTACCCAACCTGTCAGGCGGCGTCCGGATGAGTCCGGCTCGACAGCGCCAGCTGCCACTCCCACACTCTTGCCATTTGTACAATAAATATTGTATATACACGATGAAATCACCCTCGGTACGATGTACAATAGCATTTTGCATTATCGTACCTTTGTCGACAATTTTATGATTCCATCAAAGAGAGAGAGAGAGAGAGAGAGAGAGAGAGAGAGAGAGAGAGAGAGAGAGAGAGAGAGAACGGCTGAGAGTTAGATTACTCTCTTTTAGGTATTCACTGGCTTCATACCAAGGTCTCACACACACCACAAAGCCAGACAGGAGACAGGAAATGTGTGCTGGGCAACCCCCAGGTCCTGTCCTCCCCACCTACTGTTTTTTTACCAGCCCATATACCACTGACCGGGCTAATGTATGGCCCGGCCTGCACTATAGGTGCAGGGAATCTTTGAACGAACGAACGAACCAAGCTCTCAAGAAAGGAATGAAAATAAGCCAAGATGAGGCAAAGTTCGTACTCGTGATTGAATAATAAGGCATAACATCGTCATAGCGAGTCGTATTCTGCTTTATATTGGAGTGTTCTTCACTACATTATCTTAACAATATACTGTTCGTACTTTCTGGGGGGAGGATAAGAAATAAGAATCTAATGATGAAAGCCAGTAAAGATATTTTTCTCTCAATAAATAAAGAAAAATGTAAAGCTTAATTCAAGATCAATTTATTTTCCTGAGTCACAGACGTTATAATATATGCTAGTGATGTAAATTACATCGATACTAGACTGATTTCTTTAGCATAAAGCCAATAACAAGCTGAAAAGTGCAAAGATGTGGTACGAAGCCTCCCAGTCCAACTAGAATATGACCTTTAGTCTAAATTTCAAAATGCCAGACTTATAGCATTGCCAGTGCCAGTATTTCTTTCTGAACAATCATTAGGTAGATAAATAACAGATTAAACAAGAAACATATGAAATGAAACTAAACACAATTTTACCGAATTTCTTACCAGACATCCTCCTTTCTCCATGCGGTATCAATACAGGTAGATAGATAGAATAGACAGATAGATTGATAGATGTACTGTACGGTGGAATTGTCTCAGTTGTTGGAGGGGTCTGACTGTGACCAAGGAGTGTGGAGTGAGGAGGTCAGAGCCGAGGAACAGAGGTTGACTTGTGTGTCAACTTGTCAGGTGCGAGCTGTGAAGTGTAGTGATTTAATTCATTTATATACGAGAGTGAAGGAATAACCCTTGTTCTGAAGTAAAAGCAGTCTAATATACTAATAATAATAACTGAAATATTTTATTTTCATTTTACTATAACTATAATTTTATATATCCCATTCATTACTTTGGACAATTTCTAAACTTTATAGTCACGTACTGTTAGCCAGAATAGAGTGAATAAAGATATAACTGTAGTGCGTGAGTAACTACAGATGATTTTTAATCCCATGATTATGAAAAATATCATCCCAAACGTAATATAATCCTCTAATGGTATCCAGAATAGGATGAAGCTGATGCCGTTGTACTGAAGTTTGCGTTTGTGTTTTTGCATTTGCGGAACTGCACATTTCAAGAATTTTGCGGATTTACGATTGCAGAAGGCATTTTTTTTGGTTTGCGGATTTGTGTTGCTGAACTGAATTTTCATTTGTGATGCCCACCCCTGGATAGTGGTAGTAGTAGTTGTGGTAGTATAGTTCTGTTTATTATTATTATGCCTCTGCCGACCTATGTTGGGGTAGGCATTAAGTGACTGTTCTATAGATGTATGTGTGTTTCTGTCCATAACACTTTTCTGGACGCAGTATTTCCTGAAGCCATTGATAGATATCCACCATATTTTTGGTATGGATGCAATATGGGGAGATAATGTCCTGGTTAGTTCAGCTGGTTCAAGAGGTCAAAGGTCAAAGTCAGACGGGGCTACCTAGTTTATCTTGTGGGTGTGATATCTCCTGAACCCCTCTGTAGATTACAATCAGACATTTGTCACTGATATAGTACGAAGGGACGATGAACTGATTAGATCAGCAAAGTCAAGGGATCAAGGGTCTAAGTCATATAAGAATCAATTTAGTATATCCTTGTGAGCATATGTCCGTAACATTAATGCGGGCACGATATTTCCTGAACCCATGACAGATTTCCATGAAACTTTTGTCAGTGATGCAATGTAAGAAGATGATGAACTGATTAGGATGGCTAGGTCAAGGGGTCAAAGGTCAAGTTCATATGGGGTCAACTTAGTGTATCATTGTAGATGTGATACCTCCTTAACTCTTAAACGGATTTCAGCCAAACTTTTGTCAGTGATACAGGATAAAGGAACGATGAACTGATAGGGTCAGAAACGTCAAGGGGTCAAGGGTCAAGATCATATGGGTGTGGTCGTGATATCTCCTGAACCCCTCACTCGATTTCGACCAAACTCTTTTCAGTGATATATTATGAAGGGATGATGAACTGATTAGGTCAGCAAAGTCAAAATAATAACCAAACGTGAAGGTCCAATGAGGTCGACTTAGATTTTCTGTAGTCTCATTTCAACCCACAGTGAAGCCTGTCATGAAGGATGAAAGGAGAGACCATGCGTTGGGATTGACGGAGGCATACCGAGCTGTCACGAATTCATGAGACAGAATTCTACAAATCCGTGACATTATATTTGGGTGAGAAAACCACGAACTCTAGTGGAATTTCCACTATGTATCACTCAGTTTAACCGTCCTCATATGCACTTCAATTGGGGTAGTTTTTCAGAATATTCGTCACTGCTCCAAAAGTGACTGTTCTTATGCGCGACATTAGCGGTTCACTAAGTTATTTTATTGCATGTGTTTATCGTTTGCCCTCCCTCTGTTGACTGTTGAAGTTAGGCCACGCCTACTCCCGGTAAACATGACCATCTCTCACCCCCCTTTCCCAGTTTGGACTCAGTCAGCTTCAAACCGCCATGAGAGTAGGGTCGTTTGTGCCCTGCGTAGAGAGCAGAGTCTCCGTTGTACACCGATATCTTGATCTCTCCACCTATGGTCATTGGCGTAGCAGACAAGCAGCTAATAGCAGTGCCTGGTGTTCAAAACGACAGACACCCGGTCTTTCGTAGCTTCAGCTCTGTTCCCTCCACTGACAAGTATTTCCATTCGTTTTTCTAGGCTTAAGTCTGATTAGCTTTTGAATGAGTGAGTGAGTGTATCTCCTATGATATTTGAATTCATTAGTCCCCCTGTGACACTGAATTCCCCTCTTGAATTCATTTTTGAGATTTATGTAACGTAAATTTATTTATTGTAATCAATAAATTTACAGTTCTTTTCTTTGAGCTTAATGTAATGTATTAATGGTGTTTCATTTCTCCACATTGAGCTTACTTTATTTTGCCGCTCCTAGTTTGCACAAGCTCCTTACATAATTCACGATGGGTATTTAAGCCAGTTCTTCCATATCAAAACTTAAATGCATTGTGCCAGCTAAGAGTTAAGCACCAGCAAGGACCTGTCCATTATTAGTATTAGTTATTGATTGTCAGGGGGTAAGAATACTTTCTCAGAGGCTAAGAGTACTAACAATCAGCACTTGTGAGTAGATTAGTCTCTGCTGTGTACTGTTGAGAAAGTTTATAAAAATCTCGTCTTTAGAGAATTGGCGAAGTAAGCCACATATAGCAAAACTTACTACTTAATTTCACAAGTCAATTCCTTGTCTTTACTTTCGAATAATATCAAGCATTAATTCTTAAATTCACATCCCCCCGTGACATGAGCGATGCTTTGCATTGACAGCTTGGGGCCTGAGATCTCGCTGTTTCTTTTGCTTAATCATTATTATTATTATTATTGTTATTATATTATTATTATTATTATTATTATTATTACTATTATTATTACTATTATTGTACTTTTAGAGTCCATGTGCAAGGCTTGGCGGAGGCGTACCGAGCCATGCTTTGCATTGTCAGGTTGGGGACTGAGATCTCAGTGTTTCTTTTGCTTAATCATTTTTATTATTATCATTATTATTATTAAATAATGATAATAATAATAATAATATTATTATTACTAGTTTACTTTTAGAGTCCATGCGCAAGGATTGGTGGAGGCATACCGAGCGATGCTTTGCATTGACAGCTTGGGGCCTGAGATCTTGCTGTTTCTTTTGCTTAATAATAATAATAATAATAATAATAATTATTATTATTATTGTTATTATTATTAGTAGTAGTAGTGGTGGTGGTGGTGGTAGTAATAGTAGTAGTATCATTATTATTAATTTTTATTCTTATTATTATTATTGTGTTAGGTGGCGGTGTTCACCATCCACTCACTCGGTGTAGTGCTGCTCTCGGGTGTCAGACCTTTCCTCTCCTCCAGCCTTGTTTCTTGCCATCCTCTTCTGTCTTTCTTTCCTTGATTCTTTCCTCGTCCTTCTTCCCACGGGTGACTTTCCACTCCCTCTTCTGTCTTTCCTTCATTCTCTCCTCTTACTTCTGCCTGTGGGTGACTCTACACTGAGTGACAAGCCAAATGGTTTCCTTTACACCAGGAAACCATTTACTATGCTGGGTGGTAACCGTATAACCAAATTTTGGTGCCTGCAGGTTTAGTGGGTAATTACGACCCTCCAATCGGATTGAGCCAGTGAAGGTTTATATCCAAGGGCTGGTTGGGGTTTATTGCTCAAGTAATGCCACTCAGTGATGAGTGAGGCTGATCACTCTCATCTTTAATGTCAGGACCAATCTTGCCTAGCCCCGGGCTCCTACCCTGCTCATTGGGCAACGTAGGATTGGATGCTGGATGGATGGATTTTGTTATTATTATTATTATTATTATTTGCAGGGAAGGAAACAAAAGGGGAGTGCAAAAACTTCCCATGTCAATTCTAGTTCCCAATAAGAAATCAGAGTTGAGAGAGACCCAGAGGTTGGTGAGTAAGTATGATTTGGAGGGAAGGCAGCCAGAGGACTGGATGACGTGGAGGCAATTTGTTAGTACCCACTCCTTACGGAAACAGACAACTGGTATTTGATGCAGACAGAAAGATAGACAGAGATAAATATGCAGTGCTTGACAAACTACACAGGGTCTTATAATTACCCAGAGGTTGGCGAGTGAGAGGACAGTAGTGACGGTGATGACCATGGGTGGATTGACACAGGCGGTGGTGTTGGCCAGGAAGTGCCTTAACCATTTATTATATAAACCCGATTCCATCAACGCAAAGGCACTGTGAAAACAAAGGATATTTTTAAGTCTTAGGAGAGGGAGAGAGAGAGAGAGAGAGAGAGAGAGAGAGAGAGAGAGAGACTTTGTGCATATCAATCAAGGAACTTGGTGTGACATTTACCAAGTAACATTGTGGTAATACCAAGACTATTGGGTCTAACCAGATACTAAAGACCAGAGTAGACTGTAGCACTGGTCGAGCAGGGCAGTACTCCCAAGGTGGATGGCAAGCTGATGACAGGGAGAGCTGGAGCTCCCGTTTCATCAGCCCTCGGGACTAGTTCCTAACCATCCCCTTTTGCTGAACATTTTCAGTGTCACAGTAACACAGAGAGCAAGGTAGCATGCACTCTAATACAAGTTTCTCTGTCAACACCAACTACATGCACAGTGTACACTACACTCTCTTTTCCAAAATTCAAAAACAAAAAAAATGGCTTCACAATACATAGCCTCGGAGTCCCCAGGGAGGGGGGACCATAAATGTCCCAACCATCCGCCCCTGTCCCTGTGACGACTCGAGCTGCATGGAACCACTGTCTGACTTCTTTTTCATTTCTGCAACATTCGCGGCCTTTCCTCTAACTTTCGCTCTGTTGAGCCCCGCCAATCCTCCTCTAAACCCCACCTTCTTTTCCTAACTGAGACTCACCTGTCTGAGGCATCTGACAGCAAACCCTTTTCTGTATCTTCCTACTTTCTCTATATTCATTTCAGAGCCAGAGGTGGCTGTTGTGTATATATACGCAACGACTTATCTTGCTCTCATGTTCCTGAACTCGATTCTTCTGAATTCTCTACACTCTGGCTTCGGCTTTCCTGTCATTCTCTGACTAAATATATCTGTGCTGTTTACTTATCCCCTGACTCTACTGATTATGAAAAATTCTTCGTCTATCTTACTTCTACGATGGAACACATTCTATCCATTTCTCCTTTGTCTCAAACCTCTATTCTAGGAGATTTCAATGTTCACCACCACTTTTGGCCCTCCTCTCCTTTCACTGATCCACATGGTGAACAAGCCTACATCTTTTCCATCCTTAATGACCTAGAGCAGCTTGTACAGCACACCACCCGTATCTCTGACTGCCTTGGAGAGAGCTCCAATATAAATGACCTCTTCCTTACAACTAATCCTTCTGCTTACACTGTTAATCTTTTCTCTCCATTGGGCTCCTCTGATCACAACCTTGTTACCTTAACCTGTCCTATCACTTTGGTACGGCCTGTGGACCCTCCAAAGAAACGTCATCTGTGGCACTTTGGAGCTGCAGATTGGGAGGCCCTCAGGCATTACTTTTTTTTTTTTATTTTCCGTGGAATGATTATTGCTTCCATGGCCAGGAGCCATCTGAGTATGCCTTGCGCATTGCGGAGGTTATTCTCTAGGGCATAGAAGCATACTTTCCTTTCTCACATCCTTTGACTAATGCAAGAAAGCCTTCGTTTAATCACGCTTGTTCTAATGCTGTTCGCAACAAGGAGAGGACCTATAAAAGATACCGGAGCCAACCCCCCCTGAATCACATCTTTTTTTACGTTTCTGCCCCGAATCACGCTAAGTCTGTTCTTCGCTCCGCTAAAAATTATTTCATCCGTAATAAATGCTCTCAACTCTCCAACTCCAATTCTTCCTGCACATTCTGGCACCTTGCCAAAAACCTTTCTAACAACTTTACCTCACTATCCTTCCCTCCTCTTTTCTACTCTGATGGTTCTGTAGCTATTTCTTCTACTGATTAAGCAGATCTCTTCTCTCAGACTTTCTCCTCCAGTTCCACCTTACATGATTCCGGTGCTATTCCTCCATCACTTCCCCCCTCTGACTTCTTCATGGCTGACATTAAAATTTCTTCAGCTGACGTATTTTCTGCCATCACAGGCCTCAATACTAACAAGGCATTTGGGCCTGATGGACTCCCTCCTGCTGTTCTCAAGAACTGTGCTTCTGGGCTTGCACCATGCCTAGGTAAACTTTTTCGCCTTTGTCTATCAATTTGTACCTTTCCTTGTTGCAGCAAGTTTGCTCTCATTCAGCCAGTCCCAAAGAAAGGTGACCTTTCACAACCCTCTAACTATCGTCCAATTGCTTTAACATCCTGTATCTCAAAAGTTTTCGAGTCAATTCTTAATAGAAAAATTTTAACGCATCTTTCCTATCACAACCTTCTTTCTGATCATCAGTATGAGTTACTTCAGGGACGCTTCACTGGCGATCTTCTTACATACCTTCAGACTCCTGGTCCTCCTCCTTTCGGGACTTTGGCTAAAGCTTTGCCATTGCACTTGACATCTCAAAGGCTTTCGATCGAGTCTGGCATTAAACTTTAATTTCCAAACTGCCCTCTTACGGTTTCTGTCCTTCTATCTGTGCCTTCATCTCTAGCTTCCTTTCTGGTCGTTCTATAGCCGCTGTTGTAGGCGGCCATCGTTCTTCTAGATCTATCAACAGTGGTGTTCCTCAGGGCTCTGGCCTATCACCAACTCTCTTTCTGTTGTTCATCAACGACCTTCTAATCTGTACATCTAACCCTATCCACTCGTATGCTGATGACTGCACCCTTCACCTTTTCATTTTGGTTCCTGCAACGTCCATATCAGAAATTACTTCAACAAACAAGGGATGAGGCTATGGCACATCTAATGTCTGACTTAGCTTGTATCTCTGACGAGGGTAAAAATAATCATGTTTTTAATGCATTAAAGACTCAGTTCTTACAACTATTAACCGGACAAAATCTTCCACAGGTGTAACCACTAATGTTTCATAATAATCAGCTTAATCCTGCATCGTCCTTGAACATGCTTGGGGTTTCATTGACTCGGGACTTATCGTGGAAAGATCATATTATTATATCTCTTATAAAATCTGCTTCCAAGAGGTTAGGTGTGCTAAGCCGACTCCGTTCCTTCTTCATCCCTGCACAACTGTTGACTTTATACAGGGGTTTTTATCTGCCCCTGTGTAAAGTACGACTCTCGTGTTTGGGGAGGCTCACCACATATAGCTCTACTCAATAGAGTGGAGTCAAATGGTTTTCGTCTCATTAACTCTCCTCCTCTTACTGGCTCCCTTCAACCTCTGTCTCTTCCCTGCACTGTTGCATCTTTATCACTTTTCTATCGCTACTTCAATGGTCATTGCTCCTCTGAACTGTCTGGTTGCATTCCTCCACTTCTATGGTGGGTACGTAGCACACGCCTAGCAGCAAACTCTCATCCCTTTTCTGTCCATCTCTCTAATGCAAGAGTTAACCGTTACTCCCAGTCCTTCATTTATGGAACAGGTCAACTCTGGAACTGTCTCCCACCGTCTGTATTTCCTGCTAGCTATGATCTCCAGTCTTTCAAATTCAGTGTGTCCATGCATCTCGAAATTATCAGATTTTGAATTTGGCTCTCTTTTGTGCTTTGTTTTTCTCTTAGAAGGAACAGTTATTGCGGGCTTGTGTCCTTTGGTTCCTTCTTCATAGCATAAAAAAATGACATAGGCTACTTACTTAACCCTTACACCTGGGGGAAGTTTTCGCCACTCCTCAGGGATATTCACGTTTCAACTGAGTTTTTAAAAATATTTACCAAAAATCAGTTATTAGTCCTAGAATGTTATAATTACATGTGCATGTGGCACATACCTTCAAATTTCTCCTGGGATGTTTGTTGAGCCTTCGTCAACAACCATAGGACTTGTGGAGACTTCTGAAGTTGGGTAACGAAGTCTCCACTTTACACTTCCCGCCACCCCGTAATATGATTACCACAGCCTGATATTATCACCAGAAACACTATTCTTTGGTTTCCAAGTAATTTGGAATCCATACTCAAAAAAAAAAAAAAACACTGTGAAAGCAATGTATATACAGTAAATTATGAGCGTGTACGAGCTTCCCACCCATGATCATTCCCCACTGGTATTCTGTCATTTATTATTCATAAACACACTCACACTTTATATTCCTATTACTTTAATATACTTATATATATGTACAGTATTTATCCATAAGTTTCCTTCAGGAATAGTAGTTTATTTTCACTCTAGTCATTCATTTTCACGTTCAGTAAACTACGTAATGTATTTTCAATATTTACATTTCTGTTTTATTTACATTATGTTATGCACTGTCACTTGCAGTAACTTCTAAAATTACTTTCCACTGTTCAATCATATTTACATCCATTGCTTTCACTTGCTGTTCACACATTATTTACACATTATTTACATTTCCACTTGCACTGTTTTATAGTCACCACAAAGATCGTAGTCATTGTCCATCATTATCATTGATATTAGCCAGTTCTCGTTCCACAGCAGAGTCACTTAGCCCTTTACCCCTTCCTACACGAGGTTTAGTAGAGGTAGAGGACACAGGGCCCTTTGCATGGGGCTAAAAAGCGGCGGAATTGGACAGGTGCGAATCCGACGTGGTTTCACCTTGAAAGACGAGAGTAAACTGAATGCCGTGGCCTAGGGGCAGTGAAGGGTTGACAATGACAGTGTGGTGACAGCTGCTAATATATACAATATGAAATGATTGGCAGTAAATCTAGACAATACATAATAAATTATGTAGTTCCAGGTGAATGTTAATATCATTTAGGCTTCTCCCTTCCTTTCTTATATGTATATTTATGAGAACAGGTCATACGGCATATTTCAAGGGGAAATAAACAGAGAAAATTAGCAAACAAATGCACATGAGGTGTTGCCAGGTGATAATTAGCCCATTCCAGATGTATGGCAGTATCAATTACATTTTCTCTTTCTTGTATATATTATTTTGTATAAGAATAGGGCAAAGGGCACATTTCAATGGATAAAATGAGTGGAAAAATCCGTCCAGGATTTGTGTAGCGCAGCGCAGCTGGTTAGGTGGGAGGAGAGAGTAATGGAAGGGAGGTAAGGAGGGGGGGAGTCAAGGACAGGAGAAAAATGGGTAAACTGTCAACAGTGGATGGGAGTACAGGTGACATTAGCAGAACTGAGTATAGCTGGACACTGGTAGTACTGATAGATAATACAAGCCACCACTTGAAAGCCTGGGCAAATTCAAAATAACACAGAATCACAAAAGTGACACCCCACGGTATGATTCCTTGCTCCCAAGCGTCACGAAAGTGACGCCCCGCGGTTAAGGGGTTAAACACTGATGACAAATATGGAAATAACACAGTATATGCATAAAACATTTATATGATCATAAAATGAATAACTGCATTAATATTCAAATGGCAATATTTACTCATGTTGTCTAGTTGAATCCCTAATTGTCAAGTATTGTGTGCAGAGTATACATCCTACCTTCGACTGCACTTCGTGTAATGCTGTTTTTTAATTACGTAATGGCATTATTTAACAAAGATTGGTTCAGTGTGATGTCCATAAATACCATAATACCCTACATAGACTCCCTGGCATTTTAGAGATAATGTGATGGCAGATTTATCAACACAGTGCAAGAGGCTAAATAGTGTGTGAAATGTTTGGTACATATTCATATTGTGTCAGCGGCGCAAACGCTGTTAAATTTAAGTGTGCGTAGTTATATCCAGAATTATATAGTCCCCCATATATCAATATTTTTCATCCTTCATTTTTTTTTCACTTCCTCAGTTACCAAGGCATGCTTAGCCACATATTCATCTACATATCTGTGCTGTAGAGGGGCAATTTCCCAGTGTTACACCTATTTAACCCGTCACGTCCCGAGCCTTTCCGCACCTATGACATCCCCCAGTCCCGAGCCTTTTTGGAAAAATTTTTTTTCTTATGAAACTTCCGCTTAGGTCGAGAAACTATGGAAAATCTTGAAGAAAGTTGTCTCTGCAGTCTATAAGTGGTCTATACAGGTGCGGTTTCCCCCCGCAGGTATCGTATTCTGTAATGGGCTGGATATGCGTAAACGTTTTCTATGGTAAGGAGTAATGGGACAAACAACACACAACACCTCTACATTTATTGAATTTGTACTAATAAACAATAACAGTAACAATATAATGGATTTCAGACACATATATAGGAAAAATAAGCATTGTACCATCGCGCGAGCATAGCGAGTTAGGTCCGAGTCGTATCATGCTATCTGCTAATTTTCTGTTATGAGTCTACCGATCATTTTTTCTACTTGTATACTTCTGTTTCAATGACAATTTACTAATTACAACTGTTTGTAAGTGATTTCAGATGTTTTCATTCATTTTGATGACATGCAGCATAAGTTTAGCGCACATCAGCTTAGTAAGCGCACTCGCTATGTCTCGTATTTCAACATACCAAATTGTTTTATCACTTTCTAATTATTTTCCCATTTACATAGAACCTTTCCCCCACCACTGTGAAGGTTTTCAATTATTTTCATTCATTACGAGGGCATTTAGCGATATGCTAGCGCCTATTCATGTAGCAACCACAATCTCAAACACTCGTGTTTCATCATCTACTTTATTTATTCACTCCAATTATATTTTCCCACTTACATTACACACGTTTACACCCCTCCAATGCACTGTACATACTTACTGCCATTATTTATTCAAGTGAGCGTGAGAATATCGCCTGAAAATACCCTCGCAAGGAATGTTACGTCATACATAATACTCACACACTTATATACTAATTCACGCACACACTTATATACTAATTATTCACTTTATCACTTGCTGACTTTTATTTTGACTAATACGTGCCTTATTCATTCGACTAGGCGTCAGGAAATCTTATCTTTATAGACACGCTATGAATATTTGACTTAGGAAATACATCATCATATACAATAATTTGAACTTATATTATACCAGTAAGAATGTCACATAATAGAAAATATATAATAAGGGGCCGTATTTATTGCACTGAGCGACAGAATATCGCATCAAACAACCCTCTCTATGTAAGTTTCAACTTAGGGCAGATTTATATACTTACACCCAATGTTTGCACTTATGTTCTACCCGTAGGCACTTTATACTAATATTTGGCGATCCACATGACTGATTTTTTCACAGAGCGTCTGTCTGTCGCATTTACATCATAATTTCTGCGTCCTTTCGCAATCACACCATGCTAAAATTGCAGCAACGTGTGGTATTCACTAAAACATGGGTGAATACACAGACCCACGTCACACTGCACGCACTCATAGCGGGTGTCCTTCCTCTGTGTCGTGAGTCGCACCTGGGAATTACTGCACACGTGACACCTGCGCTGGGGCCTAGGTCTGTTGGGCTGGGGCGGGATAGGAGTGGGGAAATGGCGGGCGGATATTCTCTGGGGAGTGTGGGTAATAGGGGCAGTGCGGGGGCGCTGTTGGGGCCTTTCAACCGCATATTTTGCAAAGATTTCTCGTGTGAGCTCCCTCACAAACCCTTCAAAGGTTTCCTGAACTCCTGTGGTCATGGCGTGAAGGTGGTGGCAATTCAGAGCAGTGATATCTAGCAAGTGAAAGAACAGTTTCTTATACCACTTCATCGTGGTCCTGGCACACTCTACCGTCGATATCATGGAGTCTGACTGGTCCACGAGGCGCATGTTTATATTATAGTCCATGACACATTCAGGTTTCCAAACACGACGCCTGCTCTCGCTATGGTAATCAACAGAATCAGTACGGTGCATCAAGGGGCGGTGAACCGTGGACAAGAGGCTTACTTCTCTGTTGTGGTTCCACATTGTTGCAAGGATGTTGTTTGCTTTGAAGAAGACAACCTCACTCCTTGCAAGTTTCCGCCCTACCTTGACCATGTGACGCCGGTTCACCTTTACAGTTCCACATACTCCCGTTTCATGTCTGTGAAGATAACGAGCGAGAAGAGGGCTAGTGTACCAGTTGTCGAGGTAGAGAACGTGACCACGATGAAGGTAGTCTTGTATCATCGTCTTTACCACTGCTCCAGAAAGTCCTATACTTCGATCTTCTATTATGTCTATCTGTGCACCGGTGTACAAGACTATGTCTTGCACGTATCCAGTCCTACAGTCACACATAACAAAGATCTTGAACCCAAAACGGTGCCTTTTGCTGGGTATATACTGTCTGAATGAAATATTGCCTCTCCACAACACGAGACTCTCGTCTATGACGAGATCTCTATAGGGATAGAATGAGGATCGAAAGGTTTGCCTGAGGTGATCAAAGACCAGCCTAATTCGCCTCATTTTGTCCGTGTTGTTTGTATTTGCAGGGTCATTAGCATCATAAAAATGGAGGCGACTTAGAATTTGTTGAAACCGATTACGGCTCATCACTTGACCAAATATGGGGGTAAACATAACAGGGTCCCTAGTCCAGTAAGCAGGAATTCTATTTTTTCTTATTATACCCATCAAAAGGACAAGGGCAAAAAATAAGAACATTTCTGGAATGGAGACAGGGTAATCATAAATCATTGAATGCCTACTCCTTCTTCCCAATCTTTCACTTTCTAGCCGCTGGCCGCTTGCAAACAGGTTTGTTTGAAGCACGATCTGATCAACGAAGGCCTCACTGAAAAACAGGTGGAAAAAATCCAACCTGCTTGAATTACAGTGAATACCTGGTGCAATGCAGCCAGATCGCCCCTGCTCAGTGAAGGGGTGAATGAGGGAGAAAAATCACTCCCATCCTCCCAATCCCACGACACAAATCCCTCGTCCCCATCACCGCCTTCGTCTGGGTGGGGAGGAGATCCTGGTTGGGGAGGTTGGGGAGAAGGAGTACGGAGGGCTTCCCCACTGTCACTCCTCTTCCCTCTGCCTTTACCCTTTCCCTTTCCCTTACCCTTACGGCCTTGAGGAACATTAGGGGGCTGTGGGGATGAAATAGTTTGATATTGGGGAGCAGAAGACGTGCTGGGGAGTGGTTCCTCCCCACCTTCCCCCTCCATTACCACACCACGTGCTCTCTCACGCAACCTTGCTCGACCACGTGTTAGGGATATTGGGGAGCATAAGACGTGCTTTGGAGTGGTTCCTCCCCACCTTCCCCTCCCTCACAACCCCACGTGATAAGGAACGCACCCGCACTGGCCCACGTGATCCACTCTGCCGCCTCACACTGCGTAGGGAGAGCAATGACTCACCCACCTCACTCTCACTTTCCCTAATCCCAGGAATGTCCATTTCACTCCCCACTCCCTCCACTTCACTTCCTACCGCCCCAAACAGAATGCTTGGCCCATACCTGCTTAGACGACGTGGTGTGCGCTCTGGGCCACGATGCGTAATCACCTCCCGCCCATACCACGTGGCAGCACGTCCCACGTCTCCGTCCTCGTCCTCGTCCTCGTCCTCGACCTCGAATTCGGCTTCCAAGGCACGCTGGGGATAGGGATATGACATACCACGTGCCTTCTTTGCCTCCTGCCCCTCTCTAGCAGCACGGTAAGTCACGTACTGCCGTTTCCTTGGTGACGGAACTTCCTCGTCACTGCTGGTGGTTTCTTCCTCATCTGGCTGCACATAATCTTTGTCCATCTCCTCGTCATCCAGTGGGGAATCACTGTCGCCGGTAAAGGTGTCCAGGGCGACTTGAATTTCGCTCTCTGAGAGACCTCTCTTAGCCATGTCTGAGCAGGACCGTGGCTACCAGGTGAGTGGACGAGTGGCGGGCTAGCGCGGGTCGCGCGGGGTCGCCGAGTGTCCCCGCCTGGTGGCAGGTAGGGGAAGGTCAGGCGAGGGTACGTACCGCAAATCAAACGCGAAATTTGAAAATTGTCGAAATTATGCACATTGCAATTGCACGACGTACTGGTACGTCGCCGGGACTGGCAAATGCAAATCGTGGTGACGTACCCATACGTCGTCGGGACGGGGCGGGTTAACTGGAAAAAAAGGATCTCAGTTATAATCCTGTCCCACTAGGGGTAGGGTGATGGACTAGAAGAAACCGCAACTCAACAGCATAATTCAGTCCACTAGGTGTAATGATGAAAGTAAGCAACTTAAGGGTTTAGCGCTTACGTATGTTTAAATGTTGTACCTTACCTCATGTGGCCATGTGAAGAGGATGGAGAATGAGAGACTGAGGAGGAGAGTGTATGTGAATGAGGTGGAAGGAGAAAGGGAGATAGGGAGACCAAGAATGAAATGGACGGATGATGAAATAGGGGAATGTCGACTGGAAAGATGGCAGCAAAATGCAAATGGCAGTGCAACTGGGAGACGATTTGTTTGTGGCCACCCCTTAGGGGATTAAGATGTCTGGCTATAGATAGATGGATAGGTAGATAGATAGATACATAGACCTTACCTCCTCTGGTGGTATCAAGGAACCATGACCCAGTGATAATTATTAGCTTGTCTGTAACTTAAGGATTCGTGCAGTATCAGATCATCTTCTAGG
Source organism: Coenobita brevimanus (assembly GCF_032717465.1). Taxonomy (NCBI): domain Eukaryota; kingdom Metazoa; phylum Arthropoda; class Malacostraca; order Decapoda; family Coenobitidae; genus Coenobita; species Coenobita brevimanus. The sequence continues at coordinate 41,050,635 of NC_136999.1, read as the reverse complement.
ATAAAACACACACACACACACACACACACACACACACACACACACACACACACACACACAATCTGTGTTTGATAATTCCAGTTTCCAAATACGTTTTAATCAACAATGTAACTTTGCCTCCTCCATGAAGGTAAAAATTAAGACAAGAAAATTGCACCACATTCACAAGAAATATGTATAGTAAGAATAATATACCGCTCCTGCTGCTACTACTACTACTACTACTACTACTACTACTACTACCACCACTACCACCACCACACCACCACCACCACCACCATCACCGTTACTACTACTACTACTAGTACTGGTATTACTGCTGCTGTTGCTACTACTACTACTACTACTACCATTACTATTACTACCACCACAACCACTACTACTACTACAACTACTACTATACTACTACTACTACTACTAGTACTACTACTACAACCAAAAACAACAAATAAGAAAAATAATAATATACTGCTACTGCTACTGCAACTATTACTACTACCACCACCACCACACCACTTTCACCACCATTACTACTACTACAACTACTGCTACTTATACTACTGGTGCTACCACCACCACCACCACCACTACTACTACTACTACTGCTTCAATGGCTTTTTTCTAATTTCACCTTCATCCATTTGGGAATTATATCGTGAAGATCAAAACCAACTTTCATAATACAGTTCACCATTTCTAATCGTAATGTGAAGATTAACACTGGCCCTTATCATACAGTCCGTTGGTCCAAAACACGCCAACGACTCTGGTTACCAGCCGTACATTACTACTGTTATTACTTTATTTTTCTCATTAACATTACAGTACTTATAAAGACATTAATCTATTGGAGTTGTTGGTCTATGCGGCTCCCGACCACAGTAGCTTCGTAATTCATACCCGCCAGACAGACAGACCTGAGCGCTGATGATCTTGTGCCCCTGAGGCATAGGAGTGCAAACTTCATGAGGGGGAATGACAGTCGACATCTAATCCAGGTCATAACAGAACTCTGAGGTTGATATTTCTTCTCAGAAAGAACCTGTGCCAGTCTCGAGGAAAATCTCAACGCCTCTGGACCCATCCCCCCTGCTGCTGTGAAAACAAGGGCAGTGTATCGACCATGATCCACATGATGGATCCTTTTTTGATAATTTGAGTCCTGTTCACTCCTCTTGTGCTCAGCCTCGAGAGACAGTTCGCGGAGACATGCTGCCAGAGGCTCGAATATCCTGATGTTGAAGAACGCCCTCTGCCCACGTGTCCAGAAACCTCGAGCACTGACATCCACTCTTGCATCATTTGATGTGTTTGCTGTTCTGTGTATGAAGTGCTCACCGTCTACGAGTAGAGGCAGCAGAGCTGGCCCTGTGGTGACATCATGGTATATTTGGTGTAGCATTTTCGCAGTGAGGTTGCACACTTCATCATGATGACTGCATTACTACTACTGCAACTACTACCACCACCACCAATATTACTATTACTACTGCTACCACTACCACCAATATTACTACTACTACTACTCTTACAACCACCAATATAGCTACTGCTACTACTACTCTTATAGCTGGTACCATCAGTACTACTACTATTGCTACCACCAACAGTGCTACTACTACTACTATTATTATCACCACCATTGTTACTAATATTTCCTCTACTACTACTACTAACTACTTCCATTAACCATAATTCTTCTTCTTAGTCCTCTACGTTTCCTATCGTCACCAATGCTCCTATTACTGCCACCACCATTGTTACTACTGCTACTATTACTACCACCACCACTGTTACTATTATTACCTGTACTAGGCTACTGCTACTAACTACTTCCATTAACCATAATTCTTCTTAGTCCTCCACGTTTCCTATCTTCAGATAAATTGCCACTCTACTCACATAAAATTATCACTTTAAAAAAGGAAGTCACTGAATCAGCGTTAGTGAAGGCTATTTGGCCACGCATATCTGGGTGTAATGAGTGTTTTTTATCTTGTTATGATCATTCTCTTCAGAATACTTACGCACTATCCACAGCAGGCGAAACAGGACTGTTTTTCTGCGCCAATATCGACAGTGGTATTGGAAAGTAGGTGCTCCGGCCAACGTAGAAATCGCACTGACCTAATAACAAAGAGTTCTGTGAGTATTATGACACTTTATAGAGGGATGCAGAAATACACACGGGTCCGTATTCTCGTCGCTTAAGGATGCTCCCTAACATCTCCATAGCAATGTATTATTTAATATGGGTAGTCAAAATCCTTTGTATGTTATTTATGAAGAGTATGGTGATGTTATAAGTAATTATGTAACACAAACAAGGACAGTAAAGTTTAAAAAACAAAATACGTCGTGGAGAAAAAGGGGTTAAGGAGATTTCTTAACCAATGAGAAGACCGGCCTAGGTGTTCCGGGAGAATGTTTTCCCTTCTCTGTCCCATTTCTGCACTATTTATTATGCAGGAGTGTCTAGGTTAAGATAACTTTGTTTCCTGAGTACCAAGTTATGTTAGTTTGTTACTCAGGTAAGTATAGGTGAAGATTTGCTTGAGAATAAAAAAAAGGACGGGTAATCATCCCGGGAAAATCAAACTTAGCACATAGAGCAAAAATGGCACATGAAGCGGAGATCAGGGTGTCAGGAGGAAAGGGCTTATCTTTGGAGAATTATAAGTGAGGGAATCTTTAATAAAAAATACTTTATTAACATGGGTCCAAACTGAAACCGTAAAAGAGCTAGGGTTACTGATAATCTTATGGCCGGTGTCTTTATAGAGTTAGATTTGTAGATTTTTTTTTCACAGATTCAGACATTATGGTCATTTATATATTTAGATATAAGTGATTTTCTTATCTGTTTAAATCTGAAGTGGTTTTTCATATATTTAAATTCTGTATCATTCACATACTTAGATTTTAATTTTCACACATTTAAAATGAAGTTATTTTCTCACTGATTTGGACTTTTTTCATACATTGTAATTTTTGGATTATTTCATATATTTAGGGAAGTGATTTTATTTTCACATATTTAGATTCTTACGTCCTCGTCCAACACAGCCACAGGCTCCAACAGCAGTAGTTCAGTATGAGAATGACATTGCCCAGTGAATAGTTCTTCATAGGGTCAGCCTTTCAATGTATACAAGATCAACTCAGGCTTCATAATAACACATGCTTCTGATTTTCGTTGTCTTTATTTACCATGTAATTACACTGTCTGCATCACAACTCCAGAGCTACACTAATTTCACAAGGCCACAATTAAATCTGACTGAACCTCCTCTATTCTTTCCTCCATCCTATTGAGTCTGTGAGGTACCTGGGGTGGTCAGTACCACAAAAGGTGAACAAGGTTTATTTGTTTCATTTGAAAGATCTACCCACAGGCATTTAGAATCTGCATGATACCAATCCCAAACAGGCAGCTTACACTAGCTAGACAGTTGCAAATTTGTGTCGAAAATCTATTTTCTGAAGATTCGGAAAATAGAGTTGATGATACGGGTGTGTGCACATGTGGGTTTAACTCACTTTTAATGATCATTGTGTTGTTTGTAATTCATGTTTTGTTGAGTGAAGTGTTCGTTATAGGATGACACTGCAACACTTTATCAAAATCCACTGAATAATAAATGAGCCTGACATCACCAAAGGTTGGCGGTTTCTTAATGCTTCCTTTTGTCAGTCATTCCGTTCACAAAACGTCAAACAGTTTAACATCAAGGAATGTATATTATATAAGACTGTCAAGTATCATTAGAATCCAATTGATAGTTGTCGTGAAAAACGGCGCCAAATTTGACCCCTTACATTATACTGCCACGTAGCGCCTGGCATTCTCATAAGCCTTATAGAAACATGCTTCACAGGAACGTGGTATAATTCTACAAAATTGTGACATACTTACTCGGCTTACCTGTGCTTACCTCAGCATATGCTAATTTCATTCTTGTCTCATTTCTTTATCTTGTGTCTTATCAGGTGCATGAGTGAACGTTATTCTGCACCCTGAAGATGGATCACCATACAGAGAAGGTATGCATGATCCATTCTGGCGACGTTGTTCCACACAGTGATCTCATATCATCAAGAGACTATGATTCCTGGAATACTCTTCTTAGAGCTACCAGAATAAGACAGCACACACCGCTACTAGACATTGATGCAACGGTAGGATAGGGATATGTGCCGGAGGTATTTTATCTTAGAAAATGTCGCCAGATGTTCACTATGAAGCGTGATTTGGATGAACTTGAAGGAAGAGATGACGGCTTCCTTTCACAGGTGAAGCGACGTTCCGCAAGGAAAGAGGCCTCAGCCTCAAGAGTTTTAGATAAATCTTGTATATTTTGCCCACTGGAAAAGGCAACACAACACATAAAAGGGCCAAGAACCAGAGAGCCTTTGATAAAGTGTGTTGCATTACAAGCAGACTCAAGATACCAGCAGTGGCAACAAAGCGTCATGACACCAGAATTCTAGCTCTTGCCTCAAGAGAGCTTGTTGCAGCAGAGGCATAGTATCATAATTCCTGCTGCAGATTATACCAACTTAAACAGCGTAGAAGACGGTATTGATACAGGCACTCTATATGATCTTGAGGACTCTGATTAAAAGTACTGTACAAGGAGGCTGAAAGGGATGCCTATTACCACTTGTTGCATTATATCCGATGTGAGCTGTTTAAATCACCCAGAGTTATGAAACTAGCAGCGCTTACAAATGTGTTACAGGACCGCATGGTGTCCCTTGGAGTGGAAATACGAGAGTCCAATAAGAAACACTTTTGAAGGAAACTTGAAGCTGGTGTTGGAAAAGTGTTTCATACATTTGCCGAGGAAAAGGGAAAGCTCTTGGTATTTCCATACAGCTTAACTGCCTATGACCTGGCACGTAAAAATCAGCAGTTGAAGGCAAGCTGAAAATACTTCAGGAAGACTCTACTAATGTTCAGCACACACTGGAGAGAGCAGCGTTACACCTAAGATCTGTTATAAAAGACCAGGATGCAAATAGACAACGGCCATTTCTACCCTCAGCCCTAATTGGTAGTGTGAAAATACTAGAAAATGTAAAAAAGTTCATTTTTGCATTGATCACGGGAGATGTGCCTTCCAAACAATTCTGAAAACTATGTTCACTGCTAGCACACTCACTTGCTCAGGATCTTATATATGCAGTGAGTGGGGGATCTCAAGTTCCACTTAAATATGTATTTCTGCCATCTGCTGTAAAGGCACTGACTGGCAATGTTGAGCTTATCTGGATTTTGAACAGGCTTGGTCATGGAGTGCCATATACTACTATAGAAGAAAATTAAACTGCTCTGTGCCTCATAAAGGTCGCTGGTGCTACAGATAACATTATCCTGTGAGAAAATAATTATACAAGATCATGTATTTACAACTGTTGCATGAGAAAACATTGATCAACTACAGGAGACCCTGACAGGAGAGGGAACGTTTGACAGAATTAAAGGCACAGTTTCACAGCCACAGATATTTGGACCAAAGCCATACAAACCTCCTCTTTCAGCTATTCAGAAAAACAAGAAAAGAAGCCTGACATTACACGAGGACCCCTTGACTGGCCACGTACAAGGGAAGCAAATCCGTCCTTCTAACCTCAAAAGTGTTGACTGTAATAGAACTAATGTGACTGCTGAGGCACACAGGAAGAATCTTGTATGGATGCTTACAAGACAGATCAAATGAGACAACCAACAAGTGATGGGATAAACAGGCATCAATATTGTCATGAGAAGAGACCTGACAGAGACAAATGATAACATAGGATATCCCAGTTATAAATGCTCCAGCAACTGATATGGAAACCATATATGAAATATTAAAGCACTCAGTGCAGATCAAGGACAACCTCAACCTTTCTAAAGTAGTACGTAGTTGTGTTTGATCAGGCAATCTTTGCTAAGTCTGTAGAGATTGTGTAGAAACATGCTGACAGATTCAAGAATGTAATCTTGCAGATAGAAGCATTCCATACTATGCGCAATCTAGTTTCCATTGTTGGAAAACGGTTTCAAGATGGAGGGTTGAAAGACATTATAGCAGAAACTGATATTGTTGCAGGAGGATCAGTCACTGGTGTCATGGAAGGCCGCCAGTACAAGAGAACAGCGAGAACCCACAAATGTATGTATGAAACTTTACTCGGCATTGTCTTCAAGGAATTTGTCCCATGGATGGAACAAAATCATTCACCGCACATTGAAGAAGGACTATAAATTATTCATGACCTTCATGAATTCTTTGCTCAGATGTGTAAGAAGAGACGATGTCAAATGCAGAACTTGATGGTTTGCTTCATTACTTTGCATCATGCATAAAGCTTCTTCAACATGACAATGCTACTTGTCAGAATTCTGGATGAGCTACACTGACATTGTCACTGTTTTGCTTGGTCTGCTACGTGCTACAAGGGAGGGAAATTGGGAGCTCCATGTGGCATGCATCCGTTCATTGATTCCATGGTGCTTTGCGTATGACAATGTCAACTATGCACGCTATCTCAGCGTGTATTATGCTGAAATGTCTAACTTGTCTGACACAAATACAGATTGTCTATGACAATTTCAAAGAAGGCTGGTTTGCTGTTCAGATAGGAGACGTACATTTAGTAGCATCCCTGTTGACCAGGCAACAGAAGAAACAGTCACCAAAGACACCAAAACTGCAGGTGGAACCTGTCGCTTTAGTTTGAGTACTGATGCTTCAGATAATATTATCTGACTGCAGAGTACAGAAGTACTTATGCCAGAATGCTGCGTGAGATAGTTCAGCTAAACAAACCAGACATGCAGCATGCAGATCTGCGCAAGCCACGAATGCTGAAAGACGAAACTGTTGTTTGTTCAGTAATTATAGTGTCGTAGGTGACTTGGTGAATCTATTCAAAGAATCAAGCGAGCTTGTAAACATTTTAAGTCCCACTGTAACTCCAGATGATGCTGTTGCAGATTTTAAAAAGCACATAATCGTGGTGAAAATGCTTACGAGAACTTCAAAGCGATGAGACTGGAGACCAGTCCTCCACTGATCAAATTTCATGATCTTCCCAGAATGAAGCCCAAAACCTTCAGTGAAACCTGTAAAACCAAGAGGGTGAAAACCAATGGCAGACATGTCATTCTGAGAGCAACCACTTGATTCTTTGGCAATATGCTAATGATGGCATAGATACAGGAACTTGACATGAAGGAAGTTATATAATTCGCACTAGGTCCCTTGCCATGGTCGCTTGCTACAGCTGATGGCCTGCAAGGAAAACGGCCAAGTCTGTGCTTTCCAAGGAGTTACAAAAATGTATCTGCACAAGAAGTGATTCTCCATCATCTGCTTGCATAGTAGATGGAATGCCTGTTGTTCACATGATAAAAGGAGAGAAAATCTTTGGAGACATTGCATCTTTGGTTTTGTCAAAGGCCCTTCAAGAAGCATCAAACAGTGACTGATTAGATATTGTCTTTGATGCTTATAATGAAAACTCTATCAAAAATGCTGAGAGACAGTTACACCAATCTACATTAAGTAGCATAGAATGCAAAAACCATCAGTCCAAACAGCTTGTGGTACAATGGAGAAAATCTTACCTCCACAAGCAACAACACTTCTCTCATTCAGTTACTTGCCTTTGAATGGAAGCAGGAGAAACATGTCAACAGACTAAATGGCAAAATATTATTTGTCACATGCAATGATATCTGTCATCGCATAAGCGCCCAAAGTTGTGACAATGTGGCAGAGCTAAAGACAACCCAAGAAGAAGCTGACACATGTATCCTTTTACACTCAGCTCATGCAGCGACCTGTTGTTTCAAGACTTTTTTTTTTTTTTTTACGGCCTATCGACCATTGGGGCCGAAGCCCCTGGTCATTAAGGCCATATATATATGTATATACATTTACACATATATACATATATAGATACAAACATATATATCTATATATATATATACACACACACACACACTCACATCCATGCATATAAACATACACACCTTCATGCACACGTGCATATACAGGGTGATTCATAATTACGTGCATTAAATTGGAGGACGACCTCCTTGGATAATTTGAAACAACAATGTCTCTATGGTATAATGTCGAATTATACATAGTTTAGCTATTTCAGTACATTTAAGATGTTGTATTGATGAGCATGGAAGGTGAAGGGAAACCCACGTTGAATTTTGTACATGTGTCCATACAGATCTCGACAGTGTATTCGCCTTTGTGAGCTGCCCTTTGCTCCAGGCTAAAGAAAATGTTCAAAGTGGCTCACATGTGCCTCTAAGCAAGCCTGCACACGTCATACCATGCATTGCCTGACACATTGCAAAATGCCTGAGCTGTGTTTAATATGCTCGCACCCATCACGGACACGTCGCCACAAGTCCTCTCGTTAGCACCTCTGTCTCATACACTAGCATCTTTAAATGACCCCAGAGGTAGAAGTCCATAGGGTTCAGATCTGGATTGCGGGGTGGCCAGGGAATAGGGCTAGCATGTCCTATCCACCTGTTGGGGTAGGCAGTATCCAGATATTCCCCTGATGGTCGGGCAAAATGGGCTGGTGCTCCATCATGCATGAACCACATGCGACGTCGTACATCCAGTGGCACATCTTCAAATAGCACTGGCAGTGTCTCCTCAAGACACGTCACCTGTCAGCCGCTGTGGTAACAGATAGGGGCTGATAATGTAATCCCAGATAATGCCAGCCCATACGTTAATGAAAAATCTCACATGGTGTACCCTGCATACTGTTGTTTGAGGGATAGCGCCCCCCCATGTAGTATGTGTGTTGTGTGTATTAAAGATACCATCATGTGCAAATGTAACCTCATCTGTGAATAAAACAATACTGGTGTACTGAGGATCCCCAGCATGCTGTCATAAGTACCACTGACAGAATGCTATCCGTGCTGGATGATCATCAAGCTGCAACCCTTGCACCTTCTGGTGATGATATGGGTACTGGTGGTTTCTGTTCAAACACCTCAAGACTTTCGACTGAGACACACCCAATAGAGCTGCAAGCACTCATGTACTTGTATGTGGATTTGCCTGTACCAGGTCCAGGATTTCCTCATCTGTGGGTTCCATGTGTCGAGGTCTCCCACCATCCACTGCAATCTGATGGAAAGATCCCCCTTTCCCTCAACCTCCGATCAATAGCTGTGCATGTTCGGGGGTTTGGGTGCTGTTGGTTCGGATGCCATTCCACATAGTCATGCAGCCTGTGCAGCATTTCCACCAGCTGCCCCTAACATGAGGTGCATATCAGCATATTCGGCATCTGAGTACTCGCACATCCCTATGGTGGTGTCCACTCCGATCCAGCACCTGAACGTGACCTAGACACGTAAGAGAACAAACAGTACCGTAGTAGATACAATGAAGACGTGCCAATGTTAGGCAATACTACGTTACATTCTCATGTAAGTACCGACTAACGTAACATGTCTACAACAGGCACGTATGTAAAATGCATAAATCACACATTCGACAATGTAATCAGTAAATACCTGTAGTGCGCCATATCTCCCACACAGTAGCGATATGTCCGGCCTGCGCTGCTGCTATGATGCAAGTGTTGTGGGGTGCAAACAAGCCAGGCCAATTAACCTCCCCTTCCCCACCCCATCCTCATACTACCCTCCCGAACCCCACCCTGACCGTAACTACCTTTACCTCATGCGGTTGTACACAGTCCTTGTAACATAAGAGCTGTTTGTTCGTCTGCAGCATGCTGTACTCAAGACGTGTGGACAATATCTATGGAAGTCTATCCGGGTTGCCCATCACCCACCCTCATCAATACAACATCTTAAATGTACTGTAATAGCCAAACTATGTACAATTCGACATTTTAACATATAGACATTGTTGTTTAAAATTATCCAAGGAGGTCGTCCTCCAGTTTAATGTACGTAATTATGAATCACCCTGTATCCATATATATATATATATATATATATATATATATATATATATATATATATATATATATATATATATATAATCTCATCTCATCACCTGTTTGAGTGTCCACTGCAAGACCAACCTATCCCAACCGAACCGGGGACGATACAGCCAATGTATTTCTACCAAGTGTAAGAGTATTGTAGTGTTGGAGTGGCTTTGGATGCGTGTGTAGTCTATGAACTAAGTGTTATCGGCCCGTGCAAGCCGACTGGGTGCAAGCATACTTGATAGTATGAGACACTGGTTCAACCACAGCACCCCTGATGTCCACCAATGCAGCACGTGACCAGAAGAATGCTCCCAAAATTTATTATCCCTGCGGGGCGCGAACCCTCGTTCTTCAGTGTAAGAAAACGCACACTTTACAACTGTACCACGGAGGCTCCATATATATATATATATATATATATATATATATATATATATATATATATATATATATATATATATATATATATATATATATATATATATATACATATATACATACATATATATATATATATATATATATATATATATATCTCTATCTATATACCTAGGCTGCTTCCCCCAAGGAAAGGGAGGTAGCCGAGACAGGACGACTCACTCTCCATTTACTCATCCATTCAAACACATTCATTTGCATCTTAGCCCCAAAGGGGAGAACGGACAGATCCTCATATATATATATATTCCATTATATTCCATTATATATATAGTTTTTAACCTTACATTATTTATAAGCAATAATGCCTTATCTAATGACCCTAAAACTAATCACTTAACAGACAAATTGCTAACCTATACTAAATCCAAAAGTCACAAAAAACTAAGCCTACACTAATGGTAAAAACACCTTGACCAAGAGAACACCATCGACTGCAGATGTATAATGCCTTCCTACATTACATACCTGCACTCATCACCTGGTGACTGTCAGTCGAGGCGCAAACTAATATAGGGGACATCAATATATGAAAGGCAACCAGACAAGTCAAGAACATTTCCATATACGTCACCTGTCGGCCTTAGTTAGAACAAGTTAAACAAAATGGTATAATGTATTTCCATAATACATGCAAAAAGTGAAGTACCTCACCCAACAGACCACAATCGACTGCAAGTGCCCAATACCTTTCTGTATTGCACACTAGCACTCATCAGCTGGTGACTGTCAGTCGAGGAACGGGGTTTAATGTAGGGGACATCAATATTAGAAATAGATCAGTGGGAGGAGGAACTATTCCAAATATATCAACTGTCAACCCTAATTAATAGTACAATATATACATAGTTAAAGTCGATAAAAACCATAACCATACAGTAAAAATGTCACATCACTCTGATCACTCCGGTCTTTCTCAAGAAAGCCATCAATTTATCTGTCATAACAATGTCCTCATAACCCAGGATTGTGGAAAAGGTGAAAGGGACACCTGCTGCGCTGCAGTAATTTATAAGTGAAGTGCGTTCACGAATTAATCACCGATACTGCAGGATGATATGACTAACAGATTACACCGCATTACAGACGTAACAGTGCGGTGGGAATCGTTTTTCCATATAAGGTTTCATATGCGTTAATATGGTGGCATTAAGCCGTAAACGTGCCAACACTTTTTCTTCAAGGCAACTGGGGGGTTGGCAGTGTCCCAGTCGCCCAGGTATGGCTTACATGTTGGAGTATTTAGGCTGGTCCACTGACCTTGCCACAGAAGATTAATTGATTTCTTTCCTAGAGAGAGACTCGACCGTAGATCATGAGGAACATCCCAAGTCTTCTCGAGCTCTAGAGCCGACTTTGCAAGTAAGTCAGCCTGCTCATTGCTGTAGACAGGACAATGACCAGGCACCCAGATCAGTGTGAATGACTTCTTGCATCAATGTAACTGATTAACGATGCGGCCCTGGATCTCGTGCGAGTCCGTAGTGCAAGATGCAATTGCCTGAAGGGTTAATTTTGAATCTGAAAATATGACAAATGAGTCATGCCAAGAATTTAGAGCATAGTCTATGGCTCTGTCAATAACAAATAGTTCAGAGGTAAACACAGATGTATGAGTTGGCAACTGATACCTGAGGGCACATTCAGTCGACCACACAGTAGCACCCACACATTCACTCGACCTGAAGCCATCGGTGTACAATTGGTGGGACCCCAAGTGACGAGCGATGATATTACGAAACAAGTGGTGGACATCCGCCTCCGGCACCTTGGTCTTAGGTGATGGGAGCCATGATACACCAACAGTAAAGCCGGGTGGCTCCAAGACACTATATTTTTAAACACCAACTTGTCACAGTCACTGAGGTCCACACCAAGCTCCTGAATCAGTAACCGGAGGGGAACGGCAAGTGGCCGACGCACTCCCCACATAAGATGGTGGTATTGACGCAGGGGGGTACAGGCCACATTGCTGATATTATTTTTCCTTGATGTTCTTAAGCCATATGAAAATGCCAGATGGTCAGAGCGAATACAAAGGGGAGGCACATTCGCCTCCACTTCCATATGAACGACACAGGTACACTGGACGGCTCCAAGACACATTCACAAACATTTATTCAGCAACACATCCAATCTTTACAACGTGGCATCGGATGCCAAGCCATACACCTGTGCACCATAGTTTAGCTCTGATTGAATAAGGGACTTATACACCATTAATAAAGATTTTCTGTCGGAACTCCATGTAGTACCCACTAGGTTCTTGAGGACATTTAACGGTTTATCACAACAAGCAAGCAAATTATTGACATGAATTTTAAAGTTCAAAAGATGATCAAAATGTATTCTCAAAAACTTGACAGAATTTTGAAAAGGTACTGCCTGATTATCCAATGTCAAGCACAAATTAGGTACATTACGATTAGTGAAAACTACAGTGGCACACTTATGGATGGCAGAATATCATTGATTATAATACTAAATAAAGTGGGACTAAGCACACTTCCCCGTGGCACCCCGTTTTCATGGATAAATATATCCTATGTTACGTTATGAGGCAATTTCACAAAGTCCTGTCCCTCAAAAAATTAGAACTAAAAATAGGCATATTTCCTCTTAAACCATAAGCATAGAGCTTCATTAGTATACCGTGTCGCCACGTCATGTCGTATGCTTTATGGATGTCCAAGAACACCCCTATCATGAATTCTTTATTGGCAAATGCCTCTGCAATACAATGCTCCAGCTTTATTAAATGATCTAGTGAACTTCTGTATTTACGGAAGCCACACTGTTGATCATTTAACAAATTCTTCGACTCTAAAACAAAAAGAAACCTATTATTAACCATTCGGTCCATGACCTTACATAGACAAGAAGTTAACATAATAGGTCGAAATAAAATGGGATTCATAGGACGACCAGCCTCTTTGGGTATTGGTATGATGTGCACAAAGTGCCATGAGTTTGGGAACGTTCGAGAAGCCCAATTCTCATTGTATAATGCTAACATCTTAATCAGGTTGTCCTGATTAAGATGCTGGATCATACCATCTGTGATGGTGTCATGTCCAGGACTGGTGTCTTTACAGGATCTAAGGGCTAGGATTAGTTCATCAAGCATAAACTTTTGGTTGTGCGGGAAGTCTGCGTCTTCTGTGGCAAAGTCTAATATCTGTAGCTCAACCATGCGTTTATGATGTTGGAAACGTGGGTCATAATTGGCTGAGCTACTTACATGAGAAAAACTCCTGGCAAGGATGTTAGCAACGTCCATGGGATCGTCATAGATGGTGCTGTTCACCTGCAGGGTGGTCACAGGGATGTTTGGGCGTTTATTATTTAATATTTTAATAGTGGACCAGACTTTAGTGAATGGAGTTGATCAATTCACTGTGGACACAAAGGACCACCAGGAGTCACGTTTCGCCCTTCTGATTATTCTCCTTGCCTCAGCCCTTGCCTGTATGTATGAAATAAAATTTTCCTCCATAGGCTTACTATCAAATATCCTGTATCTCCTACTGCGTTTCCTTAATGCTTGTCGGCAATCCGGCGTCCAACAATGTGCTCTATGCCTCGCATGAGCTGTACAAGTCTTGGGAGTAGCAGCCTCAGTCGTGTGTATTATGGAATTACCTACATTTTTTACTTTAACATGGTAATGGCAACATGGAATGTAAGAGGTGCGAATGATGAGGTGAAAGAGAGAGAGATTGTCCATGTGCTTGAGGGTGCAAAAGTGGATGTATGTGGAATAACTGAAACAAAATGGAGAGGAGAAAGTGTGAGGGAATGGGAGTATGGATGGGGTATATGTCCAGGAGTAGGTGAGAATGAGAGGGCAAAAGAAGGAGTATGTATAGTTGTGAGTAAAAGATGGAAGAAGAGCATAAGAGAGTATGGATCAGTTGGGTCAAGGATTGTGTGGGTAAGGTTGAAAGTTGGAATACAAATGTGGGCGATTGTGTGTGTGTGTATGCACCAACGCAAGATCGTGCAAGCAGAGTGAGAGAAGAGTTCTGGACAAATGTGGAAGTGTGCATCGAAAAGTTTGGAAGGAATGAGATGGTTTTTGATCGGTGATATGAATGGTAAAGTAGGGAATGTGAAGGTGGATGGAATAGTTGGTGAGTGGGATATGCCTGCTGAGATAGATGAGAATGGCAGTGAATTAGTGGACATTTGTGCTGGGAGGGGGTTGGTGATAGCCAATACTCTTCAGGCATAAAATGATCCACAGGTATACATAGCGAGTGATGAGAAGGATGGGTGGTGAACTGAATGAAAGGAAGGCAATGATTGATTATGTGTGTGTGCATGAAAGGATGCAAAGATGTGTAGTGGATGCAAGAGCTTATAGAGGCTGGGGGAGTAGACTTTCTGACCACTACTTGGTGGTAGCCAGAATCAAGATCCAAATAAGATTTAGAAATAGAAGGGAAGGACGGGAAGAAGGAGTATTTGCAAGGAGGGTGGAAAGGTTACAAGAGGAGAAAAAGGCAGAGTATAAGAGAGAAGTGGAGGAACGATTGGGCAAATATGAATTGGAGCAGATGGGGGACGTGGAAGGTGTGTGCAGGATATTTACAGAAGAAATATGTGCAGCGTGTGATGTGGTGTGTGGGAGGAAAGAAGACGGAGGGGTGTGCAAGGAACAGCGTGGTGGACTGATGAGGTGAGACAGGCTGTGGCACAAAAGAAGAAAGTATACAATGAATGGATGAGGAATAGGGTCGTGGAAGAAGTTGAGAGGTGGAAGAGAGAGTTATATGTAGAAAGAAAGAGAGAGGTGAAAAGATTAGTACGAGAGAGTAAGAAGAGAGTGGATGAGGAATTTGGAAGGAATTTGAGTGTAAAATGGAGGGACTGTAAGAAAATGTTCTGGAAAGAGGTGAAGAGAGTAAGACAGGGTGGAAGTTAGGTTAGCAGGAGAGTGAAAGTTAAAAATGGTAGATTACTAGTGGAGAAGGGAGAAAAATTGAGGAGATGGAGAGAACACATTAAGGAATTGTTGAACATACAGGATGGAAGTAATGAGAGTATAAGTGGCTGGGGAATGGCTGGAAGAAGGAGGGAGGTGTGAAGACAGGAAGAAATCAGTAGGACAGAAGCTGTGGAAGCAGTGAAGAAAGTTAAATTGGGGGAAAGCCCCAGGAATTAATGGAGTGTGTGGTGAAATGCTGAAGCATGGGGGAGAGATAGTTGTAGCATGGATGTGGAAGATGTGCAGATTGGCCTGGGAGGAAGGTAGAGTCCCGGAGGATTGGAAGTCAGGTATAATTATTCCCTTGTACAAAGGAAAAAGGAAAAAAAGAAATGTGTGGTAATCATAGGGGCATTTGTCTTCTTAGTATAATAGGAAAAGTGTATGGTAGGATACTTATTGACAGAGTTAGAGAAAGAATAGAGGAATTAGTTGGAGAAGAACAGGGAGGCTTTAGGAAGCGAAGAGGTTGTGTAGATCAGATATTCATTCTTAGATCTTTAGTGGAAAATTTTCTAGAGCAGGGAAAGAAGTTGTATGCAGCTTTCATGGATTTGGAGAAAGCATATGACAGGGTCGATAGACAAGGATTGTGGAAAGTATTAAGAATATATGGAGTAGATGGGAAGCTGTTGAATGCTGTGAAGAGTATGTATGATGGTGCTAAGCTGCAGTGCGTGTGGATGGTGAACTGGGTGAATTTTTCTCTTTGAAGGTTGGGTTGAAACAGGGATGTGCCATGTCTCCATGGTTGTTTAATCTGTACATGGATGGGGTAATAAAAGAGGTACAAGGTAGGGTAGTAGATGTTGGAGTGGCCCTGGTGAGAGAGGGTAGTTTGGAAACTCCCTGTACTGTTGTTTGCAGATGATACTGTGTTGTTGAGTGAAGACGAAGGGGAGCTGTAAGGCTTGTTGAATGAGTTTGGGAGAGTGTGTAAGAAACGGAATCTAAAGCTGAATGTAAGGAAGAGTAAAGTGATGGTCTTTGAGAGAGGTGAAGTCAGTGAATGTACAGCGAGGTTGGATGGTGAGGAATTGGAAAATGTGAGTACGTTTAAGTACTTGGGTAGTGTGATGAGTAAGGATGGAAGTTTGGAGGATGAAGTGCTTGAAAGGGCACAACAAGAAAGAAAGGTTGCTGGTTCCTTGAAAGCAGTGATAAGAAACAGGGAAGTGAGCATGGAAGTGAAGTGTTACTACATGACAGTATTGTGATGCCAACTCTAACGTATGGAAGTAAAGCTTGGACATTACTGGAAGGACATAAGTCAAGAGTGAGAGCAGTGGAAATGAATTATTTAAGAGGAGCCTATGGAGTCACATGGAGAGACAGGCTGACAAATGAGGATATAATGGAGCGTTGAGGTGTGGATGTGATAGGAAGTGTTATGAAGAACACACTGAGGTAGTTTGGCCATGTGGAGAGGATGGAGGGTGAAAGACTGACGAAGAGAGTGTATGTGAGTGAGGTGGAGGGGGGAAGAGGGAGGGGGAGACCGAGGATGAGATGGAGGGATGGGGTGGAGAGGTATATGAGAGAGGGGGGTGTGAGTTGGGAGCAGGGCAGTGAAATGGCGGGGGACAGGGCGACGTGCAGACGATTTGTTTGTGGCCACCCCAAACGGGGTTGAGGCGTCTGGCAATAGAAAGATAGATAGATCTATGGTCTCTCCAGATATATCTAAATTGGCGATCCTTGAGAAGGATCCCCAATCTGTTTTCTTATAGTTAAATTTTGGAGGTAGAGGGTCTGAAACAATGTCGCATTTATAAGAAAGACAGATGGGTAAATGATCACTTCCCAAGGAGTCGTCTTAAGGAAACCACAAGAAATCTTGATGTAGACGTTGGGAGGCCAGAGATAAGTCAATGGCTGAAAAGTTACCTGTACGATCATCTACACAAGTCGCTCTACCATCGATCAGAAGACAGAGGTTGGACTGTAGTATTAGGTCGGCTACTTGCTCTACATGACCATCGATCCTCAAGCTGCCCCACTGATAGTGATGGGCGTTAAAGTCACCCAAGACTAACTTGTTCCCCGGGAGATGTTCAAATAGTGAGTTCAAAGCATCATTATCAATGGGGCCATGTGGTGAACGTTACAGAGAGCAAATAGACGGATACGTGTTATTAAATTTTATCCTGCACATGACAGCTTCCAGAGTAGAATTTAAAATCACTTCTGTTTGTGGGTATGATTTGTGTGTTTATATGGCAGCTCCGTGACCTTCATATCTTCTATACGAGTGGTAGTGTTTGAGCTGAGGAGGATCAGGATAATCCACCAAGCACATCTCCTGTAAACAAGTAATGTCTGGCCTGAGTATAGAAAGCAAGATTGCTATATTATATAGCTAATTACCAAGAGTCCCACAGTTTCATTGTAACACAGTGAATGCGACGGTTTAAGATCTGTGTCGGAGGCCAGTGTGCTTTGTCTTTTTATGCCA
The DNA here is from genome assembly GCF_032717465.1 of Coenobita brevimanus. Taxonomy (NCBI): domain Eukaryota; kingdom Metazoa; phylum Arthropoda; class Malacostraca; order Decapoda; family Coenobitidae; genus Coenobita; species Coenobita brevimanus. The sequence continues at coordinate 41,032,747 of NC_136999.1, read as the reverse complement.
CCCGCCAGCAGGCGAGCGACTATCGGGGGACCTATCCCGGTGCTTATTGACCTCCATATTTTCATTAATAACTAGGCTCCCAGATTCCACTGAGGAAGAGCTTCCCTCGCTGGGCCAGGAGCAGGAAGAACATGAGGACGTGACTTTTTGGTGAGGGTGGTCATATTAATCTTAATAGACTTGTCTGACTTCGGTTTAGGCCCGACTGATGGAAAGGCAGCAGCAGCCTGAGAATGTGTTGAATCCTTAGGGATGTCAGTGAAAGAGTTGAAGCAGACAGGAGGCTGAGATGGAGAAGTACAGTGAGTGGCAGGAGAGAGGAGGACAAGGTCAGTTTGCATCTCGAAAGAGCACATCACAGGACGAGGCATTACCGCCGAAGCATAGGACATATTCGGCGTGGGAGTTGCATGCAACTCCTTCACCTTTTTCCTAGCTTTGTAGTAGGAAATACTCTCAGTTGCCTTCACAGTCCAGACCTCCTTCTCCTCCTTCCACTTGGGACAGTCCATGGAGGAAGTGGAGTGAGTACCCTTGCAGTGAAAGCAGCATACTGTCTCGGATGTGCAACGTTCTGCATCATGACACCTGGTTTGCACACTTGCCGCACACTGGCTGGGAAGCCCAACAAGTCTTATCACTATGCCCATACAGCTGGATTTTCAAGCATCGTAGAGGGTTAGGGATGCACGGCCTTACCTGAACAATATCGTATCCAACTTTGACATGACTAGGATGAGAAACTTTGCCAAACGTTAAGATAATAGTTGCCGTCTTCGTCCTTGTGCCTTCCAAGTAACGAGTAATGAATCTAGCATCAATTACGTCTTGCTGCGCCAATTCACGTTCGATTTCGTCCTCGCTCATCACCATGAGATTCCTGCAAGTGACAACACCCTTGCATGAATTCACAGAGACTGGGATTTTAGGCTCGACATCGTAACTGTGGAATTTATAGAGTTTCAGCAAATCTTTCACCTGTGATGAGTTAACAGTTTTGACCAGATCTCCGTTCGCAAGTTTTTTTACTTGTTCCACCTCTCCCACATAGTTGTCAATCACGTTCTTGATAAAGAAGGGATTGAGACTGGACAGTGGAGTGGAACCAAGAGCACGAATTGTCACATAGGTGGCATTCCCTACGGCAACATCAAGTGGGGATCGAGTCTGGCATCCGTCAGTCTGGGGGCTGCCAGTCCAGTCAATCCTGTTGTTGGCAGGAGCGGAGGCAGCAGGGGCGTCCGCCATAATAACCACTTCCCCCTCACGAGGAAAGTGGGAAGAAAGAGAAAAACGAGAAAGGGACAGAGTATCCAGAGAAGACACACCTAGTCTGAGATTCCCCTCTCAAACCACTCTCGGGAGGTCGTGCCTGTGTGTAACTCACACCCCAGAGCGATCAGTGGGGGGTAGACTCCAGAGGCGAGTAAGCCAAGGCAATCTCAGGAAACAGATATAGACAACTATATCTCTAAAGGGCTGGGAGGAAAATTAGGACTAGCTAATCTAACTTTTATTAGCCCTATGTACAAAATTAATGCTGGTGAGGCAGCCCTGCAAAGTTAGAGGAGAAAGCAGATGAAAAAACTCAGCACCCTCCGCAACCATGCATAAAAGTCTTCAAGACAATTATCATCGTTTCAGATTATACAGATGTGTTCCTTTTGCTGCTAGCCTTCGACAAAGACATTCCTATCTCACTTTATTGGAAAAGTGGAACCCAGGCTAGAGTGAAAAACACAGAGGTACAGAAAATCTCTAGGATTCTAGGTGAATCTGCTTGTGAGGCAATTATTGGAATGGAAAATTTTACCAGATGTGACTCAGTCAGCACATTTGCTGGAGGTGAGAAGCTGAGTGCCTTTAAAATGCTGAAAGATGACATTCAGCTACAGAAAATATTCTGTGATCATGGGAAATAATGGACTGTATCCGAATCTCTGAGAGACAGGCTAGTTTCATTCATCTGTAGGCTATATCACAAATTGCAACGGAAATAGTTAATGAACTGCGCTATAGGCTGTTTGGATCCAAAAAAGGACATAATGAGCAACACCGTCTACCATCCCCCAGTAATGTTTTGCAAAACACATTTTTCATGCAAATTTTCAGACAGCTATCTGGAGATGTCCGGGACAATACCCACAAGTACCAACACCCAGTTCATATGGCTGGGAGGTGAAAATCATCTGAGAACAAGAAAAACTCACAGTAATTGTCTTGCAAAGCACCCAGTTGTAGCTGTTGAAGTGTTCGGAACTCTGCAGATTTAACATGTGAGAAAAAGCCAACTGATGAAGGTGCTGACAGAAAAGATGAATGTGATAATGCTTATGATGATGATGATTATGAAGAGGATGACTAGAAAAAACTGTTGATCATCAACATTCTCCAGATATTAGTCTTTCCAACAATGAGTGTATTCCCAAAATCCAATAATTTCAACAGGATTTATGTCTTCATTTTCAACAGAATATGTTTGTATCATAAAGAAAAAAGAAACTGTATACTTTGTTTTATATTCTATCACCATTGTATCAATTCATCAGACTGTGGTAAATATTTACAGATTGATTTGACGTAATTCTGTGCATTAGGGGTATCTCCGTTGATGAGCTTTGTTGAAGGTAAAATACCGATTCCAAATTGCTATCACGCAAAAATGTGATCATCAGATATCTATCTTTCAGAATATGCCTATTAGAATTGGCCACCTTGAATGGTACCGATTGCTCTAAGTTGGGGTACTTGGTTCATGGGCAACTTTCAGACCTCATTTTCTTAGATACCACCAATTGCCAATACTTGCTGGGGCCATCAGTTGTCTTCCACTGTCACTCCAGTAGTCTGTTGTGCAAATGAAGAAGGTCCCACTGACTCCAGTAGCTTTTAGTCGCAGGGCTGAATCAGGAAATCTCTTCTCAAGATGGTCGCACTGTACTCCGTTGCAGCTACTCTAGCACTAGATGTAAATATGTATCATCAATCTGCATCCTCTTCAGGTCTTCTTCGGCTGACACTGGCTCTTTCACTGCAGTGCGGTTGCATTTTTTGCTAAGATCTTCATTACTACTACACTGCTCGCAAACTGGGTCTCCAGTCCAATGACTCAGGCTGTTAGCTTTGTCATGTACCCACCCAGGATGGGTGCTGCAATTCATAGTTGTACTGGTCCAGTTTCTCGGGCCAACTTGCCACTTGTCTTCCTGCAGCCTTCTTATCCTCCTTTTTCTTCTCTGGACATTCAGAACTGAAGTGTCCCACTTCACCTCATGCTGAAAAACTTTTTGTTACAATTGCAGATTTCTTTGCACTGTTCCGTAACTGTTCTTGGTCCTTCTTCAGTTTGTAATAATCCTCCTTCCTATGTCCTGAGCTTTCACAGAACTATCAACCTCCTCTGGTCTTCTGTTCCCTCCTCCACTTGTAGCAGTGGAGGAGGGAACATCTATTCTGGCCTCGTGCAACCAGCAACTTCCACCAATTTCATCACTTCACATACCTGCCCCTTTCTTGCCTTGCATCCTGCACTACATCCTACCTGCAAACTGGATGTACTGGACCTGATGTAGGACTCAAATTACAGAGCCCTGGCTAGTGCTTCTTGCATGCTTCTTGGTAGGGGTTGCTTTACTTGCACTTTCAACTCTGCGCAATCCACACCATCGATGAACTGGTCCCTCAGAAGAATAGCCACAAGGTTAGGTGCAGCTCCAGGGTATGCCTTGTGTGCCATACTCTCCAGATAATGAGCAAGCTGCTGATGGGATTCTCCTTGAGCCTTTACACGGGTGCAAAATCTTGTTCTGTATACCTCAGTCTGGTACATGGACCTGTATCTGTGCTCCAGCACTTCTAATTGGAACTGATATCTGTTCCCATCCCCCACTGATATCTGGCCAAGAATCGCCTTTGTCGCACCCTTGAGGCATTTAGGAAGCTTCTTTGCCCTCAACCTATCATCTCAACCATTCGGATCAGCAAGTAACTCAAACTGCACATGGTAGGCATCCCAAGATAGTTCACAATCATATTCCTGAGGTTTCTTTTTAATTGGATCCCCATTATAGTCATCCATTTCACTGGTTTGGGGCCTAAAAACTGGGGCCTCATAATTACAGCAAGTCCAGGACTCAAAACTCCTACATTCTGATTATACATCTCTGTAATGCTACCTTTAGGTGCTTCGGATCATCAAGATTCCCCATACACTGTCCATTTCTTTATTTGCTTCCTGTACACTATGCTGAGGTTCAGCAGTACAAGATTTCTCTATGGCTTCATTTCTTTCACAAATTAACTTCAACTGGTCATCTAAAAGCTGTCACGCTTTTGCTGCTGAAACTATGGGTATACTTCCTCCTTCAACTGTTGCTGTTTTTCCTTTACTTCCCCCTTGAAAGCGTCATGCTGTCCCTGCATCCTCAGTTGTAACTCCTCCTGTTGCTCATGTAATGACTCTTGAAGCCTTTCATATCATTTCTGTTTTTCACTTTTGCCTGTAGTTGTTCTCTGAGTTCTTTCCTGAGCTCTTTCTGTTCTTCATTTTGTGCCTGTGGCTGTTCACTTTGTGCTTGTAGTTGTTCACAGAGTTCTTTCTTTCCTTCAATTTGTGTTTGTAGTAACTTCATGGCTGCAGCCGGAGATGCCTCCTCCTGCTTAGCATGGCTTGTTGTCTGCACTCCTTCTGGCTCCATGTCGAAGATTTGACTCTCTGCAGCAATTTTCTATCTCAACTCCTGACACCACTTGTTATATCCTCGTCCCACACTGCCACAGGCTCCAACAGCAGTAGTTCAGTATAGGAAGGACACTGTCCAGTCAATCGTTCTTTGTAGGGTTAACCTTTCAATGTACACAAGATAAACTCAAGTGTCGAACCAACACAGGCTTCTGACATTCATTGTCTTTATTACGTGCTGCTGTTACAAGGTGGAGTGATAATGTTTTTGTCTGCCTCTGTGTGTGTGTGTGTGTGTGTGTGTGTGTGTGTGTGTGTGTGTGTGTGTGTGTGTGTGTGTGTGTTCCCATTATAGCTTGAGCCATCAACACAAAACCTTCATGGTATCAAGATATAGCCAAAATCTTGGCTAAGTTCGAAAATGCACACTCGGAGTCAAGGTCAAGGTCACGAAAATGGCTGCTAAAGGTAAACTAGTTTTTATCGCCCACCAATAGCACCTTTATGTCTCATGAACGGCTTGAGCTATCAACATACAACCTTCAGGGTATCAAGATATGGCCAAAATCTTGGACAGTTTCGAAAATGGGCACTCGGGGTCAATGTCAGGGTCACTAAAATGGCTACCAATGTCAACTAATTTTTATCACCTGCCTTTATCACCATTATACCTAATGAACAGATTGAGCTATCGACATGAAACCCTCAGGGTATCAAGATATGGCCAAGACCTTGGACGAGTTCGAAAATGGGTACTTGGGGTCAAGGTCAGGGTCACCAAAATGGCTGCCGAAGGTCAACTGTTTTTTATTGCCCACCTTTAGCACCATTATATCTCATGAACGGCTTGAGTTATGAGCATGAAACCTTCAGGGTATCAAGATATGGTCAAACTCTTGGGCTTAGCGAAGATCATATTCTGGCAGGCAATTAGCATTCGGCTCCCACATGCTTTTCTTTCAGTTTCCAAGGAATTACCATGTGTGCTTCACAGCTCCAGAGCTACTGTACACCAACTTCACAAGACCACAAGTAAAACTGACTGAACTTCCTTTATTCTCTTCCTCATCCTTTTATAACCTTCTTCGCTACTCAATTGTTCTAGGTGCTCCAAGCGACAACAGTTCCATGTTGGAGACATCCAAAATATTTCAGAGCTCTCATACATTACATAGCACTTAAAAGTACATCATCATACAAACTGAAATTAAATTACATAATTTAACAAACAATCATCCAAGTACAACATTATAGAGAAAAAAATAATGCATAACCTTATAAAATAGCTCTGCTTTCAACAGCAGGCTACCTGGCAACTCTGCCTGGCAGCTCGATATGCACGAACCATCGGGAGCTTTCTAGTGTCACCTACCTAGCAGTCCTGCTTCTTAACCCTCCACGTCACGACGAAGTATGGATACGTCACCACGTTTTGTCACGCTGACACCTGACGATGTACCCATACGTTTTGCAATTGCAAGGTCCGTTATTTGCACATTTTAAAATCTTGCACGTGATTTTTGGTATGTAGGCGCAGGACACCTTCCACAATCCGCCACCAGGGGGGGACACTCCCGACCCCGCGTGACCCGTTCGCTCCCATGTCTCAGTCACTCACCTGTTAGCAGTGACCCTGAATAGACATGGTGCACCGAGTTCTCTTTGACATTGATTTTCAAGCTGCTCTGGATGCCTTCATAGGTGACAGTGATTCCCCACTTGATGACAACGTGGCAGACAAGGATTACGTGCTTCATGAGGACGAAACAAGCAGCAGTGATGAGGAAGTACCGTCTCCAAGGAAGCGGCATTACATGACGTATCATAAAGCTAGATTAGGCCTGCCTGGACCAAAACCACGTGCACACACCTCTCTCCAGCCCCGAGAGGAAAGGGAGGGCGAGGAAGAGGACGAGGACGAGAACGGAGCCATGGGATGTGGTGCTACCTCGTGGCTCGGGAGAGAAAGGATTTTGCCACAGGGAGCTGAAGAGACGGCGAGGAGGAGAATCAGGCATGGGCCTAGTGTTTTGTACGGGGAAGGCGGGAGTAGTGTGGTGGTAATGAGTGGTGAAAGTGAAAGTGGTGCGGCGGGAGTGAGCGGTGAAAGTGAAAGTCGTGGTGTGAGGGAGGCAGCGTGAGCACGTGGTGTGAGGTAGCGGAGAGGCAAGGAGAGCTGCTCCCTAGCACATGTTTCACCCCACAATATTCCCGCTCTTCCTCCCCACAGCCCCGTGATGTGGGGAAAGGACGGAAAGGGAAGGGAAAGTGGAAAGGAAAAGGGAGAGGGAAAAGGAGTGCGAGTGGGGAAGGGCGCCGCTCTCCATCTACCCAACCTCCTCCATCACCCTCTCCTCCCCACCCCGACGAAGGTGACGATGGGGACGAGGCTGGAGACGGTAGTGTGTCATGGGACTGGGAAGATGGGAGTAATTTCACTCCCATCATTCACTAAGGAGTGGCGGTCTGGCTGCATGGCTCCAGGAATCCATGCCAGCTCCACCAGGGTGGATTACTTCCACCTGTTCTTTGGGGAGGAGTTTGTCGAGCAGATTGTGGAATAGAGTAACACCTTTGCAAGCAGCCAGCACCGTGAAAGCAAGCGTGAAGGTAGGAGAAGCAGACACTCCCTCCAGTATGATTACCCAGTTAACATAAGTGAGATGTTTATCTTTCTAGCCCTGGTTCTTTTGATGGGTATTGTACGGAAAAGACAAATTCCGGCATACTGGTCTACGGACCCTATAACCAGCACACCTTTCTTTGGGAAAGTATTGGGCCGGAATCGATTTCAGCAAATTCTCAGCCGCCTCCGCCTTTATGATGCCGATGACCCTGCTAATGCTAAAACACGGATAGAATGAGGAAAATAAGGCTTGTATTTGATCATCTGTGGGAAAAGTTCCGCTCATCCTTCTATCCTTATCGAGACCTTGTCATAGATGAGAGTCTTGTGTTGTGGTGAGGCAATATTTCTTTTCGCCAGTACATACCCAGCAAGAAACACCGTTTTGGGTTCAAGATCTTTGTAATGTGTGACCGTAAGACTGGTTATGTGCAAGTCATAGCCTTGTACACGGGCGCACAGACAGACATAATAGAAGATTGAAGTATTGGACTCTCAGGGGTCATGGTAAAGACAATGATAGAGGAGCACCTTCATCGTGGTCACGTGCTGTGCCTGGACAACTGGTACACTAGTCCCCTTCTCACACGGTACATACACCTGCATGACACCGGAGTCTGTGGTACAGTAAAGACAAACTGTCGGCATATGGTCAAGGTTGGGAGGAAACTTAACAAGAATGAGGTGGTTTTTTTCAAGGCAAATAACACCCTCACCTCCCTGTGGAACCATAACAGGGAAGTTTCCTCCTATTGACGGTACACCGCCCCCTCACGCACCGCACAGACTCTGTGGATTACTGCAGTGAGAGGAGGCACCATGTCTGGAAACCTAAGCCGGTATTGGGCTACAATATCAACATGAGGCAAATGGATCAGTCCGACTCCATGATTTTCAGTGTGGAGTGTGCCATGACCACGATGAAGTGGTACAATAAGCTCTTCTTCCACTTGCTTGGTATCACGGTCCTGAACTGCCACTACCTCCATGCCTTAACAACAGGAACCTCAGAGACCTTCGAGGGGTTTGTGAGGGAGCTGTCCCGCGAAATCATCGCAAAATATGCAGAGGACAGGCCCCACCACTGCCACCGCCCCGCCACTGCTGCACAGACTCCTCTACGCCTCATCACATGCCACTTCCCCAGCACCATACCTCCTCAACCGAACCGCCCTAGACCCCAGCAGCAGTGTCACGTCTGTAGTAGTTACCGAGTGAGAGAAACCACATAACCCCTAATGTGCGGCCATCGACAGCCGACCCCCCCCGGGTGGCGGCATTCGATCGCGGTCTGAGTACCTGTAGAATAATATTAGCCAAAAATCAGAGATTAACCCTAGAACATTATACTTGGTATGGCAGATAGTACTTACATTCAGCTTTCTCCAGAGACAGGTGTTGAGCCTTCATGGACTACCCAAGGACTTGTGGAGACTTGCAAAGTTGGGTAACAAAATCTTCACTTTCACACCTCCAGCAACCTGGTTTCCCCTCTACCACAGCCTCATTCTGTCACAGTTAACTTTATACTGCAACGTACAGGTAGTTTGGAATCCATATTTGTACAATAAGCACTAAAAATAAGGCTAAAATCAACGAAGCGTACGGCCGACATGCAGTGCGGTGGCGGTCTTCCCGTCACTGAACAAACATTTCCATTTTCACAGCTAAAATCACGTATACTACATTATTTTCAATCATATTACTTCCCAAAAGATCACCGCAGTGCACTTTTTATTCTGCCTTATGCCCGTCACTTTATTCTCGTTCCTGTCGGCCGCTCGCACTGACTCGGAAGAGCTAGAACTCGCCATAATGTCACTTTGAAAGCCTGCGGTAAACTGACGCTAAACATGGGCAAACCGTGCGAAAAAAAGCTAGTGTTACAACTGGGGAAACAAGCGTTTCCTATTAGCATAAACTGCTTGTGAGAGGAGAGCGCAGATTTACAGTTCTGAGCAGTCAGAGCGCTGCCATGTATCACAGCCAGGCTCGCCGGGCCGTGGTGGGGGGGGAGGGGGGAAAAACGCGATACTTGGCAACAACGGAGGTCAGTAGTACAAAGGTAAAGTATGCTAATTGTAGCTAAAGGGTGGTGGTACTGATAGACAATACCAGCTGGAACATCCTTGCCCGCGTTTATTCAAAATTTACTCGAATCGCAAACGTGACGCTCCGCCGTTATGTCCTTTTTGGCAAGCGGTGCAAACATGACGCCCCGCGTTTTAGGGGTTAAAGAAAAGACAGGAGGTACGAGTGTGTGGACTGCAACATTGGCTTGTGCGTTGAGCCTTGCTTCAAAGAATACCACACGTTAGTGCATTACTGATACTGTGTGTGCTTGCTATATGACGCTCTAAGTGCTGTAAATATGCGATAATCTGACACTCACTATAATAGTAAGGTCTGCAAGTGATAACAGTAATATTAGGTGAAAACTGGTATAGTGTAAGTGGAAATGTATAATATAAGTGGAAAAATAAATTGTAAGTTGAAACAGTAGTCATCGCGAGATTGCTGAATATGTAAATATGAGATAATTTGACGCTCACTATAATAGTAATGCCTGTAAATATGTGATAACAATTACATAAAGTGGCAACGGGTGTAATGTTAGTTGGAAAATATAATGTAAGAAAAAAAATAGAATATAAGTTGAAACAACAGTAGCTGGTGTGCTCACTATGTAACTATGCGCTAACATTACACTAAATATAATCTTAAGGCCTGAAAATATGCAATAACAGCTATATAAAGTGGAAACGGGTACAGTGTTAGTGGGAAAGTGTTATGTAAGTGGAAAAATAGAATGTAAGTTGAAACAACGGGCACAGCTGGAGCGCTCACTGTGTAACTATATGCTAATATTACGCTGAATACAATCGTAAGGGCTGAAAATATGTGATAACAGTTATATAAAGTTGAAACTGGTATAATGTTGTTGGAAAACTATTATGCAATTTGAGAAAATGAAATGTATGTTGAAAGAACAATGTTAGCGAATCATCACTGACAAATTGGGACGATTTAGCAAGGTTTGCCCAATGGAACAATGCTTATTTCACCTTCATTTTTGTATAAAAACCAATATACTCTTGTACTACATGTTTTATTGTTTGTAATAAATAAATATCTACAGTACATATTCTGAATGGTTTCCCGTACTTAGCCCTACCATAGAAAACGTGACAGCCGCAGAGCACCTCCATAGAACACGGTACCAGGTGTAACGAAGGTATACCAGTGTAGGCCACTTATAGATCCCAGTGACCATTTTCTTGGTGATTTTCTATTGTTTCTCACCAAAAGCAGAGCTTTGAGCAAAAAAAAAAAATAATTTTCCAAATCTGCCAGGATTCGGGGGGGGGGGGGTCAGTGGTGGAAAATCTACTGGGATGCGGCGGGTTAGAAACATGTTTAGAGTGTTTTTTCACAGTGGAAATTTTTAATAGAGACCGCATATACAGGAAATTGTAAATGAACGAACGAACGCATTTTAGCCCTGCACTCCAACAGGATCACGGAAAATTATTGTTCTGAAGTTGAAAAGAGAGAGAGAGAGAGAGAGAGAGAGTTAAGAACTAAAATGCTTTCAAATGTTCACAGTAGTAGTTTATTTTGTTCACACACAGTCATACAGATCGAACTTTGAATTTGCCCTGCGACCTTGACTTCTGACTGCTTGTTCTCAAAACCGAATTCTTTCGTTCTTACCTGACCCTTAATACTTCGATTGTGTTTAGTTTCAATCAGACCAGACATGTTTTAGCTGGCCTTTATTTGTAACCTTGGCACTCACCCTTTCCCTGCGACTGAGACGTTTGACATATTATTAATCTATTGATTTTTTCTCCTTATCTGCAAGCATGCCACAGAAATTCGATAAAAGGCTGATTATGTTGACTTTGCTCTGCGACCTTGGCCTTTGACTGATTGTTATAAAAATTAAATCATTTCATTCTTGAATTTCCCCAACCCCTCCTCCAAGTTCGGTCTGAGTAAAAACTGGCTAAGGTGATTTTGCCAACATTTAACATAGCCCTGTGACCTTGACATTTGATCTAGCGTACAGGAAAAAAATATAATAAAATATAGGTGTCCTCGAGAGCTGTCCCTAAACGCTTCCACAAAGTTTGGTGTAAACTAAAAACTGTTTGATATGTATTGTTTACACACACACACACACACACACACACACACACACACACACACACACACACACACACACACACACACACACACACACACACACACACACTCGCGTGCGAGCGGTTTAAGTCATAACACCCTCTCTCACTCTGTGAACATGGGTGCAGTGAGTCCAAACCTGTCAGAGAGAAATCTGCAGCCATGAAATTCCAGAAGTTGGTATCGAGATCAAAGACGACATGAGTACCAGGCCTCGCCAACCTGTTCAGGTCTGCAATTAATTTGCTATACGTGGAGGTGGTCACTCGCTCTGTGTCAAATAGGTCAGCAAGCTCACGGTACACCCCAGATTCCACAGTCTGAAGAGAAATAAACCTCAGAGCAGAACAGAAATTAGATTGTTTATTAATCAAACCATATCACTGTTGTCTATAATTCCAGTATATCGTGTAAGATGTTGCACTTTATCGCACTTAAGCTTTTTGTGTAATTAATGATTATGGGACGCACAATTTTGCTAAGCAGAGCACTGTTTACACTGACAAAGCTAAAGTAACTCAACAGATCTAGTCTGTTAACCATTTGTGTGCTTGGTGACTACAAGGTAGTTGAAAATGACGTCACTAATAAATTTGGTAGTTTTAGCACAAATCGCGTTTGGAACAGAAAATTATCATATGGAAATAACGTTGACAGTGCCCAGGTACTCTCCTGTCTCAGCTCCGCTGTTCACCAAATGTTCACTTGATCTTATCTATACCTCTACTTCCCACAGTCATTTTATCATCGCCACTTTGAAAACGTCTGTGGTACATGCAGGTCACTCAGTCGGCAAACACATTTGTTAATACGTTTATTGCGTTGTGCGTATTTCCCTCAAAGTGTTTGTCTCTGAAATATGCTGCATAAAATTCAGCAGAACAACAAGCCTTCTAGATTTTACTTACTTATCCTATCCCGTGATTAGTTAATGAATAAAGCTGCCGTGCTGTACTATGCTTATAACATAAAATGTTCAAATGCAATTTTGGGTTAATATTAGCATGCTTAAGCGAGCGCCTAAAAAAATGTTTATTTTTCTTAGTTTAATTCCGTTATTTTTCCTGTACTTACAGAACTATAAATCTTTCATCTTAATGTGGCCCAAATATTCTTCTTTTTGCAGCTTCTTTCATATCACACACTTTAGTAGCAGAGAGAAGCAGGTCTAGTACATTCTGTCCCTTGCCCATCTTCGTGGCCACATCATAATATAGATTTAATTTGTGTTACAACGAGACACTGGAGATGGAGAGATGACAGTTTTAGGTCATAATAGAGGAATATTAATTCAGGCAATCTTTACTTTTACAGCTCCTTCTCTTCGGCGGATTTCCTCCTCATCATCACCTTGTTTCTATCCCGTGTGGGATGCTTTGATGCCACAAAAAAAAAAAAAAAAAAAAAAAAAAAAACACGTTTTCAGCAACCTTCAACATTAAATAAACGATTCACAGGATAAAAAAAAAGCTGGTGAAAAAGAAAAAAAAGAAAAAAACAGTGGAGAACGTAAAGCAAATACTTAACAGGATCTCTATCAGTCTGTCCATCGATGTCAGCACACTGAAATCCCGGAGAGGGATGGTAACAAATGAATCGCCTCTGTCCCTCTGTCCTCTGCCACTCATACACCCCCTCTCGTGTACCGTTCCACTCCTCTTACTACTCTATCTCATCACAAATAATACATATGTATGTATGTATATACTTTTTGTATGTGCACGCGTTTAGGCACAGGCATAACAACCCGTTCCGTGAGGCCCAGCAGTCCTCCCACGTATCATACATACACTTCCACGTCACCACTTCGGCGCTAAGCACCCATCGTTGATACTGAATACATAGTAGGGCTGTCTCTTACAGGACTGGTGTAGTGGTATTAGCGTTTTTTTTTTTTTCTTTTACTTGGCGAGTCTTATGGTAGACCAGTAAAGTCTGCTTAGCGAAAATACAAAACGAGTATGGTTCTACGATCTTTCCTTGGCACTGCTTCATGATTAGCATCATATCTTAATGTTAACCTATTGTTGTAACTCAATAATTAAGGTAGGAAAAGAGGAATTTTAGGCCAAGTTAAAGTAAAAAAGAGTATAGATGTTATTGATATTGCTCTTCCAGTCCCATGCTCATCCGGTGTGGGATCTTCAAACAAGCTTGCCATCGCCTCCCTGTCATAGTTTATAATTGTTTTCGCAAGAAAGTTAAGGAAAAAAGTGTGCAGAATGTTTTGAAGTCTCGAAATAATCCTACAAAAAAGCAAATCTTAGTTACTAGAGGAACAATTGCCATAGCTTGTTACTGTTTCTTCAGGAAGCAAACGGAAAGGAACAGTCTTGTCACATCTCTAATTCTTCCTAGAAATAGAAATCAAAGTTACGACACCAAATCGGTCGTGAATACGCTCGAGTATCTAAGCCCTGGACGTAAACTAAGTGTGGACTACAAAAACCTTCCACTTTACCCTTTTTACTCTAACTTGGGCTAAAACTTAAATCTCTCCATCTTGGATACTGACTTCTAACAATAGATTAACACTTGAACATGATGCTAGTCACAAAAAAGTGCATGGAACGGATTTAAAGGTGAAACATTGTTTTATTCCGCAACTGAGCTACGTAGAATAAACTGTAAAAGAACGGAATTCTTGACCAGGATAAGATAAAGGATAATAGACTCCATACATAAGAACTGGGTTTTCACAAGGCCTTTTTTCGTAGAGGGTTCAAACATTATGGAACCGCAAGAAAAACACTGGAAGATCACAAACGGCATTATGGTCAGTTAAGTCGGCAGATGCTTATTTTGCCTACTGAAAGGGATGGAGGGGGGGAGGGAAACAGGGAGGGCACTGGATATGAAAACAAGTCCTAATAAACAAATATGATAAGTAACATTGAAATACTACTTTCCCATTCCATAAATTATACATTGAAGAAGTCCAGTGAACAGGTCTGCAATACTAACTTCTGATTTTTTTTTTTTTTCTGTGAGTGCATATATTGATTTTCGCCGTGTCAGTATAGAGGTGGTCTACTGTCCCAGTGGAAGCGGGTACTAATCCCGGCTGGGACAGGGAACGATTTAAAGGATTTAAATTTCGCTAAGCAGACTTTAGTGATCTACCATAAGACTCGCCAAGTAAAAAAAAAAAAAAAAAAAAAAAAAAAACGCCAATACCACTACACCAGTCCTGTAAGAAACAGGCCTACTATGTGTTCCGTATCGACGGTGGGTGCTTAGCGCCGAAGTGGTTGCGTGGAAGTGTATGATACGTGGGAGGACTGCCGGGCCTCACAGAACGGGCTGTTATGCCTGCGCCCAGACTCGTGCACATACAAAGAGTATAAACACACATACATACATACATGCATACATTTTGTGATGAGATAGAGTAGTAGGAGGAGTGGTACGGTATATGAGAGAGGGGTGTGTGAGTGGCAGAGGACAGAGTGACAGAGGCGATTCATTTGTTACCATCCCTCTCCGGGATTTCAGTGTGCTGACATCGATGGACAGACTGATAGAGATCCTGGTAAGTATTTGCTTTACGTTCTCCACTGTTTTTGTGGTTTTCTCTTTTTCACCAGCTTGTTTTTATCCTGTGAATGGTTGATTTATCGTTGAAGGTTGCTGAAAACGTGTTTTTTTTGTGTGTGTGTGTCAGATATTAGGTTAGCCTCATCTAACCTAACCAGTGAGTTTATTGCGTATTCATACTGCACTACTTCGCCTTGCACAACAAATGTCACCCATCCCTCACCAAAAACACTTCGTCCCCTTTATCTTTTGCAGGGACTGATGTGGTCTGTTTAATATCTAAAAACGCGTTTCCGACAATCTACGGCATCAAATCATCCCACACAGCATAAAAACAAGGTGATGATCAGGAGGAAACCCGCTGAAGAGAAGGAGCCCAAAAGTAAAATTTGCCTGAATTAATTTTCTCTACTTTGGCCTAAAACTGTCATCTCTCCATCTCCAGTTCTCCACTGATTAGTTGTAACAATAAATTAAAGCTGCATTATGATGCTGGTCAAGAAGTGCTAGGGACAGAATGTACTAGACCTGCTTCTCTCTGCTACTAAACTGTGTGATGTAAGCTAAAGAAAGGAGACTATTTGAACTAAGATAAGGTAAAAGGACTATTACAGTGTCAATATCTATAGTTTAACTGTTGACTGTAAATAAAATGGAGTGGTCCTTACTTTAAATAATAGCATTTCTGGGACGTAAGCCATGATAAGTATTTTGATATTAGGATCGTTAATGACATCTCTGAGGGTCTGGTAGGGATGACTGATGTGTCTGACAGCCAGAAGAGACATGAGGTTACCAACGTAGCTTTGTGTTAACACCAACATCATCAGCATCCACACCCCTTGCACCACGCGTTCCCACCACCACCACCACCCAGACGGGTTAAGCACATCTGTTTAAAACAAAAGCGATTAATTCAATGATGTCTAAAGGAGGCATAGTAAAAAAAAAAGGGGGGGGGGGAAGTTTCAATATGGGCATTCACGCTACCTTCTTGGAGGAGGATGCGAATACAGTTGAGTATGTTGGTCTCTTGTCTGGGTGGGTGGTTAGTGTGTGGAGGAAGGCAAGAAGGAAGGAGTAGCATAGCAGTGATCACAGCCAGCAGTGCCGCCCCCACAGCCATCCACACTACCGGTGACAGAGGCAACAGGAAGCCCCACGGGTCCACCTCAGGGCGACCACGGGCAGCGAAAATTTTATTATGCGTCATAAACACAACAGGACTGCAGTGGAAATACTTTTTCTTCATGTCTATGA
Organism: Coenobita brevimanus; assembly: GCF_032717465.1. Lineage (NCBI taxonomy): Eukaryota > Metazoa > Arthropoda > Malacostraca > Decapoda > Coenobitidae > Coenobita > Coenobita brevimanus. The sequence continues at coordinate 41,016,455 of NC_136999.1, read as the reverse complement.
GGCCATGTGGCCCACCACTGATATCAGCCTCCTGGAACAGAGAAGAGTTATTGAAGAAAAGTGTAGTTAGCTGAACAAACAGGCTGGTCCATGTGTAATGCTCCACTTCCACTCAGCAGGGTGATATATCGTGTGTTTTGGGGATGGCCTAATGAACATTATCAGTATCTACCCTCCATCATTTATTAATTTCCTACTCTTACTTCCACAACCATGCGCACACTAGCCGAATGAGTCGTTCTCGCAACATATAAAGAAGGAAACGTGAGTTTATTGGTGCGCAATTTACGGGTCCCCTTTAATTTTATTGAAATATTCCTTTTCTTTAATAAAACGGCCGGATGAAAACAAATATAAAGTTCAAAACATGATCATTAGTACTTACTCTGTTTATCAGGAATTGACATTAAAAAATACAGTATTATTTTGTGTATAGTGTACTGTGTAAGCATCGACATTTTTGCGTGTTCTGGTGACTGATAGAGAAAACTTTTGTCAATTTAGCAAGTGTACCTTTGAATGAAAGAAAACTGAATATCGGGTTAAAGTGATAGTTAAAACAGTCTCTTTCCTTATACCTATTCTCTTTATCTATAGCCTGACGCCCTAATCCCGCAAAGGGTAGCCGCAGACATAACGCCCCCAAGTCGCTCTGTCACCCACCATTTGACTGCCCTCCCTCCAACTCACTCGCCCTTCCTTCATATACCTCTCAACTCCATCCCTCCACCTCATCCTTTTTCTCCCCCTCCCTCTCCCTCCCTTCACTTCACCTACATACACCCTCTTAGTCAGTCTTTTATTCTCCATTCTCTTCACATGTCCAAACCACCTCAGTGTATTTCTCTTTCATTATGTGCAATGCCAAAAAATTGTATCCTCGCTTGGAGGTTAATAGTTTTGAAATCATATGTTCACCTCTATAATAATTATACGCAGGTATTAAATATAGCAATGTTGCATCACAACGGCAGGAAATGCCTATGATAACACATAGTATACATAAGTCACATGGCAACTGGGATCTTCAGGGCTACCAACATGTGTCACAAGGACTCAGTCGTGTTTAGGATCACATTGTTAGTTTTTCAGTTTGTTTACCACAAAGTTGTTCCGATACTTTGTTTTAGGCACTGTACACTTGACAAAAGTCCCGTCGCCTCTCCTACTTCCTTCCCCAAGGGCTTTAAAATTCAGTCTGGTGATTTACAGCAACTGACACTGATTAATTTGTTTGGCCATAGATCAGTGTCATCAATGTCATTTGCTTCAGATTCAGGAAACTAATTTCCAAAGATCATAAGCAGAAAAACAGGAGAGATGACACGTCTTTAGTTGATGGTACTCTGTTGTTAGTACATCAAGAAAACAGTTAACTCAATTTGACCTCAGTATACCCGTTGTCCATGCTAAGTTCTTGGAAGAGTTACACGGACTCCCTTAGGTACATGTCAGTCTTTGAACAACCTGCCAGACACACAGATCGAACAAAAAAGAACACTTAAGAGAATGCAGTACACACGGCCAACAGCTGGTCTATGGGCCGATAATAGTAATTTGGTCTGTGATCTTAACCTCCAACAAATTACTCTCAGAATAAAATAACTTCATGCTTGCCCTAAGCCTTAACCCTTCCAATAACTTTGGTTCAAATCAGAGCAAGATTGTTTGATCTGACTTTGCCCGGTGACCTTTCCCTTTGACCTTGACCTTGACTGTTTTCAAAATAGATCTGTTTGTCCGTGTGTTAACCTCGTCCCTTCCACAACGTTTTGTACAAATCAGATGAAAACTGTAAGTTGACTTTGCCATGTGATTCTGACCTTAAACCTATTAAGCTAAAAAAAAAAAAAAAAAATCAACCTCTTAGATGATTGTCAACTCATCCACCGATTTTGATCCAAAACAGATCAACATTTCTTTGGTTGTTTTGTTCACACACACACACACACACACACACACACACACACACACACACACACACACACACACACACACACACACACACAAAAGCAAGCAAGCAGTCTGATAGATCAGAGCTGTGATACTGCGAAGACAACCCAGGTGAATGAAGCGATGCAAACCTACAAAAATGATGTGGAAACTATGTATGCTGAAATGGTGAAAGTAAATAAAAGAAAGACTTAGAAACAAGAGTTGAAGAAATAATCATTGAAAAGGATGTGAAAAAAAAAATCTAAAACAATCCAAAATTGGTCAAAGATTCAGCAGATATCATCAAATCTATAGTAATCTATGGTTTAGATGAGGAAGAAATAAAAATAAAAAAAAAGATTTCGAGAGACAAAAAGGAGATGGCAAATATAATGAGCATATTGAAGGAAGTATCACAGGAAATCTGTAATAAAGGCATAGACGAACACAAAAGGCTAGGGTAATATGAGAGGAATAAGTCAAGGCCCCTGAAAGTAACCTTCCAGAGTGTAAACACTGTGGAGATACTAAAAAATGCAAACAAACAATTTATGGAAAAAGAGGAATTCAAAAACTTATGAATAAAAAGATGCCTAACTCAAGAGGACCTGGGATTATTAAAAGAGAAGAGGGAGGCAAAAACAAAGAACGAGGAAGAGAAGAATACATTTTTTTACAAAGTAAATGGATTGCAGGTACGAAAGTGGTACATGACCAGAAAAGAATAAAAAGGAAGAAGGTAGTAGACCAAAGTCATGACAAGTATGTAAACTACATGATTAAGTTGATGTACTCAAATGTAGATGGAATGGTATCTAATTATTAGAGATGAATGATATCAAAGAAAAGGAACCACATATTACTTGCCTAACTGAAACAAAATTAACACTAAAGATATCAAACGATACCCTAAACCTAGAGGAATACAATATATGGAGAAGAGATAGGAACTTAAGAAAACGAGCGAATTATAATATTAACGATGAAAAATCTACAAGTCAAAGAAATAGAACTAGATATACCCTCACAAGAAGAACTGATTGCAGTAGAGATTAATACGTCTGAAGGGAAAGTAACTGGCAAAATTTATGCATGCCATCCAGATCAAACACTTGAGAAAGAGGCGAAAATGAAGTTTCACAGAGAGTACAATTCAGAGTTTATGAGCATTATTACACTGAATGGAGGAGAAATCTGGAAGAATAATATTATATTAACTGGACATTTCAATACAAATGCAAATTGGTTTTCTCTAGATATAAAAAGTCAGGAAAGCTTTTGGGACCAAAAGCTCCTGGATCTTGTGCAGGAGTTTTTCCTAACTCAACATGTAAAGGAAAACACCAGAAAAAGAGGACTGGCTGTACCATCAGTACTACAGTAGATCTTATAATTTACAAGACAAGAAAATGATACTAACAATATAATATATCACTCTCCATTCAGCAAAAGCGACCATGCAGTATTAAATTGCAACTTCAGGATTGAATATGACATAGTTAACAGTAATGAATGGGCAACTATCATGACCTAAAGAAATAATTCCTAGAAACAGATTGGGAAAAAGAGCTTAGAGGACAAGATTTAAAGGTTATAGAAAATTCTGTGAGCTTTATGAAAATGGGAGTCCAAAATTATATCCCACAGCACAAAGAGGCAGAAATGAAAATAAATTGTTTAATAAAGAATGTAAGAACTCAAAAGAAAAAAGAGACGTGTTGTGGAATAGATACAGAAGACAATAGTGAGAGCGCATATAATAACTATAAACAGGCAAGAAACGATTATACAAGAATAAGGGGAGAAGCCCAAAGACAGTTTGAGGAAATCATTATAAACAGAAGAAGTGGTCAATGGATGCTAATTTACAGCTACATCCGAACCAAAATCAAAGTAAATGATAAAATACAATCCATTACAAAAGAGGGGATCATCTATACACAAGAGAAAGATACTTGTGAAGCACTAAATGAAAATTTCTAATCAGTTTTTACAGAAGAAAACAATTTTGAGAGGGATGATATGGAACATGCATGCCCACACATATTACCAGATATACAAATATCAGAAAAAAGAAATACAGGAGGAGTTAAGTAAATTAGACAAAGGAAAAGCAATTGATCCTGACGAAATATCATGTTGAGTGCTACATGAATGTGCAAAGGAGTTAAGTAGACCAATTACTTTAATATTCAAGCAATCCTTGGGTCAAGGTAAACTACCTGATATTTGGAAGAAAGCAAACATTGTTCCCTTATTCAAGAAAGGGAACAGACAAAATCTACTCAACTACCAACCAGTAACACAAACCAATGTTGTAAGACACTGGAAATCCTGATAAGTTTGGGTAAACCATCTAGAAGAACATAATATGATAATAGAATGGCAGTTTGGTTTCAGAAAGAGAAAATCATGTGTTACTAATCTATTCAGCTACTAATACAGAGTTGCAGAAATATTACAGAAAAGAGAAGGGTGGGTGGACAGTATCTATCTAGATTTCAAGAAATCATTTCACAAAGTACCACATCAAAGACTTTTAAGGTAACTGTACCATCAAGGAGGAATCCGAGGTAGACTGTACTGATGGATGCAAGACTTTCTTAGAGAAAGGGAAATGAAAACAGTACTAAGGGGAAATTTCTTATCACTGAGGGAATTGACTAGCGGAGTTCCACAGGGCTCAGTGCTGGCACCAATTATGTTTCTAGTATATAAAAATGACATAGATAGTCTGTTTATCTATTGCCAGACGCCTCAATCTCGTAAGAGGTGGCTACAACCATATCGCCTCCACGTCGCCCTGTTCCCCGGCATTTCACTGCCCTGCTCCCAACTCACACCCCCCTCTCTCATATACCTCTCCACTCCATCCCTTCACCTCATCCTCGGCCTCCCCCTCCCCCTCCCCCCTCCACCTCACTCATATACATTCTTCATCGTCAGTCTCTTTCCATCCATCCTCTCCACATGACCAAATCACCTCTGTGTGTTCCTCCTAACGCTTCCTATCACATCCACATCCACACCACAATGCTCCTTTAAATCCTCATTTGTCAGCCTGTCTCTCTATGTGACTCCACAGCCTCCACTTAAATAACTCATTTCCGCTGCTTTCACTCTTGACTTGTGTCCTTCCAACAACGTTGAAGCTTCACTTCCACGCGTTAGAGTTGGTATCACAGTGCTATTATATAGTAACTTTTTCACTTCCATGCTCACTTCCCTGTTTCTTATAACTGCTTTCAAGGAACAAGCAACCTTTCTTCCTTGTTATACCCTTTCAAGCACTTCACCCTCCAAACTGCCATCCTTACTCATCACACTACCCAAGTACTTAACTATTATCTCTCCCTCATGCTTCAGCATTTCACAACACACTCCATCAATTCCTGAGGCTTTCTCCAAAATGACTTTCTTCATTGCTTCCACAACTTTTATCCTACTGATTTCTCCTGTCTTCTCACCTCCCTCCTTCTCCCATCAATTCTCCAGCCACTTATACTTGCATTACTTCCATTCTGTATGTACAACAATCCCAGAAGTGTTCTCTCCATCTGCTCACTTTTTCGCCCTTCTCCACTAGTAATCTACCATTTTTATCTTTCACTCCCTTGCTAACTTCACTGCCACCCTGTCTTACTCTCTTCACCTCTTTCCAGAACATTTTCTTACAGTCTCTCCACTTTACACTCAAATTCCTTCCAAATTCCTCATCCACTCTCTTCTTACTCTCTCTAACTAATCTTTTCACCTCTCTCTTCCTTTCTACATATAACTCTTTCCTCCGCCTCTCAACTTCTCCCACGCCCGTATTTCTCAGCCATTCATTGTATGCTTTCTTTTGTGCCACAGCCTGTCTCATCTCTTCATTCCACCATGCTGTTCCTTGCACCCCCTTCCATCTTCTCTTCACCCCACACACATATCACATGCTGCACATATTTATTCTGTGAATATCTTGCACACACCTTCCACATCCCCCATCTACGCCATCCCCCATCTACGCCAATTCATTTTTATCCAATCGTTCCTCCACTTCTCTCTTATATTCTGTCTTTTTCTCATCCTCTTGTAGCCTTTCCACTCTCCTTGCAACTACTCCTTCCTCCCGTCCTACCCTTCTTCTATTTCTCCATCTTACTTGGATCTTGATTCTGGCCTCCACCAAGTAGTGGTCAGAAAGTCCACTCCTCCAATGTCTATAAGGTCTTGAATCCATTACACATCTTCGCATCCTTTCATCAACACACACATAATCAGTCATTGCCTTCCTTTCCTTCAGTTCACCACCCACCCTTCTCATCACTCGCCATGTATACCTGTGGATGATTTTGTGCCTGAAGAGGGTATTGGGTATCACCAATCCCCTCCCAGCACAAATGTCCACTAACACACTGCCATTCTCATCTATCTCAGCAGGCACACCCCACTCACCAACTATTCCATCCACCTTCACATTCCCTACTTTACCATTCATATCACCAATCAAAAACACTCTCATTCCTTCCAAACTTTTCCCTGCACACTTCCACATTTGTCCAGAACTCTTCTCTCACTCTGCTTGCACGATCTTGCGTTGGTGCATACACGCACACAATTGCCCACATTTGTATTCCAACTTTCAATCTTACCCACACAATCCTTGAGCCAACTGATCCATACTCTCTTATGTTCTTCTTCCATCTTTTACTCACAGCAATACACACTCTTTTTTTTGCCCTCTCATTCTCACCTACCCTTGCACATAGGTAGTAACACTGGAAATGAAAGCTATCTAAATATGTTTGGTGATGATGCAAAAATACAATGGAGAATTACTGACACAGACTCTTGTAAAGACATACAAGAAGAATTAAGTAAACTTCATGAATGGAGTAATACATGGCAAATGGAATTCGATGTGAAGTGTCATGTAATCAAGCTTGGTAAAAGTGGAAAAAGACTTGATTGGGATTATAAGTTTCGAAATAAAACCTTACACATATCAGAGAAAGAGAAGGAGCTAGGTTTGGTTATCAATAACAGACTATCTCCGGCTGACCACATCAGTGAGAAGGTTCGGAACTTGTATACACTGCTTGCAATGAATAGCATTCACATACATAAATGAAGACATGCTGAGAAAGATATCATTCATCAGACCACCCCTGGAGCATCCATCAGTAGTCTGGAATCCTCATCTCAAGAAACATATAGATAAGATTGAAAAAGTTCAGTGGGCTGTTACAAGATGGGTATCAAGCTTAAGGGATCTAGGCTACAAAGAAAGACTAGAAAAACTGAATCGCCAGCACTACAGGAGAGAAGGAAAAGGGAAGACATGTTTATGCTACCTGTATATAAACGCATATCATGGAAGGAGAAAATAGTCATAAATGAGTATTTAACCTATGGTGAAGCATCAGCGAGAGGACATTGCAAAAAACTGCATTAAAAGAGAGGCTATAAGGACGTAAGGAAATTTAGTTTCCCAATTATGGCAACTGATTAGTGGAATACACTACCGAATGAAACAGTGTGTACCAAAACAATTTAAGGATATGTGTGATAAAAATGGTTTAATACACTGGACAGTATGAGCTTCATTCATTCCTGTAAAAATGCAATTAGGTATGAACAATTAGGTAAGAACAGATTTAACTTTGACTGCCGTGTGGGACTGACCCTTGACTTATTATAATCGTTACTGAAACCCTTCGTTCCTGCCTGACCATTACCCATTCCACCAAATTTGATTTTAATCATACCAGTAACGTTTGAGTTGACCTTGCCCTGCCACCTTGGCATTTGACCTTTTCCAGTGACCTTGAACTTTGTTCTGAAAACCAAATCCTTTTATATTTGCCTTATTGTCAATCCCATTACAGCAAATGATTGAAATAAGAAGAAAACTGTTTAATTTCGCTTTGTTCTATGACCTCGGCTTTTGACTCATTGTTTTAAAAAACAATGGGTTGACTCCTTGCCTACCCCTCAACCCTACCAGTAAATCTGATTAAATTCAGATCAGAAGTGTCTGAGTTATTTTACTAAGAAACTCACACATGGGCCGGACTTTGACCTCGCTCAGCGACCTTGAGCTTTGACATCTGAGGGCTGATCGAGGAAAACGAACTTACATTTGAACGCAGTTACTAAAAGGGTCCCCATGAAACTTAACAATACTGAATACCTGGCTGTAGCTAAGACCAGGTAACTCAGCTGTCACTTGAGCATTGAAGACGTTTTTATTTTTTAAAACTCAGGACTATCTCCGATAACTCCAATGCAGTTAGCTCGTTTATTTCTACGTATTTTAATTAATCTATATTTTATTGTCTACTTTCATTGTCTCCTCATTGTCGTGTTCTGACTTGGTGTCCAACGACACAAGACCCTAGCAGTTACCTTGCCACTTATATTTTGGTCAATCAAGCAATCAGTCATTCAGTTAAGTAAAGTTAAAAGTTCTCATCCAAGATTCGATAGTAGAGTAAGGGTCAAAGTCAGTAGTGTTGTATTAACAGCAATTTTGTCCTGGTGCCGTGAAGCCCCCACAAGATGCGTGACAAACCAAGTTTAATCATGGCTGAATAATAAAAGTACTGTAAGAGGAACAAAGAGAATTTCTCAGGGGTTGAAGAGATATACTTACAAATGATAACATAATGTAATGAAGGTGCATTGGCCTGTTTATAATAAAAGAAAAAAGTAAGAAAGAAAAGTATGGAAAAGAGAAAATTTATGCCAGGTGACCCAGGTATGAAGACTTGCTCCACTGGAAGGGAAGCCAGGCTGTGACCATTACTTTACATACTGTTCTGTAAAAATGTAGAAAAAGTGTGAAAAACCCATTGTAAGGTAAGTATCATGACTGTTGCTAGGAATGTATTTGGAATAATAATGGCTGCAAGAGTACTGTAAGTCTGGATGTCACTTACCATAACAATTGTTACGAGCGAGCGAGCAATGTTTACTTTCAGTTAAATTTGTAAATGACGCTGGCTGACAAAATTTAAAAAGTGTTATGGTTCTAGTATATTTTGAGATGATTGAAAGCAACATGAACCTGTAAATTTCGAAGATGATATCCAATCTTATCTAGCACGTCCAACTTTCAAAAACCAATATACCATAAGAAAATCTGCACTTACGTGGGAAAATCCGATCCGACTCCTATTACAGAAATAGATACACCTTATAAAGGCACACTTCAGCTAGATCTTGTGGCAGCTATATCATTTTCAGTTAAGTACTTGAATCACAAAATATTTAGGAACTCAAAATGAATCAGTCATAGCCAAAGTCAGATAAAATTTTCCCATGATGAAGACCATTTTTTTTTTGGGGGGGGGACACCAATGCATACACCGGTTAGCATATATTTGCCATTATTCCATTTCAGATTTTCTTTACTGCTACAAAATGCCTTAATCTATGTTGGTATGCAATGGAGTGCTGTAACTGTATGAATGCATCAGACACTTCCTGCTATTTCTGCTGGCTCTTTACACCTGAAAGCCTGAAGAAATCAATTACAGGGAATGTTAAAGCCGCTTACAAACATTACTTCAAATGTCCTTATGGTAATCCAAACAAGAAGTGGGTATCCCATATAGCATGCAAGCCTTGTGTAAACCACATGAATTAATGAATGCCATCAGGGATGCCTTTTGCCATACCAGTGAGTTGGCATGAACCATGGATCACTGTACAGTACTGACTGTTACTTTCTCTCACTAACACCAAAGGAGAATCAGTGAAAACCTGGTCCAAGAACATGTATCCTAACATACCCTCTGTTCTTTTAGGCCAGTACCCCATGGCCTGAGCTTCCAGTTCCAAACCTTCCATTAACTATCACAAGTGAATGAGAACCTTGTGAGGAAGATAGCTGCATGGGTGACAACTTTCAAAAAGATTTAGAGAGCAAGGAGCCGCACTTCCTGTCAGGTGGAGCTGCATGACCTTATAAGAGACCTTAACATGCACAAGGAGAAATTGAACTCTTTGGATCTTGACTCAAGCAATGGAGCCTGCTACAAGATGGAGTTTGTACCACCACATTCTGTAATAGACATGCAGAACTCTCGATGTACTTCAAGATGGATGATATGTTTTGATACTGTTATGATGCCATGTCGGTAATACAACGCCTCTGTAAGCATCATCCTTATCAAAGAGGAGAATGGCGGTTGTTCGTAGACTGTTGGAAGAATTCACTGAAGGCAGTCCTTCTCGATAACAGAAATGAGCTTCCTTTTGTTCCAAATCCTCCCCGTGGGCAGACACCTTGTCGTGGTGGGGGGGCTTGTGTGCCCCTATGACCCCACAAGCCTGCCCGCAGATGTAACGACATCTGGCTGGGTCTCCATGCAGGTAGGGTTGTAGGTGAGGGGTTTGACTAAGCACTGCCCGAAACGTAGATTACCCTTATGGGTCATCAGTGCTGCTCTCCAGAGGGGTTGCCTTGGTGCCTTCCTGAGTTCGTTGGTTAGGTGTCTGTGCTGGGGGGGTGTTGCGGAGGGGGGTCTTTGCACTGGTGGGAGCAAACTTTCACATGATGGGGTGTCCTTTTGGAGTCACCCTTTGTGGACGAGGTACCCTGCTACCATCAGACTGCGCTTGGTCCCCTCACTCCGTGGTAGGTGGTTTCCCTTGTCTCCAGGTGCCATTTAACCTGTCACAAATGTACATATGGATAAATTTGACACTTCTTTAACCACTCGTGTTGTCGGGGACCAGCTGCACAAGTCCCCATCACCTGGTCACTCTCTGGCTGGCAACCCTATACCCTCCGGGTCACCTGCCAAACCTGTGAATCCAGATGTCCCTTCTATCGAGCTGTTGCCTGGCATCTTTGTGAAACACTCTTATACAAAATTGATAGTACTCAAAACGGCTGATGGTACTTCCTTCCGGAACCTGAACTGTTTTCAGATTCACAGTGTTTCAGTTATTGCATGTGGATTTACCCTCGAGGTCTCCTTGCAGGGCAATGATTCTCTGTTGCTAGAGGCCACGAATGAAGAAAGTTCACACATCTAGTCCTTTACTATGGTCGCTGGTTATCCAGTGTCTGCCTCTCGTCACATGGTCATAAATCAGTCCCATGGGGTTGTGTATTCTCGTGACTTGGTCTCTTATTCTGATTCTTCTCTCCTGGAGGGGCTGGCTTCTCAGGGAGTTGTAGCAGTACAGAGAATTATGAAGAAGGTTGATGAGGTTTTAACACCCACGCCCACTCTTATCTTGACATTTGATCGCCTTACTTTGAGAGAGGTTGTCACTGCTGCATAGTGGAAGCTTATGGTTAAACCTTATGTTCCCTGACCCAGAAGGTGCTTATTATTGTCAAAGGTTAGGTACGCCATTCTTGCCAGCTGGAAGCGTCTGGCCTTCCTGAGATCAGTGGAAATTGTGGTGGTGTTTCGCATGGTATGGTTGATTGTTCTCAACCCTGTAAATGTCTGAACTGTGAAGGAGCGCATGTGGCCTACTGAAGGGATTGCAATGTGTATAAGTTTGAGTATGAGACTGTTTCTGTCTGAACGAAGGAGAAAATTTCTTTTTCTGTGGCAAAGGCTAGGGTAAGGGAGAGGTTAATTCGCCCTGTGGTTACCTTTGCTGCTGTCTGTCTCACTAAAGCTACCTGGGAGGTGTGCATGCCATCACACAATATCCCATTAACCTCTTGAGGTTTTACTTCCTGGCCTTCTCAGCCGGAAGGTTCTACTGAGAAGTGCAGCCTGAAAGCAGCTGTGCTTCCTCTAGGGAGGCACCTCCTGTCTCAGAGGGTATCCTTTCTGGGGTGGTGTTTCCTTCATCTGGAAGTGCCTCCCCCATCCCAGCTCCTTCTGTGGAAAATGTCTGTGTTGACACTACACCCTGTCTTGACACATCCAGAACTCCCAGTGTCTCTCCCGTGTATGGTTAGCATCGCCGTGGCTCCTCAGAGAGCTCAGAGATGGAAGCACTGCTACCAAATATCTTTGCAGTGGAGCCCACTACTCCTACTCAGGATGCTCAGGGATTGGGGTGAATGCAGGCTGGGGATGGCATTTCACTGATGTCCCAGCCACCACCAGACAAGGGTTCCCAGGTCATTGATGTGCCTGCCCAACTGCATTAGGCCTTGCCCTCTCAGGGTTCCAGTACTGTAGGCTGTGCTACCGATTGTGCTTCTCATGGGGGCACTGCCTCTCCTACTCCAGCTAGGGGAGCTTGTGATCCCCCTACCAAGCCATCTCTTGCTCCGTCACAGAAGATCATTGTCTGGCCCCCTTCTTCTTGCTCCAGCTTATCTTCAGCCGGGTGGCACACTGTGCACCATAACGGTTCCAAGCCAAGTCGTGTTCCACCTCAGAGAAAGAGTATTGCAAGATTTTCCTCTAGCTCATAATGACGTTTGCCTATGGATGTTCGATATAGGGTGCAGGTTCCTGGTGCTGGGCAGTCTCTTACCAAGGGCCTTCCTAAGCATCAGTCTAAATCCATTTGCTTTTCAGGAGGTGTGCAGTCCCTCACTTAATCATCATCCCTCTACTATGGGTTCTATCATCCACTGGAATTGTCAGGGTTTACATGGTAACTATGAGGAACTGTGTCATCTTGTTTCTCAATTCACTCCTCTATGCATGTACATGTTTCGTGATGCTCTTCCTTCCGGTCCTTCTGGTTACCATGCTTTTTATTCTGATTCTGTGCTGAGCCAAGGTCATCATGGGGGTGCTGCTGTCTTCCTTTGTCAGGATATTCCACAGTCATCTGGACATCTCCACTCGCCTGCAGACTGTTGCCGTCTGGATGTTTTTACGTAGGCAGTATACAGTTCGCAGCCTTTATCTTCCTCCTAGTGCTACTGTTTAATGGGAGGATCTGTAATGCCTTGTTCATGGCCTTCCTTCTCCCATTCTGTTACTAGGAGATATGAATGGTCACCATCCACAATGGGGTAGCAGTGAAACAAACTCTCGGGGTATTATGTTGCCCTCCTTAGTGGAGGGTGAAGAGTTGGACATCTTAAACTCCAATAAGATGGCTTATTTCCACAGCCAGACTGGAACTTTTACTGCTACTGATTTGTCGCTATGTATAGCTGATGCTGTTTCAGATTTTACCTGGGATGTGTAGCCAAACCTGTATGGCAGCAACCATTTTCCGTTACTCCTGACTGTTAATGCAGGTGGACCTTAGCCAAGTCTTCCTCTCTGGTGTCTGGTTAAGGCTGATTGGCCACATTTCAGGGATTTAAGATCCATTTCCTTTTCTGTCGATGAGTTTGGCTGTCTTACTGAAGTGGTGTCATTTTTCACTAACGTGTTGGACTCAGCAGTCCTATTATCTATTCCAAGAACAAAGGGTCAGTTTCCTATATGTTCGGTTCCTTGGTGGAACCCTGATTGCAGTTCCACAGTGAAAGGCAAACGAGTCACCTTCTCTCAACTTCATCACTGTGGGGATCCTCTGTATTTGGTAGCTTATCAGAAGGCACGAGGTCATTCAAGACGGCTTTTAAAGGAGGCCAGGCATTCATCCTGGAAAGGTTATGTTTCCTCCATGAGTTTGAGGACTTCCATCACTCAGGTGGGGGGAGGCGGTGGTTGAATCGGTAGAGAGGCGGCCTGCAGTCCTGATGGACCCAGGTTCGAATCCAGGCTGGGGTAGGGGAAAGTTTAAGATTTGAATTTCATAAAAAGCAGACTTTCCTGATCTACCAGATGACCCGCCAACATGTCGCAAAAATACCCCCGCTAATACCAATACACCAGTCCTGTATGAGACAACCCTAGCATGTATTCAATATGGACGGTGGGTGTTAGCGCCGAAGTGGTGACATGTGGAGGTGTAGGAGGACTACTGGGCCTTGGGATAGGCTACTGCCCCCAAGATATAGGGCCTAAAGCCTTTGCCCAGAGTCGGACACATAAAAAAAAAAAATAAATAAAAATAAAAGGTGTTGGATCAGGTAAGGAAAATTTAGGGAAAAGTTACTGTTCCCTCCCCTCCTGTTCTATCTGCAGCTGGTGGAACTGTGGCTGATCCTTCTGCTGTTGCAGAGTTGTTTGTTGATCATTTTGCCAGCATGTCACAGAAGGATGCAGATTCCACTTTCGCTTGTCAATATCGACGCCTAGAGTCTCGTGGTGTTAGTTTTGCGCCTTCTGGGGGAGAGTCCTATAAGTGTTCCCTTTTCATTTTCTGAACTCCACGCGGCTTTATTGCAGTGCGATGATTCCTGTCCTGGTTATGATGATATTACTTATGCCTTTTTATGTCACTTGTCTGATGAGTCTCTTTGTTTTTTTTGTTTTCACGACAGTATTTACAGTAATGAGATCTGATGTTCTGGAGAGTTTCCAGCTTGTTGGGATTATCCCCAACCAAGTAAAGACCACCTACAGGCGACGAATTATTGGCCTATTTCTCTTACGTCTTACATATGTAATGTTATGGAAAAGATGGTCAGTGTTAGGCTTGTGTGGTTTTTGTAGAGAGGTGACTTCTTATCACCTGCCCAGTATGGTTTTCGAAAAATGTGATCTTCTTCTGGTGCACTACTGTCCTTGGAATCTTCTGTCAGTGAGGCTTTCTCCACTAAGCAACACCAGGTCACAGTCTTCTTCGATCTGGAGAAGGCATATGACACTGCCTGGCGTCATGGCATTTTACTTTCTCTTCATGAGTTTGGTCTTTGTGGGTGCTTGCCAATTTTTATTCAGCAGTTTATACCTAACCCTTTTTTAAGGGTCCGAGTGGGAGGGGTGCTTTACTTTGTAATGCCCGTGCACTAGAAGACTGAGTACCACAGGGGAGTATCCATAGTGTTTCTCTGTTTGCTATAGCCATTAACAGCATAAACAGTGTACTTCCTAACAATGTACAAAGCTTACTATATGACGATGACCTCTCAACTTTCTTTACTGCATCTAAAATGTCTCTGATAGTGAAGTTGCATCTGGCTCTTAATAGAATTTCTGACTGGGGAGAGTATCGCAGTTTCGTTTTTCTTTAACCAAGACAGTGGTTATGCATTTTTGCCTTCTTCAAGGGGTTCATCTAGACCCTGACTTGTATCTTTATGGTTGGAGAATATCCTGTGTGGAGGAGACGTGGTTTCTGGGTCTTTTGATTGATAGATGACTAACCTGGGTTCCTTATATTCATTTTGTTAAGATTGCATGTCTAAAAGCTTTGAGTCTTTTGAGGGTTTTGGTTCATACCTCTTGGGGTGCTGACCGATAGACCATGCTTCCTCTTATTCTTTCTAAACTTGAATATGTGTGTGAGGTCTACTCTTCAGCAACATGTGCCTGTTTCACATTGTTCAATTCTCTGCATCATGCTGGAGTACTTCTGGCAACTGGGGCATTCAGATCATCCCCGATGTTAAGTTTGTTGGTGGATGCTGGTGTACCCCACTTGGATTTGCAATGTCAGTTGCTGACAATGAGGTGTTGGTACCGTTTTCACTGCATTCCAGTCTCAGTTTCTTGTGTCATAGTTTCTAGTTTCCCAAAGCCCTTTGTGTACAGGGTCCAGTCTGTTATGTTAGCTCTCTCTCTTCTGAGACTGGCAGTTTGTCCACATCAGATCCCAAGGGTGGGTTCCTGGCTACTCCCTTGTATGACATTTTGTAGGTCTGTTGTTGAAAAAAAGGGCTCATTTCCCTCTCAGGTGTCTCTCTCTCCCTTTCTAGAACATCTCTCCACTCATGAGGGTTCTGTCCCTGTCTATAATGACGGGTCTAAGACTGATACTGGAATAGGATTTGGTGTTGTCTTCCCTTCCTTTAGTAGAGGTGATAGCCTTCCTGGCATTACATCATCGTATACTGCGGAACTGACTGCAATTTTATATGGTTTCAAAATCATTTTTTACTCTCCCCCAATCCATTTTTGCGATTTTTAGTGACTCACATAGTGCTCTGTCTGCACTGGAGTCTTCTAATGCATCCCTTCCATTGGTTTTATCAATTTTAGAGTGGCTTTTTCTTCTTGGCCGTCGTGGCCGCCATGTGGACTTCTGTTGGGTTCCCGCACATGTTGATGTGGTGGGCAATGAAAGGGCAGATACATTAGCTAAAATTGCATCTTCTCAACAGCCCCCAACCGACTACCTGCCTCCTGCTTCTGATGTAACACCTTATGTGTAGTAGGCAAATCGTACGTGTTGGCATAGACACTGGGATGGTGTTGCTCATAATAAACTAAAAGAAATTTTTCAGAGAATGGTTGTGCCAAGGCTTCTCCCCTCCATGTCTCGGCTAGTGGAGGTGGCTCTTTCTAGGTTTCGCATTGGGCACTCTCAACTTACACATGGGCTCCTCATGAGTGGTGAGACTCAACCGTACTGTGATGATTGCCTTGTTCCCCTTGTTGTCTGTCACATGCTGGTCGAGTGTCCGAGTTTGAGAGACCTATGTCAGAGATTCCTCCATAAGCATGAGGGGGCAGATGGTGCCTAATGTCTCTCCTCGATGCTTGGTGGACCCTCTAGCGATTTTACTGATATTTTAAGTTTACTTCAGGAGGTAGGCCTCCTTCTACTTTTATAAGTAATTTTTATTTTATAAATTAATCTTTTATTATTTTCAGTGTTTCATTCCTACTAACAGATATTCTAATTTTGAATATGCATTTTTTATTTGCTGTGTCTTTTACCTTGTTCTCCTGTGGCATATGATCTTTGCAGTTGCACTGCCAGATACAATCAGTCAATCAGTCAGTCTTTTACCCCAACCCTCTAACTATCGTCCAGCTCCTTTAACATTCTTTGTCTCAAAAATTTTCAGGTCTATTCTTAAGAGAAAAATTTTAAAGCATCTTTCCTATCACAACCTTCTTTCTGATCATCAGTATGGGTTCCGTCAGGGACGCTCCACTGGCGATCATCTCACCTACCTTTCAGCCTCCTGGTCATCCTCCTTTCGGGACCTGGGCGAATGCTTTGCTATTGCACTTGATATCTCAAAGGTTTTCGATCGAGTCTGGCATAAATCTTTAATTTCCAAACTGCCCTCTTACGTTTTCTATCCTTCTATTTGTGCCGCGATGTATAGCGTCCTTTCTGGTCGCTCTATAGCCGCTGTTGTAGACGGCAATCGTTCTTCTCCTAGATCTATCAACAGTAGTGTTCCTTAGGGTTCTGTTCTATCACCAGCTCTCTTCCTGTTATTCATCAATGACCTTTTAAGCTGTACATCTATCCCTATCCACTCGAACGCTGATGATTCCATCATTCACCTTTCCATTCAGTTGCCGCAAAGTCCATCTCAGCAGTTACTTCAAGAAGCAAGGGATGAGGCAATGTCATACGTAATGTCTGACTTGGCTCGTATCTCTGGCGGGGGTAAATATAATCTTTCTGTTTTTAAAGAATCAAAGACTCAATTTGTACACCTAACAACCTGACAAAATCTTCCACAGGAGTACCCACTAATGTTTAATAATATTCAACTCAATCCTGCATCATCCTTGAACATCCTTCGGGTTTCATTCAGTCAGGCTTATATTGGAAAAATCATATTACATCTTTTGTAAAATCTGCTTCCAAGAGACTAGGTGTGCTAAGCCGACTCTGTACCTTCTTTACCCCTGCATAGTTGTTGACTTTATACACGGGCTTTATTCGTTCCATAGTATAATACAACTCTTATGTGTGGGGAAGCTCCCCACATACAGCTCTTCTTAATAGGGTGTAGTTAAAGGCTTTTCATGTCATTAACTCTCCTCCTCTTACTGGCTCCCTTCAACCTCTGTCTCTTCACCGCACTGTTGCATCTTCATATGTTTTCTGTCTCTACTTCAATGGTCACTGCTCCTCTGAACTTTCTTCTTGCATTCCTCTACCTCTACGATGGGCGTGTAGCGCCCCTCTAGCAACAAACTCTCACTTCTTTTCTGTGCAACTCTCAAATTCAAGAGTTAACCATTACTCCCAATCCTTCATGTATGCAACAGGTCAACTCTGGAACTGTCTCCCTCTATCTGTATTTCCTACTTCCTATGATCTCCAGTCTTTCAAACGCAATGTGTCCAGGCATCTCGAAATGAACGGATCTTGAATTTGGCTCTCTTTTGTATTGTTTTTGTTTTCTTGGAAGAAACGGTTTATGGGTTCTTGGCCTTTGATTTCTTCTTCCTTGCACTAAAAAAAAAAAAAAAAAAAAATGCGAATGAACATGAAAGTTATGAAACTGAGTACTTTGTTGACTGCTTTTGACCACAAAATACATCAGTGGAACATCTGTGGGGGCCTGAAGGTGATCTGCTTGCTTCTAGGAATTCAGCAAGGTTAAACAAAGCACATGTGTTTTCTTTGTTTATGGAACCGCCGAGCAGATGCTAACATTACACACAAAAAGACTGGCCAGTGCGACCGAAAGATATGGCTGAAAGGTTCAGCTATCTTCACAGACCTTTTGTTGACCCTGAAAAGGCATTCATGCCTCCACTTCCTTTGAAACAATGTTTGGTGAAGAACTTTGTGAAGGCTATGATCAAGATGGTGTTAGCTTCCACTACTTGTGTGTGTGTGTCGGGGGGGGGGGTGTATCTGAATATTTTTCATTCCAAGACATTTTTCATTGTTCAGCTACTATCATGAAGTAATATATCAGAGAGAAATTGTGAAAACATGGAGCTCGCTCGCTCGTCATGATTTCACAAAGCACACTTAACTGGTAAATAAGGAACTGGATGTTTATTGAATAACCTATGTATGGTATTTATAGATCTGGAAAAATTACACGACATGGCGAATAGGCAGTAACTGTGCAGTATATTAACTATTACTGAGTTGATGAACATTACTAAACTTGGAGGAGTTTTTATTGTGACTATGAATGTCTATATTTGGTGTGAAACAGTATTAATCAGTTCCATACATCACGTACTTTGAGAGGTCAAGGGTCCTGAGGCTAGGTCACTGTAGTCAAGATTTTTAACATGTGGGTTACTGATCTCCATCTCTCGTGACACTAGATATAGTGCCCTTCATCTCATAGGGTTTCTAGTTGAATGTGAACAACGAATCATTTTCACCCCATCTTGCCTTTTAGGCTACTATACTGTTACCTCCGAAAGTTCCGTTCCCCTTCCTGCCTTTCTGTAACTTATAACAATGTATTAGTTAGGGTAATTAATACTAATTGTTGATTAAAACTAACTGTTGAGCAAACCAGACAAACTTTGGTGACTTTATGCAATTTCACCTAAACTACTTAATAATTATGAGTTATTGAACTGAAGGGGGAGAAGCGGAAATTTTGATGGCAATAATACCAAAAGATTATTTTCTCATTTGTATTGGCTTATACTAATATGTTGAAACACTAACCTCCCTGAATACTTGGCCTAACATACCAGACCAGGAGCCGTCCTTCGACCGCGTGCCCCACTCTCTGTCATCTGGCCTCACGTACGAGTACCTGAAGTTATTTTGTTGTGAACGGAAGATCTCTTTAATTTACTACATACAATAAATCTAAAGGAGATGTTTCGTATGTATTGGAGGAGAGAAAATTAAATAATTCCGTTAAGTTTCTATGAAAGTAGACAGTCTTGTTTAAGAGTACTAGTAGATGAGTGTTTGGATGCCACCACACCAAGGCCGGAATCAGGCTTATTCTGACGTGAATTGTCTGATTATGTACGTTAGGAGTAATGCTGGAATTAGAACATCTCTTATCACTGGATCACATTCTGACCATAATGTTTCTGTATGTTATGTGCATCATGTCTAACAGTGAAAATGGGTTCGTCAGAATGTGACACAGTGAAACCAGGTGCTCTTATTCCAGCGTTACTCCTAAGGTACATCATCGGACAATTCAAGTCAGAGTATCTGTGCTTCCGGCCTTGGTGTAGCGGCGCCCTTTGAGTTACTGGTGCCATATCTTTAGTGGAGTGGGACAGGTATTTGTGATATCGCCATGGCTGTTCAGTATGGTATAGTGAAGGTTATCAGTCTAAGGAGATGTGCCTCCAAAGTGTTAAAAGCTAAACAAATTCACCCTTATTTTCCTTAGGAGGTACTGAACACAGGTAATGGTGAGAATGATGTGGTCATATGTGGTCAGTGTGTTACATCGACACCAGAGGACCTCCATTTCACCAAGGCACATGCAGGAGAGAGAGAGAGAGAGAGAGAGAGAGAGAGAGAGAGAAAGAGAGAGAGAGAGAGAGAGAGAGAGAGGGGGGGGGGGAAGGGCAGGTTCAGAAGCTGCTTAACACAAGAAATCAGGAGCCCTTATGTTTTCCTTGGTCATCCATCTACTGATCGTGTACAACAAGGGTGACTGACCCTATCAAGGGTGCACTAAACTGCCTTATGATTTGGCTACGTAAAGACTGTGCTTGAGGTGAACCGGTTTTCAATCACTGACTTTCAGTGAGGAGGATTACAAATGAAACTGAAAAACCCTATCGCCAGAATGTCTTCTGTTTAGGAATACCACATGACCCTCTGGCCGTGTTGCATTGTGTGGATTATTTCCCCGCTGTTGTCAAAGGGAAGGTGTGGCTCGTACATCTGGACAAATTGGCAGTCTATACGTCACACTGTCAAATGATTGGAGATGCTCCAAGTGATGATAATAGAAACACTTTTTTATGACGGACCTATCATAAAGATGACTCAGTACCTCGAATTCCCAAACTGTTTCCTCTCCCAGCCGGTGTTCGATCTCAAGTTTTTATTTATTTATTTATTGTCAACCTGCCATTGCCCCATCATATGATCAGAATAGGCTAAAAAGTCAGACTTTAGATAACTATTTTAAAAATTCTGTGTAGTCCATTCATTATATTTTTGGATCACATCCAGGTACGGCAATGTTATGTTTTTAAAGGGTATGGTTCAGACTGCAAAAGCATAATAATATATGAATGACAATTTTCAGCAGAACCGTAAATCCTGTATACATTAATGGAAATGTAGCTATATCCGTAAATGTTTCCTACTTTCAGGAGACAAAAGATCAGAAAAACAGATAAATCCATTCCTAAATTCTCTAGATTGTCTTGAATCCGGGTGACGCCTTTATTTAGTTTTTTTTTTTTTTCTTGCTGCAGCCTCAAAATATTATACAAGTAAAGAAACTCCTCTGATGCTGAACAGGCTTCTAAAGGGTAGATCTGACACTTCTAGTTTAAAACGTCTAGCCTAAGCGTAATAAAGTCGTCAGCAGAGGACAAAAGTAAGAAAGAACTAGAAAACATTCAGAGAGTGCTTAACTCCGCCAATGGCATTGCAGGATCTGGATCCGCCCCAAAATGTACGCAATTCTTTCTTTGTCCAAGGCCCACTCGTCCACTAAATTTCACTGAAATTCACTGAGTACTTTTTGAGTTATTATATGGACAAACAAACAAAAAAATCCTGGATCCAGATGATGATCCGGTTCACCATCAAAATCTAATTGATTGTTCCTTGGGCCATTCCCTACCCCTCCAAAAAATTTCAGCAAAATACGTTCGTAATTTTTTGAGTGATCCTGCTAACATACAAACAGACGAATAAACCAACGCCGGTAAAAACATAACCTCCTTGGCAGAGGAAATAACATAATTCCTGGACTCAATGGGTTAAACTAGACTACCAGTGTGACCTACGTGAAATTAATCCTTTTTGCGAGGAAGTCCACAACATTATGTACGGGTCCCGTAAAGGTGAGCCGCTTACCCCCCGGCGCTGTGGGGTCGTCCACCATCACTGCTACTTGTGTCGGAAACTCTTCTTGTGATACCACCAGATGAGGCCGATGAGGGAGCCTAGGATGGAATGGTACCTTTAGCTTTCCCAGTTGGATTTTAGTGCTTCATGGTATAATGGAATCAAAATATAGAGAGCATATTCTTATTCATCTTTTACATTAACTTGGGCCAGATCTTCGACACTTTTCAGCTTATTCTATGTAGTCCAGTGGCAATGTAAGACCACACTGTGGCTCTGCATCCTTTCCATAGCACTTCTTCGTGACTAGTGCCATACTTAAATGCTAACATTTTGGTACAACTCGGCAGTCAAGATGGAGAGATGGCATTTTTTGGCCAAGTTAGAGCAAAATGAGTATACTCAACACACCTGTATGAGGAAAGAATAGGAAATACTACTTGGATGTGGACTGTGTCTATAAGCTTGGGTATGGTCTCCTTTAACAATTTTAGACTGAGTGAATCCCAGTCACTAACTATTTACACACAATCCATCTACCCTACACTAATTTCTTCACACTTCACAAAGTCCAGTGACTTCGAAGGACACGAAAAGGAAATGTCGAAGTTATGTGGATTCAAATTTAAGACACTTTTCCAGAGACAATGGACAAAGCCTCTGAAAAAAGTGCATATCTTATACTGATAATTCGAAGGACATAATCTGCACATTAGAAACCGTCCTCACTTTATAAGCACTTAACGTTTAGCTCATAGGCACTACATCTTAAAAGAGGTCATTGTACAGGGTGTCCCAAGAAATGTCTGCCAAACTTCAGGAAGATATTTTAGGGGTGAATTTGAATCGAAAATTCTGTATCAACATGAGTCCACTTCGCAACCATAATGGAGCTAGTTTTTTTTTTTTCTCTCTCTCTCTCAGGAAGGAGGAGTCAACGGTTAGAAGCCTACAAAAGTGTTTCCTTTGAGAGAGTAAAAGAGAGCTAAATTCGACATCCGTTCATTTCAAGATCCTTGGACATAATGCGTTTAAAAGACTTGAGGTAATAAGCAGACATGTACAGAGTTAACTTGTTGCATACATGAAGGACTGGGAATACTGGTTAGCTTGTGCATAAGAAAACTGGACAGAAAAGGGGTGAGTTTCCTACTAGATGGGTGCTACATACCCGTCGTAGTGGTGGAGGGATGCGAGCAGACAGTTCAGAGGACCTGTGCCCACTGAAGTAACGATAGAAATTAGATAAAGACGCAACAGCGCAGCAAAAAAACAGAAGCTGAAAGGAGTCAATAAGAGAACGAGAGTAAATGATACGAAAATTCATTGACTGATTATATTATGAGTAAATAATCAAAGAGACCATTCCACCGATATGGTTGATCAATAATAATTGTGGGTGTATAATGGTGGGATAGTTGCAGTGCCAAGACGCGCTTGGAGGGTGTCCCTGCAGCTGTCCTGGCAGGGTGCCCCAAGGCCACTACCACAGCCACTGGTAAGCTGGTGGGCTAGGGGTCCCAGATCCATTGCCTGGACCTGGGACTGTGCAGTGAGTGGGACCTGTGCTGTGTCTGTCCCCCTTTATTAATACTGAAGATGACAAAACAAAATAAGTTTCAAAGCAAGCCTGAGGACAGTAAATCACCCATGGGGTTGAGGGTGGGTTCATGGAATGTGGGAAGTTTGAGGGGAAGAGCAGGGGAAGTCGTTGAGGCATTCAGTAGGAGATGGGTGGATGTGGCATGTTTGCAGGAAGTCCGGTACAGGGGTGGATCAGCCAGAAAGATTGTTGGGAAGGACTGTTGCTATAAGTTGTTTTGACAGGGGGGACAGATGGATATGGAGGTGTTGGTGTGATGGTTGCGGAGAAATGGGTGGAATATGTTATGAATGTTTTGAGAGTAAGCAATAGGATATTGGTAGTGAAAATTCTGTTGGGAAGAAAGATAGCTGCGATTATATCGGCATATGCTCCACAGCCAGGATTGGATGAATCAGAGAAAGATACATTTTGGGATGATTTAATACGTGTAGTGGGGGGTATGCGGGATGATGAGATAGTGATTTTGGGAGGGGACTTAAATGGTCATGTAGGTGAAGCAGCACAAGGTTATGAAGGAGTGCATGGGGGATGTGCGTATGGTCTAAGGAATGCAGAAGGGGAAAGGATACTCGAGTTTGGGGAGGCAACGGACATGATTGTGTGCAGCACATATTTTAGGAAAAGAGACAGTAGGTTAATTACGTATGAGTCTGGGGGAAATAGGAGTCAGATAGATTATTTTCTGGTTAGGAAGGCCGATAGGAGGTTAGTGAGGGATGTTAAAGTTATAGGAAGTGAGGAGTGTGTGCAGCAGCACAAACTACTGATTTGTGATATGGTGCTTAAAGAACAAGTGATGAAAAAGAGGACTTATGTACCTAGGAGGAAAATATGGAAGCTGAAAAACCAAGTAGTAAGAGATGCCTTCTATAGCGAGTTGAGGAGAGTGATGGCTGAACAAGGAGCTGTAGACAGAGGCGTTAATGAACAGTACAGAGCCCTCAAGAACAATTTCTTGAGAGTTACTGATGTAACATGCGGCTGGATAAGAGGACCACCAAGATATAAAGTAACTTGGTGGTGGGATGAGGGTGTAGGAGCTGCAATTAAGGAGAAAAGAAGGCTTTTCCGGGAATGGAAGAAGGGTGGTAGCAAAGAGGAATATTTGGCTGCCAAGCGTAGGACTAAAAGAGAGGTATACAGGGCAAAGTCTGAGTCACAGAGACAATTACTTGATAACCTAAATCATTGGGAAAGTAAAAATATATTTAGGGTGGCAGGTCAGGTGAAGAGGGATAATCGGGATATCATAGGTGAGCAGTGTGTGAAGAATGATGAAGGAAGGGTAGTGGTGAACAGCGAGGATATAAAAGATGCATGGAGAGAGCATTATAATCGGTTGTTGAATGAGGAGTTTGACTGGGACAGGGAATGTTTGGAGCCAGCAGATCCAGTGTCTGGCCCTTGGCCTTTGATTGATACTGCTACTGTGAGTGAGGCAATAGGCATGATAAGGGTGGGGAAGGCAGCAGGTGTGTCTGGGTTGACTGCCGAAATGTTGAAGGCCTCAGGCGACATAGGGGTGAGTTTAGTCACTGACCTGATAAACAGGATTATTTATGAGTGTGTTGTCCCAGATGATTGGCTGAAGAGTGTAATTGTAAATGTTTATAAAGGGAAGGGTGATGCCCTGGAAAGAGGAAATTATAGAGATATAAAGCTTTTAGATCAGATAATGAAGGTAATGGAGAGAGTTTTAGAAGGTATGATTAGAGAAAGAGTGAATATTGATGAGATGCAGTTTGGGTTTATGCCAGGTAGGGGGACCACTGATGCCATATTCATTGTTCGACAGCTTCAGGAAAAATATATTGGTAGGAGAAGGGATCTTTATTTTGTTTTTGTTGATATGGAAAAGGCTTTTGACAGAGTCCCTAGAGAGGTGGTGAAGTGGGCAATGAGAAAACTTGGCTTGGAGGAGTGGCTGGTTAGGGTGGTTATGGCCATGTACGTGGGTGCTCACACCCAGGTGAGAGTAAATGGAGATTTGAGTGATGAGTTTTCCGTGAATGTTGGTGTGCATCAGGGGTCAGTCTTGAGTCCCATGTTGTTTATCATGGTACTTGAAGCCCTTTCACGTGACTTTAGAAACGGACTCCCACGGGAGTTGTTGTATGCTGATGATTTGGTGTTGATTGCAGAGAATGAAAGGGAGGCTGAGGAAAGGTTTAAGAAGTGGAGAGATGGTATGGGGCAAAAGGGTTTAAGGGTAAATGCAGATAAAACAAAAGTGATTATATCTAGGGTTGGTGGCGGTACTGTCAAAGACGAGGGAGAGTGGCCATGTGCAGTTTGCTACAAGGGCGTGGGAAGTAATTCCATCTTGTGCGGTGTGTGTGATAAATGGGTGCATAAGAGATGTAGTGGTATCAGAGGTAGACTGCGAGATAATGCTGATTTTATGTGTACGGTGTGCCGGGGTGAGCAGGTGGAGATTGTCAGACGTGAAAGGATTGAACTTGCTGGTGAATCTCTTGAGTGTGTGGAAGAGTTTTCTTATTTGGGAGACATGTTGTGTGCTGGAGGTGGGGCTGGAGCTAGCTCTGTGGCTAGGGTGAGAAGTGGTTGGAAGAAGTTCAGGGAGCTCTTGCCTCTCCTAACATTGAGAGGGCTCTCCCTACGTGCTAAGGGGTCTTTGTATGCAGCATGTGTTAGGAGTGTAATGCTGTATGGCAGTGAGACCTGGGCAGTGAAGGAGGAAGATATTCGCCGGCTCAGACGTACAGAAATGACAATGTTTAGGTGGGTGTGCAGTGCGTCCCTGCGTCCAAGGCCTGGAGGGGCTGGGTTTACAATGGAAGAGTTGAGAGGTAGGAAGGGACTGGAGTGTATTGGTGTTGTGATGAGGAGAGGTAGATTGAGGTGGTTTGGACATGTGGAGAGGATGGGGGATGATAATTGGGTGAGGAAGGTGAGAAGTGTTAATATTGGGGGTGGGGTTATGAGGGGTAGACCGAGAAAGACATGGGACGAGGTCATTAAGTGTGACCTTAGGGTTAAGGGACTGAACAGGGAGGCTGCAATGGATCGTGCAGCGTGGAGAGCCGCCATTAGGTGACCAAGGCCGACACATGCAAGCATTTTGGAGCCTTTAAAAACGAAAACGAAAACGAAACTCACATCGGCTGACAATTCAGTCCACATTGATATAGCGTTTTCTACTAACTCTAGAAGAAATTGAAATTTGACAGACATTTCCTAGGACACCCTGTATATACTGCAGAAGGTCATGATAACTTTTTTTTTTTTTTTTTTTAACTTAAGGTGACCTACCCTGCCCAAACCTAACAGATTAACCTAACTGATCAATAAGCTAACATAACCTAGTTCTAAGAAAACAAGCCTAGCCTAACCTAGATTTTCCTGGATGAGAAAAGGTGCAACAATGGTACACAGAATGGAAATTATTAACAGTATAGATGAAAGTGTCCGAGTATTATCCTCTCTGTTTCTGAATTATATTTTATCCTGTGCTCTAGAATTCGAGGGTGGTACATGGCTTTATCTGTTTGTTTGTACCCTCTAATTAACAAAAACGGTACATTACTGCACAACAGTTTTTTAATCAATGTACCTAAAATGAGCTAACTTAAAGAATGCGTAAAAATAAAACGGGTGCAATAGGCCTCCAGTTACCCAAAATGTGAAGTAATACATGTCTGTATTTGTGAGGAGTAGACTGTAGCACCAGTCGAGCAGGGCAGTACTCCCGAGGTGGATGGAAAGCTGATGACAGGGAGTGCTGGAGCTCCCGTTTCATCAGCCCTCAAGACTAGCTCCTGACCATCCCCCTTTCCTGAACTTTTTCAGTGTCTCAGTTACACAGAGAGTAGGCCAGCATGCTCTCCAGTACAAATTTCTCTAACTATCTTCACCAAACTACATGCACAGTACACACTACACTTCCTGTTCAAAACTCACCAAAATGGCGTCAATTCACCCAGCCTCGGAGTCCCCAGGGGGGGGGACCATAAATGCCCCCGCCATCTGCCCCTCTCCCGGTGACGACTCTAGGTGCCTGGAACCACTGTCTGACTCTCTTCTTCATTTTTGCAACATTCGCGGCCTTTCATCTAACTTTCGCTCTGTTGAGCACCACCTCTCCTCCTCTAAACCTCACCTTCTTTTTCTAATGGAGACTCAGCTGTCTGAGGCAACTGACAGCAAACCCTTTTCTGTATCCTCCTACTTTCTCTATACTCATTTCAAAGCCAAAGGTGGCTGTTGTGTATACATACGCAACGACTTATCTTGCTCTCGTGTTCCTGAACTTGATTCTTCTGAATTCTCCACTCTCTGGCTTCGGCTTTCCTGTCATTCTCTGACTAAATATATCTGTGCTGTTTACTTATCCCCTAATTCTACTGACTATCAAAAATTCTTCGACTATCTTACTTCTACGATGGAACAAATTCTGTCCAGTTCTCCTTTCTCTGAAATCTCCATTCTCGGAGATTTCAATGTTCGCCACCACCTTTGGCTCTCCTCTCCTTTCACGGATCCACCTGGTGAACAAGCCTACATCTTTTCTATCCTTAATGACCTAGAGCAGCTTGCACAGCACCCTACCCGTATCCCTGACCGCCTTGGAGAGAGCTCCAACATACTTGACCTCTTCCTCACAACTAATCCTTTTGCTTATTATGTTAATCTTTTCTCTCCGTTGAGCTCCTCCGATCACAACCTTATTACCTTAACCTGTCCTATCACTCCGGTATGGCCTGTTGACCCTCCAGGGGAACGCCGTCTCTGGCATTTTGGAGCCGTGGACTGGGAGGCCCTCAGGCAGTACTTCTTTGATTTTCCCTGGAATGATTATTGCTTCCATGGCCGTGAGCCATCTGAGTGTGCCTTGCGCATTACGGAGGTTATTCTCTCGGGCATGGTAGCATACATTCCTTTCTCATATCCTTTGACTAACGCAAGAAAGCCTTGGTTTAATCACGCTTGTTCTAATGCTGTCCGCAACAAGGAGAAGGCCTACAAAAGGTACCGGAGCCAACCCACCCCTGAATCACATAATCTTTACGTTTCTGCCCGGAATCGTGCTAAGTCTGTTCTTCACTCTACTAAAAATAATTTCATCTATACTAAATGCTCTCAACTCTCCAACTCGAATTCTTCCCGCTCCTTCTGGCACCTTGCCAAAAATCTTTCTAACAACTTTACCTCATCATCCTTCCCTCCTCTTTTCTACTCTGATGGTTCTGTAGCTATTTCTTCTACTGATAAAGCAGATCTCTTCGCACAGACTTTCTCCTCCAATTCCACCTTAGACGATTCCGTTGCTGTTCCTCCATCACTTCCCCCCTGTGACTTCCTCATGGCTGACATTAAAATTTCTTCAGTTGATGTATTTTCTGCCATTACTGGCCTCAGTACTAACAAGGCATATGGGCCTGATGGGGTCCCTCCTGTTGTTCTCAAAAACTGTGCTTCTGTGCTTACACCCTGCCTAGGCAAACTATTTCGCCTTTGTCTGTCAACTTGTACCTTTCCTTCTTGCTGGAAGTTTGCTCTCATTCAGCCAGTCCCAAAGAAGGGTGACCACTCCCAACCCTCAAACTATCGTCCAATTGCTTTAACGTCCTGTATTTCAAAAGTTTTCGAGTCAATTCCTAATAGAAAAATTTTAAGGCATCTTTCCTATCACAACCTTCTTTCCGATCGTCAGTATGGGTTCCGTCAGGGACGCTCCACTGGCGATCTTCTCACCTACCTTTCAGACTCCTGGTCATCCTCCTTTCGGGACTTTGGCGAAAGCTTTGCCATTGCACTTGACATCTCAAAGGCTTTCGATCGAGTCTGGCATAAATCTTTAATTTCCAAACTGCCCTCCTACGGTTTCTATCCTTCTATCTGTGCCTTCATCGCTAGCTTCATTTCTGGTCGTTCTATAGCCGCTGTCGTAGACGGCCATCGTTCTTCTCCTAGATCTATCAACAGTGGTGTTCCTCAGGGCTCTGTCCTATCACCAACTCTCTTCCTTTTATTCATCAATGATCTTCTAAGCTGTACATCTAACCCTATCCACTCATACGCTGATGACTCCACCCTTCACCTTTCCATTCGGTTCCCGCAACGCCCATCTCAACAGTTACTTCAACAAACAAGAGATGAGGCTATGGCACACCTAATGTCTGACTTGGCTCATATCTCTGACTGGGGTAAAAATAATATGGTTGTCTTTAATGCATCTAAGACTCAGTTCTTACACCTATCAACCCGACAAAATCTTCCACAAGTATACCCACTAATGTTTAATAATATTCAGATTAATCCTGCATCATCCTTGAACATGCTTGGGGTTTCATTTACTCGGGACTTATCTTGGAAAGATCATATTACATCTCTTGTAAAATCTGCTTCCAAGAGATTGGGTGTGCTAAGCCGACTCCGCTCTTTCTTTACCCCTGCACAATTGTTGACTCTATACAGGGGTTTTATCCGCCCCTGTGTGGAGTACAACTCTCATGTGTGGGGAGGTTCCCCACATACAGCTCTTCTCAATAGGGTGGAATCAAAGGCTTTTCGTCTCATTAACTCTCCCCCTCTTACTGACTCCCTTCAACCTCTGTCTCTTCGCCGCACTGTTGCATCTTTATCTCTTTTCTATCGCTACTTTAATGGTCACTGCTCCTCTGAACTGTCTGCTTGCATTCCTCCACCTCTACGACGGGCGCGTAGCACCCGTCTGGCAGCAAACTCTCATCCCTTTTCTGTCCAACTCTCTAATGCAAGAGTTAACCGTTACTCCCAGTCTTTCATTTATACAACAAGTCAGCTCTGGAACTGTCTCCCTCTGTCTGTATTTCCTCCTGCCTATGATCTCCAGTCTTTCAAACGTAGTGTGTCCAGGCATCTCAAAATGATCGGATCTTGAATTTGGGTCTCTATTATATTTTGTTTTTCTCTTGGAGGGAACTGTTTCTGCGGGCTCATGGCCTTTGGTTCCTTCTTCCTCGCATAAAAAAAAAAAAAATATGATGCGGTGAATGCGGCAGGGCATATCTGTGGAGTTTCATGTCTCTGCACAGGGAGAGAGAGAGAGAGAGAGAGAGAGAGAGAGAGAGAGAGAGAGAGAAAGTTTGTTTGCCAGTCTGTCTGTCCTCTATGGAAATCAAGGGGGATGCATGTAGAACACTTTTAACAGTTCTGACAGATGTAATTTCTTACAATGAATTTAGACTTTTTAAACATGTACAGTACATTACATAAGCTCAAATGGCTCCTCTGATGCCCTAGATTATAGTTAATCGGAAATACTCAAGCCAGCTTAGTGGAAAGATGGCAGCCAAAAACCGTTGAATTTCTTCTCCAATCATATTATTAGCAACAGAGGGTCTGATGGGTAGGTAAACTGGTTGGTGGGATGAGTGGGCAGTGTTGGTGGGTGGGTGGGTAGTGAGAAAATACGTCCATGGTAGAAATAGGTCCATGGAGAATATAACCCTGGGGAAATGGGCCCAAGGATAAAATTGAAACCCGAGGGTCTTCCCTTGCAAGGAGTGGCCATCCAGTGTCCCACGTAATGCACGATCATAGGGTTTCACCCAGGCAACGCCGGGTACCTCTTGCAGGTATTTTTTTTTTTTTTTAAATCAATATGGATATCACCCAGTGACTTACAAGAGGAAAATTCTTGTTTTATAAATGAAGCCTAACCGTATATCAGTTAAAGCCTAATCGTTTATCATTTAATCTTAATCGTACTGCAGCTTTTTTTTTTTTTTTATGTGTCCGACTCTGGGCATAGGCTTCACAGCCTGCTCTCAAGGCCCAGTAGTCCTCCTACATACCATACACCTCTCTACATGTCACCACTTCGGCGCTAACACCCACCGTCCATATTGAATACATGCTAGGGCTGTCTCATACAGGACTGGTGTATTGGTATTAGCGGGGGTACTTTTATGACATGTCGGCGGGTCATCTGGTAGATCAGGAAAGTCTGCTCTTATGAAATTCAAATCCTTAAACTGTTCCCTGCCCCAGCCGGGATTCGAACCTGGGTCCATCAGGACCGCAGGCCGCCTCTCTACCGATTCAGCTTAATTGTATATTATTTGAAACCTAATCATACATCAGTTGAAGCCTACTCGTAAATCAGTTGATGCATAATTGTATACCAGTTTAAGCCTAATCATATATGAGTCAATGCCTAATAGTAAATCAGCTGATGCCTAATCGTATAACAGTTGAACTGTTTATCACTTGATGCCAATTCGTATATCAGTTGAAGCCCCATTATACATCAGTTGATGCTGAGTGGTATATCATTTGATGCCTAATCGCATATCAATTGTAGTCTAATCGTATATCAATTGAGGCCTAATCGTATATCAGTTGAGTCAGTTGATGCATAATGGCACACTTGTTGGCTCGTCATCGTATATTACCTGAGATTTAATCGTATATCACTGAAGTCTAATTGCATATCAACTGAAGGCTAATCGTATATCAGTATGCTTTAAGAGGTAAGGGGCCGAATGACAGCTGTGTTCACGATCTGGTGCCATGCTCATCTGTTTCTATTGTCCACAAAAAAATATCTGTTTGGTGATGAAGAGGGGATGGAGAACGAGAGACTGATCATGGAACGGGTGACCAAAGATGTGACTGGGGGATTGAATGGATATATATATGAAAGAGGGGGAAGTTGGACGGAGGGTAGGTAAATGGCAATGGACAGGGTGACGTAGAGGGTGATTTGTTTGTGGTTAACAGTCTCTGGATTAAGGCGTCCGGCAATAGATAGACGGGGAGTATAATGCTTTGTAAAGGTACATTGTTGCTCTGTGTAACTACATGATTGTGTAAGTAAATTATTACTCAACAGTAATAGATTAACTATTTTTTTGTGCAGGTAAAATTTAACTGGTAAAACAGAGTTTTGTAAGTAAAGTAATTCTTCATGTGGGTTGAATATTGCATTGGATAGGTAAATTTTCACTTTCTACAGGTATACATCATTTAGTTGACAAACCTGGGGATAAATCACTTACTTCATAAACTTTGAAGGGAAGAGATGGGTGGTGGGGGCAAGAACCAGGCCTCTGTCAGCAGTCCAGGTGGCCACTCGGTGTGGCAGAGTAGATGAATCACTGTACGGCAACGACGAGTACAGCTTCACTCTGGAAACATCAACAAAAGTAACGCCTTAAGAAATAAAATGAAGACTTGTATTATTAATAATAGCAACAACAGCAAAACATAGCAGCAAAGGCGACAGAATTGATGATGTTGATAATAAAGATACGCATTAGTTTCATATTCGGCTTCTTCACTCTTAGTTATTCTCTCCGAGTAGGCAACTCCCTTCTCCCTTTATCCACCACACACTTCTCGATTTTACCACGCACAGAAAAATCACATGAGCAGGCAAACCTCAGCACAGTTCATTTCCCACTCTAATGTCAACAGTACTTCCAAACATCTTTTTCTCTATGTATTCAGTCAGGCACCTTTGATCATTCTTACAAGTCTCACAATATCACGTGTACTTGTGTAGTTCTTTGTGGTTAAAATATTATAACAATTATTAATCCTAATAAACATCCTTCAGTCAATGTCCGTTGTCCGTCTTGCCTTCCACTCCAGAACAGCCTACTACATTATTATCACAGGGCATTGTGCACTACCTCACTTAAGTGCCCTATCACAAAATCATATAACTTTTGGGTGATCATTCCATTTATTTGATCCCCAAACCTGTCCTTCTCTTCACCTACCGTAGAACCAGATGTAGCCGCAGTGATCAGTACCACTTTCATTGATTTACGATTGAACTTGACATGATATACACCTTGATTATTTTTATGCTTTAGCAGTCTTCCATTACTCTTTATTATTCATCATTCTTTAATAAAGCAACTCCTTCATTCCACAAACGCATGCATGTAACTTACACACTTCACACCCTCCCACTATATATGATGAAATCATGATAGGTGAAGCTATTTTAGTGTTCCTATGAATATTACGCAATTATTGCATGTTTATAGTAGTTACTTCCTGACAGTTAGGAAGACTTCCATCCCCGCCCATGAGGCGTCTTCCTGGGGTCGTTTTTAACCCTCCGTTAATCCGGTGGGGTTTTCAAACACGGTTCGTTATGTGGGGTGTTACAACACCCCAATACAAAAATACATGTAGCGTTAGCAACATGTTAAATATACTCATACGCCGCTTCGGCATATCTCTGCAATCACTAATGAACAGATCGAATCCCTTGTAGCTGATGTTTATTAATTTAAAATAATAAAATACAATAAATTATAAAAATGGTAAAAAAGAAAACAACATCTGGATTCAAAACACTTTTGTTAGGTAAACAGCCACAGGATAATACATTTTATGTTTTTTTTTTTTTTAATCAGTATTATGATAAACAAAATGGGAAAATAAAATACAGTAAAATACAATACAATCTGTTCATTATGATTTACATCACATATGTAACTAAACATAAATGTCAGTATTGAAAATTAACAAAAAATTTTTACATAAACATATGTTGTATATTTTATTTAAAGCACACCAATACAATAATAGAGAAATGTATCACTCATCAAGAATAGCCACAGAATGTCCCAACAAAAATGAAATTGCAGGAAAAAACTATGTGAGCTCATTACAAAGCCATGGATGAGACACTGGTTTTGCCCAACATCCAAATCATTTCCGATCACTCTGATTCTCCACCTTATAGTGTATCTTGGCCCTCAGTGCATCTCACAATCACCTTGCTGTGATCACTGCAAACATGTTTACCTCAAGTGCTACACAATGTTTTCACCTTTCGGTCCTGTGACCTGGCACAAAATGCACATTGCTTTGTCCTCTGTGATGACTGTGGCTGGGAGGTTGTTGAAGATCCAACAGCTATAGGCAACGGTCTTCTAATTCCTGCTCTGAGATCTCTTTGGAGATGCGTGGTCTACAGTCTCCTCTTTAGACTGTCCTCAATAAGCACCAGACATACTTCCTGATGAATTAGCGGCGCCTCAGCTTATTCTGTGGGTTGTGAGCATATAGGACATACGAATTTACTGTGGAGATTTTGAGGAGAACGAAGAACATACAGTAGTTAGGGGTCAACGACGGCTGTTTCTGGAGGTGTCATACTTCCCTACCTTTGGTTGAATTGTAGAAAGTGATGATTTCAGGCTTCTTATCATCACCAGTTCTTGGGTCTATTTTGTCATCATGGTGCATGCTGCTCACGAGTACAACATTTTTCTTCTTGTTCTCTTACTCTTTGGTATGTATGAGACTAATGTAAGGTTCTCTCTAAATCCAAACATACTATCACAAGAAGGTCTACCCTTTGTCACCAAGAACTGCTGGGGAATTTCATGTCAGTTCTTTCAGAGTGTCCCCACGGCAGTCAATTTGTGGTCGTGAAGTAGTGATACGACTAGTGGAAAGGTAGTATACCAATTGTCAAATGTTACATTTCTGCCAGATCCGGAGATCTCAGAGATGAGCCTTGTGATCACGGCCTGAGGAGAACTGTATTTCTTGTCAGCCTTGTATGGCCAATCTGGCTGTATTCGAGCATATATCTCCATGTTAGATACATAGAAAGTTTTTGCATCAGAATGTGCATGTATTTTGATGCCATACTTGGCTGGTTTGCTGGGGATATATTTCCTGAAGGAACAGTGGCCTCTAAAGGCTTCAAGCATTTCATCTACAGTCAATGTTTCTGATGGAGTGTAGTTCTTTTTACAATTTTCTACAAATATCTCATATATTTGTCTGACTGGGGCAAGCTTATCCACTATCTTTCTTGCCTAGATTTTTTGTTTGTCATCAAATCTTAGACAACACAACAGAAAGCGAAAGCGATTCAGTGACATAGTCAGCCTGAATATCTTTATTCCAGTACCATCAGATTTCCATGTATCAGCAAGGTGTAGCCTGTTGGCGTGATAAGTACCAGCTAAAGTAAGTAGGCCAAGAAATGATTTCATTTCAACTATTTCAGCGTCTCGTGGTCTGTAGGGCTCAGCATACTTCCCTTTCTTCTCATTGATTGTCAAGTTAGTATACTCGAACAACAAATCAATTATTTCTGGAGTGATAAAGAGTGCCCAGAGGTCTATAGGTGAATAGGAATTTAGGGCTGGTCCTTTTGGCCCTGCATTAAATTTGATAACATTGTGAGCACGGGTACGACCTACTAAATTAGGGGCATTCTTCTTCCACCGTGTTGTTTTGTCTTTTCCCATCCATCCTTTACTTCTTGGCTTTTTCTTTTGGGGCTCCTCTGGTAGGCCCAGATTCATAACAGTCGGAGTCAGGAACATGCTCATCCTCTTCTATGACATCATTTTCACCTTCAGTATCGGAGACAGGAACATGCTCATCCCCTTCTACATCTTCTTCATCTTCTGATCTGCTTACAACCGCCTCCTCCAACATCTTTTGAATCCTTAGCCTCTCGGCTCCATCCATCTTGTGCCTGAAATGATGGATAATTTTTATCAAGTAGAAAGTTTCCATAAAAAAAATATATGAAATCATGCAATATTGTCTTAGCTAAACTCATAATTATATGACTGAACGAGTAATTCATTGTTAACATAGAGGACTGATATATATTCTCCATAACAAATCTACATAAATTCACTTCCCATTGAATCAGGCGAGTACTGGAATGGAGAGAAAATTTAATCAAGTTGCCACCCAGGAAATATGAACTCTAAAAATTTTGGGGGGCGCCAAAACACCCCACAGGAGTAACGTAGGGTTAAGGAAATCCCCTTGGCTTAGACATCAGCCACCAATCCATGAATTTTCTGTGTGATAGCAAGCTGTTCTTTGTTGTATTTTTTGAGCACTTTGGTGCTCAAAACACAGGCTTGCCGTAGCAAGCTGTTCTGAGTGTTTGTAATGAACCATGAACGGGTAAGTTGTTGGCATGCACTGCGTTAGTGCTCAATACACATCACACACAGATAGCCAGCTCCACTGGCTCAGGTACGAATGGTGGCTAAGTGGCCGCAGGCTAACCTCTGTGTCTCACGCACGCGCTCTGTGATGCCACGGCAATTCTCGTAACTCCTAAAGCGTTTTCTTTGTGCGTATTCTTAGAATTTCGCCCACTGCGTTCTTCACTGATTCTTCATACACTGCATTTCGCTTGCATTTATTCCTGAAACACCTATCTATTCCACTTTATGCTGGCAATGTCAGACTTCCATCGTTTCACCCTTTAGTAAAAAAATAGAATAGGTATGAAGCTCAGAAGTTGGATGTTATGAGCCGGCAGGGGACCAGTAGATTTACGGTGTGGCAGCCATCATTAGAGAGAGGAATATCAAGATAGCGGCACGGCTGTTGGCTGCCACGGTGACGACAGGTCTGGTGACGCTGGGCAGCGGACATTTGTTGAAGAAGGGGTGACACTCTTTAACCCTCTAAAAAAAAAAAAAAAAAAAAAAAAAAACTCAAAGTGACTAGTGTTTAATGAATTTTTGCATGTGACGTTTTTTGACGCATCCACAGGCGTGTGCAAAATTTGGTGGAAAACGACTGTGTGGGAGCAGCTGTGGGCTCCCCTCTCTCTCTCTCTCTCTCTCTCTCTCTCTCTCTTTCATGTGCTCATGCTCTCTGATGCCATACTGCTCTCACTGGAAATGGTCGACCTCGGGAATCACTGTCACCACGTGAACATGGATGCATTTGCTCAAGCTACTGTGTCAGAAAAAAAAAAGTGTAAAACAGAAAGATCTAAAGATAAATTTGAAAATTGCCTCAGTGATTAGCCACAAATTTGGCCTCCTAAGGGCAGTGCTGGCCATCCTGGCCTGGAGGCCCTAACAGTAGGGGCCTCAAAATGGCCTCGGAGGCCAATGCCACAATGTCTGTATTCTTCTCCATGCTAAGTTACCCCTGTACCCCAAGTTTAAGCTTCCTGGGGGCTCCGGTATGGCCGGCTGTAAAACTTACACAACATACAGCATACAGTGTCTGAGAATTTAGGAGTGTAGATTTATCAAAATTAATACAACTTGCATGAAATAGCAGTTCCGGCAAATCTAGCAGGAAGTGCTAAAAATGTCGACACATCAGGAAAATTCCTGTGCGAGGAATGACGGTACAGTTTCTTAATAAGTGCGACTTACTCAAAATTTCTGAGGGCTAAAGGAAGTTTTGTGAGTCTTGAGATTGATTATGTAGTAGTCGTAGCCTAAATGGAGTAAGTAGTGAGTAGATTTGTGAGGAAAGCAACTTCATTTCATTCATAGTCGATGACAGGAGAAGTTAAAGATGGATACTTGGTCTTGATCGTAGTTTTATTGTCTTCAAAGGGAAAGTTCAAGTTGAACACTGTGTGTATTACACAGGAGCGTATAATATGCTAGCTAAGTTCTCACTAGACCGCTCTTCTTTCTCTCTGTACAACCTCTTGCCCCTGTAGCTAGCCTCCTTCTGCCTGTCTAATTCCTCCTTTCTTGTCTAGGAGGGCTTGTGTCATGTGTACTGGACATGTGTGAAGTTTCTAGAAGCTGTGTGTCTGTGCACATCTCGCATTCCTTTACTGAAATCTTGCAGACACATTTCCTTTCCAACACCTAGCTTGATTTTCAAGTTTTTAAGATTACACATTTATGTTGTTATCTATTATGAGTTGCATTGGATAATGTAGATTCCTAACATCACTCGGTCACGCAAGCTGGAGAACCTACGACAGCTTGTACTAGTAACCAGCTATAATCCATTAATGCATAATATTGTTTATAATATTCTATAGACATAATATTCATGATAATATTGCACTGATGTAATAATATCCTAGAAAAAAAATACATCTTAAACATATTGTATATATAATGGAGCAAATGCACTATAGTTAACTGATTATAAAATATTGTAGAACACATTGTAAAATGTGTATGTTTAACATACACATACATATATGCAAAAAGTAGTCCAATGCCAAGATTATAGTAAGAGTTATTACTACGTTTGTATTTTATATAGATATAATGATACTGGTATAAGAATTGGATACTTGTATATTATGTAGTATTAATTCATGTGTCATCCTATAATTTTCTGCATTTTTTTTTTTTTGTATAAAATTGACACTATTTACAAACATATACACATTATTCAGTGGGTCACACTTGAATGTTCACTCTTCCTCCAGTATACTGTATACTGACTCCAAGTTTGCAATTCTTGCATGCATTCTGTGCATTGCCAACAGCACTACTGCAAATACAAAAGAGAAGATCATAAAGACAGTAGGTGCTGGGCTATACACATCATATGGGTTGAACATACTCAGACTCAATTCTTCTCAGGGCTTCATTGTTTCATTGATTAGTTGCATAGTTTCAAACTTAGGTGAAGTCAATACTTGTTCTCATGTTTAAATCCATCTTAGGTTGAGGGTGGAAATATTTGTGTGTATAATTGGGGATGGCATGGTGATTGACGGTAGATAAAGTGGACATGGATGGTGTAAGTACGGCACAGTTGTCTGGTGCTATGTATAATCCTGATGCTGAAGTATGAGATGGTGGTATATCTGGACAAATTATGTAAACTGATGTGCTATGAGTGAAGAAAAAATACTATGAATGTCCAATGCGCTGATGGTGTATAGGTTTATCTGGAGCAAATGTGGAGTTGCAATGGTAATAAATGTCGTGATTTCTTATGATAGCCATTTCACAAGGGACTGTTTCAGTAGGCTGAAACGTGAAAATGTATGCAGGGCAAAGGTGAACCGCATGTAAGGATGTGCGGCACTTTCGTTTAATCGTTGATTCACTGGCGAAAGTGACAGGGTGCCGTCTCTTGGAGACCATGATGAGTTCAGTGTCTGTGTCGATGTTGATGATGACCAAGGTGTTATTATTCTTAGAAGGGAAGGGGTATATTTGATAGACTGTGAACAGATCATCAGTTATGAATGGTACATGAACTACTACTGATGTTGGTTTAGGGTTGCTTCTAAATATGGATATTATATCATGAAATCCTTACCCCGGTACAAAGGCTTCAAATCATGTTTATGTATGCCTTGGCTAATTATGACGTAGATCATGAACTGAAAGTCAGTTGCTGTCTTGCCATTACCAGCATTTGCAGTTCCTTGCATAAGTGCCCTATAACGGACTCTAGTGTTATCTAACTGGAGTATTATTGTGTCAATATGTTCCGTAATGACTGAGAAGTGTTGGAAAAGTGTCATGTTTCCTTCCATGACATTTATTTTGTCCACACTTTGGTGAGTTATACTTTCTGTCTCTTTTAGATGTTTCACGATTGTCCTCATTGCTGTGTTTTGGCCGGCAACGAATTTGTTTTGATATGTTAGTACCTGAGCTATTTTATTAAATTTGTTGTTTATATCTTGAAGGTCTTCCTCTGTAGCCAATCCAAAGATGTACCCCAGAATTGCACCACCCAGGTCAAACAAACCGCGCCTTTGGCGAGTACGTGTGATGTTGTTTGTGTCAATCAATGCCTCCGTTCCATGAAATGAAAGATCTTGGATCATGATGAGCATTGATTTAGCCTGTTGTCTCTTCCTTCTCGCTAACTTCACGATTTCAGTCTTTTCCTTTGTGTTATGGCCTTCTGAAACATAGCCTCCTGTCATAAAGTCCAGGGTTCTCAGTGGTTTGGCAATATTTTCCAAGTAAGTAGGTAATTCGTATAAATAATCCAAACTGATTTCAGCACTCATGACATCTATTACAATTGACGTCGAGGCCGTGGGAGCTACGAGGCATCCTTGCCGTACTATATGTTAAGGGTCTAAATGAGCATATCTTCTTGTTTTGTAGAGGAGAATCCATGGTATAAGTCCTTTCAATGTTACCTACCGAAAAATATTAATTTCCTAATCCAGTCATGCTATGGTCGATGATAGTGATGATGTGCGTTACGGCTGGCTCATGAAGAACAATAACTTGCTTGTTGTTTCACATATAGAAGGAGTTTAAATCGATATCTAGATGATATAAATACTGTATTGTAGTATTTTTAGGAACAGCTGCACTTACGTTTTTTTGTTTGGTATGCGACCTTAATTAATTTTTGTAATTAATGTTGTCTTCTTGATTGGTTTCATGAGTAACGTTCGTTTTTTTGGTGGTTTCCGAGGTCGTATAATTGCTGGCTAATTCCCTTGGGACCCACTTTAAATGATCAACATGAATTTGTTTTTCTTAACCCACTTGACAGTGACCAAATTACAACTTTGTTTGCTGTTTTGTTAATTACTCTGTATGGGCCCTCATATTTCGGTGATAATTTATTGTCTCTCGTATGAATGATACCATAGACAATGTCTCCTAAGCTGTTAGGTGACT
Organism: Coenobita brevimanus; assembly: GCF_032717465.1. Classification (NCBI taxonomy): domain Eukaryota; kingdom Metazoa; phylum Arthropoda; class Malacostraca; order Decapoda; family Coenobitidae; genus Coenobita; species Coenobita brevimanus. Next base: position 40,975,913 of record NC_136999.1, on the reverse strand, counting down.
CTTTCGCCTTTTTATTGAATGCCTCCATCATTTCTTCCTTGCACATCGATAATTGTTTTTTCACTCTTTTGTGTATATCCTGGAATTCACGTAAACAGAGTTTAGGGTAATCATCGTAGTTGTATATGGACAGATTATCACCGAGAATTTCATACGGTAATTTTTTATGTTCCGTAGATAATGAAATGTGGTGTGTCTCCTGTAGACTTATTTATAGATCTATTAATTGATGCTTCTACTTTGGGAATACAATCATCCCAGCTTGCATAATTTTCATTGAGAATGTGTCATAGTACATCTAATACTTTTTTGTTTTGTCTCTCTACTAACCCATTGGATGCTGGGTGATAGGCTAAAACGTTAACCTTTTTAATATTCTTTCGTTTACATATTTCTTGTAAGGTATCAGAGTTAAATTCACCTCCAGGTTTTGAAGTGACATATGACATTATCTGTTAGTACTTTTGCTACTGTTTCAGCTGTCTTATCCTTAAATTGGGCTAAAATTACATATCGTGAAAAATGATCCCTTGCTACGAATAGGTAATGGTTATTATTGTATGATAACGGTAACTTGAGTAAGTCAACCGCGACAATGTCCCACGGTTGATATGGTACAGGGTGATTACCTATAGGTGCAGGTGTGATCGGGTAGCCTTTGTGTTTTGCACATGATTCGCATCTGTGTATATGATTGTTTTTATCTTATCGTCATGATGGCCCGTAGTATAACAGGTGGGCTTGTATAATTGTCCTATCTTTTCCAGGATGTCCTGCATGTGGACTATCGTGTATCGTTCGTAATACTTGGAGTATCATGTCATTAGGTACCACTAACTGTTTATTATTTCTTCGGCGTTTTGGTTGTCCTGGGTTGATCGTATATAAAGCATTATTGATTATTGTGAATTGTTCGAGTGGTATATGTAGCTTTCGTAACTGTATGTCGTCTCCACTTTCTAACTTGTATACAACTTTAGACCACGTTGGAATAAGTCTGTGTTTTCGCGATTTCATCATGGTTTGGGATGTTTCCTCTGATATCTAATGCCACGACATGAATTCTCGTCGGGTTCCTAGATAATGTATCAGCTACTAAATTTATTTTGCCTTGTATGTAGTGAATATGTACATTGTAGTTTTCGACTGTACAGTTCCATCTTGCTCTCCCTCCAGAAAGTTTTTCTTTGAACATACCCACTAGTAGTTTATGGTCGGTGAATAAGTGAATTTCGTAACCATATACCAAATCTTGAAACTTTTGTAATGCAAAGACCAAGGCAAGTGCCTATAAGTCTGTAGTGCAATCATTATTTACTCTGCACCTTTTATTTGTCTGCTGGCGAATGCAATTGGTTGATTCTTTCCTCTGTCTTCTTGCATCAATACAACCCCTAATCCTTTAACAGATGCATCTACTCAAATTATAAATGGTTTTGTGAAATCAGGATAAGCCAATCATGGTGCATCTGTAAGTTTATCTTTTAATTCATTAAATGCTTGTTTTTGTTCTTCTCCCCATTGGAATATAGCATCTTTTTTCGAGTAGCTGGAATAAAGGAAATGATATATGAGAGAATTGTTGGATAAAAGACCTATAATATCCTGCCAGACCTAAAAATTATCTAACTTCCTCTATATTAGTTGGTTCAGGGAAGTCCCTCTCTGCTTGTATTTTGTCATTGGATGTACGGATTCCTTCTGCATTCAGTTTGTGGCCTAAGATTTTTATTTCCTTATAGCAAAATTTGCAGTTAGATATTTTTAAACCAGCATCACCAAGCTTTTGTAGGAGTTGATCTAATTTCTGGAGACGTTCTTTTATGTCATTAGTTGCAATAATTATATCATCAAGATAGACGAATATTCCTTTTCCTAGGATTCCAGACAATACATAATTCATCAAGCGTTGAAAAGTGCCAGGTGCTGTCCTCAACCCCACTGGCATTCGCTTGTACTGAAATGTCCTGTATTTGTGAAGAAATCAGCGTGACTCCTTATCTAATAGTATTTGATAATAACCATTAAGCAAATCGATTGTGGAAAATACATTATCATCTGGTCCAATATTTTGCAAGACGTCACTTAGCAATGGCATTGGAAACCGGTCAGAGACTTTGTGATTATTCAGTTTACAATAAACTACCACCGCACGCATTTCTCTGTTTCGTTTGGGCACGAAAAATAATGGGGCATTCCGCGGGGAGACTGATGGCTCAGTAATACCAAGTTTTAGCATTTCGTCAACATACTGGTTCGCAACTGTATGTTGTGATTGTGGGACTCTATAAGCAAGTATAAAAATAGGTTGTGTGTCTAGGTGCACGTTAATCTTGTGTTTAATCAGGTTAGTACACCCTAATTGTTCTCCAGGTAATGCTACTGTTTGGCGATGTTTTTCCAATTAATTTAACAGATCAGTTTCTTCATTAAATTGTCCTGAGTGATTCAAATTTCTTTTATGTTTTCTCTATCCGTAGATTTTATCTTACCTGTCGTTCCAGCTGAAACTATCTCCATTACAGGGGCAGAACATTTTTCTACGCAAACTATACAAGTCCTCTTTTTCAACTGTACCTCTCCATTCATGTGATTAATTAGGAACACCTGAGGTTGCCCATCATCATCCACCTGACATAATGCGTTTTCTACTGACAATCCTTTCATTTTACATAATTCCTCAAAGAGAAGAACAATACTATTCTTCAATTTGCTCTTTATGGTAACTTTAATGTATGAGTTAGGAGGAACAACTAAATCATTGGTGAGATGGGCGGGAAAAACTGATGAATCAACACTCTTACCTCGGTCTCTAGTCCGGGAGGCAGTGGGGGTAGTGTGAGTGGATCTATACCCTCGTCTGTTTGTGCATTTCTGTTTAAGGTTTTAATATTTCTATTTTTTTTTGGTTCTCCACTATTGATCGATTAGAAATCTGATGGTAATTCTTCTATGAATTCATTATTAAAGTCTATCCCATTCATTTGTGGGAGTAAAGTTATTTTCTCTGTTCTCATTGATCTTAAGCCTAGCAACATATTAGCTTTTATTGTTAAGGTTTCAACAATATAGAAAAATGCAGAGATTGTCTTGTTGTCTCTGTGAAACTGATATTTAACTGTATCATGCCTTTTACTGTAATTTGTTTGTCATCTACTGCATTTAAGTCTAAATCAGATTCTTCCACAAAAGTTACTTTCTTCTTATTTCTAAAAATCCTATCTATTTCTTGTGGTATTAAATTCACTGGAGATCCTGTATCCAGGAACAAAGAAACGTTTTGACCTTCACATACAGCTGGTATCAATATACACTCACTTCCCAAAATGCCTCCTATGTGAATTTTAGACTTGGCTTTCTCTACGATTGGTCGTTTTTTGTCGTGACCTGGCCTTCTTCCGATTTAAATATCGAAATAATTTTTTTCTACTGTCTTACAATTGGAGGTTCAATGACCTTGAGACCTGTCATGTCTACAGTATGGGTCACACCCTTGCACCTTTTGTTTATCTTCTTTTGTTTTGATAAAGTATTCATCCTTTTTATGCCCCGGGTTCACACAGTAATAACATAGAGTGGACCTATCCCCCGAATGTGATCCTCGAGATGACCTCCCATATTTAGTGGTATCTGTGGCGAGGCTTCTGCTCGGACTGTGCGCAAACTTATGTGACTGCCTGTGGCCTGGTGTTTGAGATCACTGCCTCAAAGTGTGTGGTTGTTTGTTCTGTCTGTTTTCGGGTCGCGACCGATTTTGTTCTTTGCTTGGGGTAGCTGTAGCTGTTTTTACATGGCTCATACAGTGTCCGTCATTCCCATTCTAGTAGAATTTGCCTGTGTTTTGGTCACCCCTGCTTTTCTATAATTCACCTCTACCTCATTCATAAATCTAGTAAGCACATTCTTGGGGTGTAAGAAATTGCTTTAGTGATCTTATGGAGCCTATCATGTAATTTACACAAGGCAGCTACATAACCAATGATGTCTACGACAAGTACTGGTGACATCTTTCCATCACCTGTTATCCAGTTTTGAGTTTTCTAAAGTATCTCATAATGTTCTCTTAATTGTGGAAACATCTGCTGATATTTCACTTAATACATAACTTGTTGTATGTTCTCATAAGAGATCGACAATCTTATGTAATTGTGGGATTATACCTGGCAAAACGTTAACACCTCCAGAGAATTTCTGCGGGAATTCTGCTTTAAACTCATCATATGTCTTAGCTCGAAGTAGCTTATCTGATCTAAGCAAATCACCTGCTGGACATATCTCTTGGTTAATCCCGGAGGAAAATATTGCTATTTTCTCCTGTTCACCTGTTACATATCTCTTATCATAATAGTTGTTCCCATTGGTTGATGAGTGACATTACATCAGTGTGGTCTTTTTCTGTGCCTGAGAATTCTGGGATGTTCTTATCCTCATGATAAACATAAACATGAGGTGTTTGGGTTGTTGCAATGCCTTCGTTATTCATTTTAGTTGTTTGTTTTGTTGGGTTCACTTGGAGTTCTTTATTGTTGTGTAAAGGAATAGTGGAATATGTTTTACCCGATCTATGAACTATGTTAAGTAAATTTTCATAGATATGTAAGGCAGAGCTAAAGTCCTCACTTGCAACATCAGAGAGAGTTTCCCAATGATCATCAATATCATCTAGAAATGATGTATTTGTGTCTTTACTTTGTGAAGAATTTTGTGGGTTTGGTTTGTTTTCCTGCTGTTCTCCTAACTGTGGATCGGCAGTGTCCACTAACTGTGTATCATCTGGCACTAACTCGGGCGGTGTCGAAAATATTCCCGTCATATCACTCAGCTAAAATAATCTCATTTTGCTAGGGTATAGTTTTATGGAACACTTATTTTATGTATATTTTACTGAATAGATGAATAAATGAGTAGTAATAAATGAAAGGTATTAAGTATATAAATGTATTTATATAAATAAGTAAAGGAGGTGATTGCACCTAATTTAAAGCACTGGGAAGAAATTAGTAAAAGTATAATCACTCACTTGAAAGGCAGATGATATCACATTCGGAGACTCAGAGATGTGTTGATAGAAGGTGTCGCTCTCGGAAACTCAGTGCAGTATTGACAGATGATCTCACTCCTGGAAACTCCAGGGCCTGGTGATATCTCAGGGTTGCTTGCAGTGCAGAATAGCCTCAGTCATAGTCGAGCCTCACGATACAACGTCGAATACCCACTCAAAAATTGTTGAGAATAAATGAGTAGGAATGTGCGAGTAAAGCTGAGTAACAAGAAGTGGGTGAGACGTGTGTGGCGTTTTTGCTTGGGTTGTACGTCCTCTTCATCTCTGTGTCAGCGTGGTAATGAAGCTGACAGAAAGGGGGGTTGGAGAGAATGGTCGGGTCAGGTGGTTATGAGATGTTCTCACTCCTCGTTTGCTTGATTTGTTTTTCTTTCTCGATGTATTCTTGATCCTTTCTTCTTGTGATTTACTCGTTGTTGGAGTATACGCACTTGTTAATTGATTGTAGAAGTGACGGTTCGTAGGCGTTGGTTCATACGTTCGTGCCACCAACAGTAACATCTGAGCCTTGAGATTGATTATATAGTAGTCGTTGCCTAAATGTGTAAATAGTGAGTAGATATGTGAGGAAAACAACTTGAGTTCACTTGTGGTCGATGACAGGAGAAGTTAAAGATGGATACTGGGTCTTGATCGTAGTTTTATTGTCTTCAAAGGAAAGGTTCAAGTTGAACACTGTGTGTATTACACAGGAGCGTATATAGGCCAGCTAAGTTCTCGCTGGACCCCTCTTCTCTTCTCTCTCTCTCTCTCTACAACCCCTTGCCTCTGTAGCCAGCCTCCTTCTGCCTCTCTAATTCCTCCATTCTTGTCTAGGAGGGCTTGTGTCACATGTAGGCTACTGGACATGTGTGAAGTTTCTAGAAGCCTGTATGTTTGTGTGTATGTAGTGTTTCCGGTGCACAACTGGCATTCCTTAACTGAAATCTTGCAGACACATTTCCTTTCCCACAGCAAGCTTGATTATCATGTTTTCAAGACTACACATTTATGTTACTATCTATTATGAGTTGTATTAGGATAATGTAGATTCCTAACAGTTTCTGAAAGAAAAAAAAAATCTCTTCAAATAGGGCACCCGGCTGAGAAAATCCTTGTAGTGGAGGGGTTAATATCAGATTAATAGGATTACCTGAATTTTGTCAGATCATCGTTGATAATGGCGATGAGTGAGTCAGTGCGAGAGAATGTCTTGTGAAGGTGATGGAGGGCGTGGAGGAGGTGGAGAGGGAGACGAGTGAAGGCAAGCAGCCTCGCTGTCTGAATCACCAGTAGGTGAGTTTTGAAGGAAGACTCGGCAAAAGTGGACAGGAAGTCTGGATCATCACTCACCACCACCACAGTCATGCACCAAACCACCTCTCTCACCTGTAAATGACACCAATTTAAAAAGAAAGTTGTTCAGAGATTTTGATATCACGTTGTTTTTATTGGTTGTTAATTTTCTGTTTTATATCTACCAAGTTTTACACTGTACGTGCATAAGTTTTCAAGTGTATTTCAAAACTTTAAGTTTTCACTTCGACTTCTTAAACAATTGAACTTGGAAACCATTGTGTTTAAAATGTCTTCATGCCACTTGCAGAAGAACTAAGCATTATACAGTCACAGTCGGTAAAGCTGACCCAACTACCATTGCTCTATTGTGCCCTTTCTGCCAGCACGTCATAGAGGGCTGGTATCGTTTGAAATTTTGGGTTTTAGAAGGAATGACGGGCTTAAGTTAATGGTGAAAGACGAGGAGGGAGTTAAAAAGTGTTGGCAAAAAGGTCTAATATCTATCTATCTATCTATTTATACCCAGACGCCATAATCCTTAAGCGGTAGCTACAAACAAATCTCCTCCAGGTAGCTCTGTCCCCTTCCATTTCACTGCACTCCCTCCAACTTACACCTCCTCTTTCATATACCTCTCTACTCAATCCCTCTATCCCATCCTCCGTCTCCTCCCTCCTCCCCCCAACCCCCCACGTCACTTCCATACACTCTCCTACTTAGTCTCTCACCATCCTCTCCATATGGCCAAGTCACCCTAATGTATTTCTCCTAACGATTTTTATCACATCCTTATCGACAACACAACGCCCCTTCACTTCATTTGCTAGTCTGTCTTTCCTTGTAACTCTTGGTGCTTTTCTCAGATAACTCATTCCCACTGCTCTCACTCTTGATTTGTCTCCTTCCAACCAGGACCCACCTTCGCTTCCATTCGTTAGATTGCACATCACAATATTGTCATGCAGCTATTTTATTTTTTATTTTATTTTTTTTTGCTTCCATGCTCACTGCTGTCAGGGAATAAGGAACCTTTATTCCCTGCTGTACCATTTCAAGTACATAATCCTTCAAACTTCCATCCTCACTCATCACACTTTCCAAGTACTTAAATATTTAACTCACGGTTTCCATTTCCTCACTATCCAGCCACACTGTCTAGGTGAACTTTTTCACCTTTGTCTTCCAACTTGTAATTTTCCTTCTGCCTGAAAATCTGTTCTTATTCACCCTGTCCCAATGAAAGGTGACCATTCCCAGCCCAATTACCATCGCTCAATTGCTTTAACATTCTGTATCTCTGTAAATTTTAGAATGTATTCCTAACACAAAAGAATTTAAAAATTTTTCCTCCGACAAGCTTCTTTCTGATCGTCGGCATGGGTTTCGACAGGGACGTTCCAATGACGGTCTTTTAACCTGCCTTTCAGACTCCTAGTCATCTTTTTTTCGGGACTTAGGCGAAAACTTTGCCAATGCACTTGACATCTCAAAGGCTGTCGATCGAGTCTGGCAGAAATCTTCAATATCCAAACTGCCCTCTTACGTTTCTATCCTTCTCTGCACCTTCATCTCTAGCTTCCTTTCTGGTCGTTCTATAGCTGTTGTTGTAGATGGCCACTGTTTGTTTCGTAGAATCCATCAATAGTGGTATTCCACAGGGCTCTGTCCTGTCACCAACTCTCTTCCTTCTATTCATCAGTAACTTTCTAAGCTATACATCTAACTCTATCCACTCATATGCTGATGACTCCACCCTTCACCTTTCCATTCGCTTCTCTGAGTGCCCATCTCAGCATTTACTTCAGCAACCAAGAGATGAGACCATGGCACACCTAATGTCTGACTTGGCTCATGTTTATGATTGGGTAAAAATGATCTTGTTCTATTTAAAACGCCACGTGCCGGTGCCGTTTTAAAACAGTCTGACATAATTCTGCGGCCAGTGCCAGTGCCATTTTAAAACAGTTTAAAATAAAAAACTTCACTGTGACCGCATTTTTCAAGATTCGTGGATAAAAATTGACAGGGATGTAAGGTAATTGTTCCTTTACCATCCTCCAGGCTGTCAAGGCCATACACTCACTCGCTTCCCTCCTCACACTCGCTCTGCCTCACTCTGCCTGTGTGCCTCACCCGTTCTGTACATAGTGAAGGCATTTTGTAAAATTCATGTAAGTGTAAGTTGTAAATATTTTCTTGTAAGTGTAAGGACTATGTAGTGAAGTCAAGTTGTAAATACCCTCTTGTAAGTGACAGGACTGTACGTAATGAAGTCAGGTTGTACGTATCTTCAAGTAAGTGTAAAAATGCATTCACAGTGAGAAAGACATGCAAATTGTGATAGATGCTGAAGTAATAAGTGATCAAAAAGTGTACTGAACATTGCTATACCTTCCCAGCATAAATACCTGAGTATACCTTACATAGAAAAAGGCTTTCTCTCACGTACTTGGTGAGCGCGAGAGAGCGGCTATATCTGTATACAAGCATGGAGGACTCAATAAAACCCTTTTCCGAGCCTCGGTGAGCATTTTAATGGGAAAATTCGTTGTTTTCACATCGAAATCTATCATTTTAGCCAAAAAAAAGGTCGAAAAATGGCCGGCACTGGGGTGACCCATAGGGCTAAAAATAGCCGGCACGCAGCGGGTTAATGCATCAAAAATTCAGTTCTTATATCTTTCAACCCAACAAAATCTTCTGCAGGAGTATCCTCTAATTTTTAACAACATCCAACTCAATCCTGCATCATCTTTAAACATACTTCAGGTTTCATTCTCTCGGGATTTATCTTGGAAAGATCATATTACCTATCTTGTAAAATTTCTTTCCAAGAGGTTAGGTGTGCTACTCCGACTCCATGTCTTCTTTACCCCTGGACAGTTGTTGACTTTCTACACATGTTTTTTTCACTCCTGTGTAGAGTACAATTCTCGCATGTGGGAAGGCTCACTACAAATAGCTCTTCTCAACAAGGTGGAGTCAGAGGCTTTTCGTCCCATTAACTCTCCACCTCTTACTGGCTCCTTTCAAACTCTGCCTCTTTGCTGGTCTGTTGCATCTTTGTGTCTTTTCTATCGTTACTTCAATGGCACTTTCTTCTCTGAACTTTCTTGTTGCATCCCTCCATCATCACGGAGGGTGCATAGCACCAATCTAGCAGCAAGGTCTCATCCATTTTCTATCCAACTCTCTAATGCAAAAGCTAACCGTTACTCACAGTCCTTCACGTATGCAACATATCAACTCAGCGACTGTCTCCCTTTTTCTGTATTTCCTACTGCCTGTCATTCAAATGCAGTGTGTCCAAGCATCTCGAAATGAACTGATCTTGGATATGGCTCCCTGTTATCTTTTTTTAGTTTTTATTCGTAGGGAACAATCTTGCAAGCTTCTGGCCTTCCTTGCATAAAAAACCGTGCATTCAGTGACTTCATTTCTTTCGAAGACCACAACTTTACTCACCCTTACATCCACCTTTAAATTTAGTTTCTTTTACCCTTCCAAACTCATTCGGCAAGACTTCCTGTAACGGCGGTGGGAGGTGCCACCTGACTTATAGCCTTTCTTCTCCCTTTCTGTTCTTAGGATATATGAATGGTCACCATCTACTATGGGGCAACAATGAAGACAACCGTCGTGGTGTTATGCTGGCCTCTTTAGTGGAAGATGAGGAGTTGGGCATTTTAAATTCCAATAGAATGACTTGCTTCCATAGCTAGAATGGGACTTTTACTGCTGTTGATTTGTCCTTATGTTCAGCTGATGCTGTTTTAGATTTTACCTGGGATGTGTTGCCAGACCTATATGGCAGTGACCATTTTCCGTTATTCTTAACTGCTAGTGCAGGTGGACCTCAGCCTTCATCAATGGCTTATAGATAAGGCTGCCTGGCCACTTTTAAGGGAATTAAGTTCCACTGCCCTTTCTTTAAGTGAATTTGGCTGTCTTACTGAGGAGGTGTCTTATCTCACTGACCTGTTGCACTTCGCAGTGCTTTTTTTTTATTCCAAGATGAATGGTCAGTTTCCTAAACGTCTGGTTCCTGGGTGGAACTCTGAGTGCAGTCCAGCAGTGACAGCCAAGCGAGTCACAGTCTCTCGACTTCGTCATCACCTTGGGGATCCTCAGCATTTGATGGTGTATTGGAGGGCACGAGCTCATATGAGGCGGGTTTTAAAGGAGGCCAGGCATTCATCTTGGAATGATTGTGTTTCCTTCCTCAATTCGAGGACTTCCCTAACTCAAGTGTGGAACTGTGTAATGAAAATTTCAGGAAAATTTACTATTCCCTCCTCTCCTGTTTTATCTGCAGCAGGTGGATCTGTGGTATCATTTCGCTGTTGCAGAGTTGCTTGATGATCATTTTGCCAGTGTGTCATGGAAGGATGCAGATTCGCTTTCGGCTTGTCAAGGTCAGCGCCAAGAGTCTCGTGGTCTCAGTTTTGCCTCTCCTGGGGGCGAATCTTATAATGTCCCCTTTTCCATTTCTGAACTCCAGGCAGCTCTGTCGCAATGCCATGATTCTTCACCTGGCTGTAGTTATACTCCTTATGCATTTCTCTGTCACCCCTCTGATGTGTCCCTTTCGTTTTTGCTGTCATTACTTAATAAGATCTGGTGTTCTGGTGAGTTTCCGGCTTGTTGGGGCGTTGCAGTAGTTATTCCCATCCCCAAACCAGGTAAGGACCACCTACGGTCGACTAATTATCGACCCATTTCTCTGACTTATTGTATATGTAAGGTTTTGGAAAAGATGATCAGTGTTAGGTTTGTGTGGTTTTTGGAGAGGTGATTTCTTATCTTTTTTTTTTTTTTTATGTAACGGAACGGAGGAAGGAAAAACAAATGAATTAAACAAAAATAATCCATACACCAGATTACTGGTGTCCTCTGTTCATAAAATATCTGTAACAGTTAGTTTTCGAAGTATGGGATCTACCTCTGATGCACCATTGTCCTTGGAATTTTCTGTCACTGAGGCTTTCTTCCCTAACTAACACCAGGTCACGGTCTTCTTCGGTCTAGAGAAGGCATATGACACTGCCTGGTGTAATGACATTTTACTTTCTATTCATGAATTTGGTCTTCATGAGCGTATTTTTCTTCAGCAGTTTTTATCTAACCGTTATTTAAGGGTCCGAGTTGGAGGAGTGCTTTCTAATGCTCGTGCACTAGACGATGGAGTACCTACAGGGAAGTATCCTTAGTGTTACTCTCTTCGCTGTGGCCATCAACAGCATAGTGAGTGAACTTCCTGATGGTGTACTCGCCTTTATATATGCTGATGACCTCTCAATTCCCTCCACCATATCTAGAATGTCTCTAATAGAGAGGAAGATGCAGCTGGCGCTTAATAGAATATCTGACTGGACAGAGTCTCGTGGCTTCATTTTTTCTTCAACAAAGACAGTGACTCTGCATTTTTTTCATCTTCAGGGGGTTCACCCAGACCCTGACTTGTATCTCTGTGGTCAGAGAATACCCTGTGTGGAAGAGATGCAGTTTCTGGGTCTTCTGTTTGACAGACTACTAACCTGGGTTCCTCATATTCATTCCGTCAATGTTGCTCGTCTAAAAGCTTTGAGTCTTTTGAATGTTTTGACTGATACCTCTTGGGGTGCTGACCATCAGACCCTCCTCCTCTTGCATAGGTCTCTTATTCTTTTTTAACTTGAGTATGGGTGTGAGGTCTACTCCTCTGCAACAGACACCTGTCTCCAGTTGTTATTTTCTTGCATCATGCTGGTCTACGTCTTGCAACTGGGGCATTCAGGTCATCCCCGATCGTAAGTTTGTTTGTGGATGCTGATGTACTCCCCTTGGGTTTGCGTCGCGAGTCGTTGATGATGTGTTGGTATCGTCTTGACTGCATTCTGGACTTAATTTCTTGTGCCATCGTCTTCCAGGATCCTCAATCTTCTTTTAATGAAACCCGTCCTAATTTCGTGACGCCCTTTGGTTACAGGGTCTGGTCTGTATGTAAGCCATCTCTGTTCCGAGACTAGCAGTTTGTCCACATCTGATCCCAAAGGTGCGTTTTTGGTAACTCCCTCGTGAGACATTTTGTAGGCCCACTGTTGGTAAAAAGGGCTCACTTCCCTGTGAAGTGTCCCTTTCTTTTTAGAACTTGCCTCCATTCATGAGAGTTCTGTCACCGATCTATACTGACGAGTCAAAGACTAATACTTGAGTAGGCTTTGGTGTTGTCCTCCCTTTCTTTAATAATGGTGGTAGCCTTCTTGGTACTACTTCAGTGTATCTGATGGAATTAACTGCGATTTTATATGCTCTCAAAATCTTGGTTACTCTCCCCCAATCTGTTTTTATGTGATTTTCAGTGACTCCTGTAGTAGTCTGCACTGGAGTCTTTTTAACCCGTGGATTTCGAGCCACAGCTCAGGCTGTGCCAGCCATGCATCAACGCTAACTACTCCACCCCTACACAAACTTTCGCATGGTGCTACGCAAAGACGGAGAGAGATTTTTTTTTTCTTTTCACCAGATGATGCCCTGGATGTTTGTCTTCAAGTTTATAATAAACAATTTTTTTTTTTTTTCACGACTCCCGTGTAAACTTACACTTGGCCCTACATAAAGACAGAGAGATTATTTTCTTTTTCAGATGATGATGCCCTGGATGTTTATCTTCAAGTTTATAATAGACAAAAACTAGAAAACAGGCCTCTTTTTTCCTTCATTTTTTGCACACCACAGGGTGGGATTAAAAAAAAAAAAAAAAAAAGGTAATTGTGCAATCCACGAGTTAATCCATCCCATCCGTTGGTTTTATCAATTTTAGAGTAGCCTTCTCTCTTTGGCTGTCGTGGGCATCATGTGGATTCTGTTGGGTTACCGCACATGTTGGTGTGGTGGGCAATGAGAGGGCAGATACATTAGCTAAAGCTGCGTCATGTCAATAGCCCCCAATCGACTACCCAACCATACTTGCAGTATGCGATTCATACATGTTGGCAGAGACACTGGGATGGTGTTGCTCATAATAAGCTAAAAGATATCTTTCAGAGAGCTGTTGCACCAAGGGTTCTTCCCTCCATGTCTCGGCGACTGGAGGTGGCTCTTGCCATGCATCGCGCTGGTCACTCTCGGCATACACATGGGTTCCTGATGATTGGTGGGACTTAACTGTAATGTGATGATTGCCTTGTTCACCTTACTGTCCATGACTTGCTGGTCAATGTCCAAGTCTGGGACCTATGTCAGAGATTCCTACATAGGCATAAGGGAGCAGATGGTGTCTACTCTCTGTTGTCAATGTTTGGTGGAGCCTCCGGCGATTTTACTTATGTTTTTAATTTTCTTCAGGAGTCGGGCCTCCGTCCACTTTCATAAGTAAATGATATATTATAAACTATTCTTTTGTTATTTTCAGTGTTTTATTTCTACTAACGGATATTAACTTAGTGTCTTGGTACTCCGTTTTTAGGGTAGCTCTACACTGAGTGGCAAGCTAAATGATTTCCTGTAAACCAGGAAAGCATTTACAAAGCCGGATGGTAACCTTATAACCAACCAACACGTGTTCCCTACGTGACAACAAGTGGTTTGGCGGAAGACTAATGCGCCTCTCCGGAAAATAACTACCCAAAAATTCGAACAAGAAGCCTCGGACCAGGACCGACCAATAGGTGATGACTAAGGACCGAACAAAGGACATGGTACGGATAGCTACGTGGAATGTAAGAGGTGTAAATGATGTGGTGAAGGAAAGAGAGATTGTGCGGGTGTATGAGGGTACGAAAGTAGATGTCTGAGGATTAAATGAAACTAATTGGAAAGGTGAGAGTGTGAAAGAATGGGAGGATCGATGGGGTATATGCACGGGAGTAGGAGAGAATGAGAGGGCAAAAGAAAGAGTGTGTATTGTTGTGAATACAGAATGAAGAAGAATATAAGAGAGTATCGATCAGTTGCCTCAAGGATTGTGTGGGTAAGATTGAAAGTTGGACTACAAATGTGGGTGATTGTATGCGTGTATGCGCCAGTGTAAGATCGTGCAAGCAGAGTGAGAGAATATAGACATTATATAGACATCATATATATCTCATAAACACAATGTACAGGATGTAGTGTCTGTTGGAGACGTACACAGCTTCTCACTAGGAATGTCAATCCACATAATGTATATCCACAGTCTTGTTGTCCCAGACCATCAAGAATTCTTAACATATGATGTAACTCAAACAATCTCTTTGTAGTCCACGTGAGTAACTAGACACTACATCCCGCATACACATCCTTTCCAATGTGTACCTGTATATAATGTCGGAGAGCTTCCCTTCAGATCAGAAGGGGTTAGAGAGAGAGAAAAGGGAGAGAAGGAGTTGGAGAGAAGGCCCTTTAACATGAGGGTCAGACTGAGTGAGAAGGAGTTGGAAAGTAGGCCCGAGAACACAATCGGGGCAGAGGCTGGAGATAGGGAGTAGGAGAGTGAGAGTAAAGTAGAAGGACAGCAGCTAGCACAAACTGCTACTAACCATAGGCTTTACGGGTCATGCCAAGCTCTTAACTTTTATTCAAGTGTCTCACAATAAACTCCACCGACCCAAATCTGCCTGTTTCATCATCCCACTTAAAATACGAAGAGAATAACGGAACAGAGAAGGCCTGTACTGACTTCCACACACCTCACTATTACTCTTTCCTAGCGACTCTCCCATCGACGATTCGGCCAAATAACAATTTCTATAGAAATATTTAGATTGGTGGCAAGCGGTAATAACGAACCAAATACGATAAACTACGCCACTCGAGATTAGTGAACAGCGGTAAAATATAGTACGACAAACTACGCCATACGAGTTTATACTACGATATCTACCTCACTACGTTCACTGAGTGTGGTGGCGAGCTGTAAATGAAGCCAATTAACGTCTCAGTCAAAGCAATCTGCGACTCCTTTACAAGCAACAATCAGCAATTAAACAAACAAGACTCGCTTCTAACCACCTCAACCGCAAGTCCGCAACTCCACAGTCTACGAGAATCAGTAGCAATGATAAGCTACGTCTGCCAACAACTCTACAATCCTGCAAGTTAATCTCAACACTTAAGGGAAATCAATCAGTAAAAGTTAAGAAAACAAAGAAGCGAACAAGGGAAGATGTGTGTGTTGATCCAGCATGGTGATGTAAGATCAGCACATTTTCTCCCTCTTTGAACCTCCACCACCCTCCACCACGACCCCCACCTTCCCCACCAGGGCCCCAGCCATCTTCTTCACCACCACATTGAGGCAGCAGGTCAGCAGTGTCATCATTTGCTAAGGTCGTCATAACCCGTCAATCAGTCTGAGTGCCTGACAACCCCAGCCTGCCATCCTGCACCCGCCTGCCTGCCTGCCTGTCTGCCTAACCTGGTGATGACACCGAGTGATGAAGCTGTCGTACCAGGACCTGACCTACCTCAACCAAACCCTACCAAGTGACGTATGTGACAACTGACCTCCACCATCAGGAAGAGGAGAGTGAGTGTCTTGATCCCAGATGTAATCAACAATCAACAAACACCACGACTATATCTCCACTGCTGTTCTAGTGAGTTGATTTATTCTAACGAAGGTTGTATTAGTTAACCCTTAAAGACCGCAATTATTTCAGGCAGGGTACCTCCCACAACAGCAATTTGGGGGTGTTCTGGCAACTTTGACCAAGGGCAAATTGATTGTGTTCTGGCTAAAGAGGAAAAATTTACACACCTGACAACGCAATCTGCACCACCGTAGGCCAAATGGTTACTGCACTATCGTGCGTCAAAGTTTAACCCACCCCATCCCGACCACTTTTCCACCACTGACTCCCCCCAATCCCGACCATTTTAGGAAAAATTTTTTTTTGGCTCAAACCTTCGCTTTTGGTGAGAAACATCGAAAATTCATAGAGAAATCGCTCACCTGAGGTTTTAAATACTCATTACAGGTAGGAGTGCCTCCTTACCTTACTGGGTTTTCTATCAGGCTGGCACCAAAGAAAACGAGTTCTATGGGAGTATAACTATTTCACACCACTCATAAATGGTATTTATTCATTTACTGTTATGAATTTATATGTAGTACAAGAGTATATTGGTTTTCAAGCAGTAATATAGGCATTATAAGCATTGTTTCATTCACTAATACCTGACCTTTTTTTGCCACATTACCTGATCATCATTTCTAACTGTTTCTTCCTCTAATGCTATGTAAAGTTTGTCCTCCACATTGTCATTGATTGGGGAATCACTCTGGCCCTGAATTTCGTACCATCGCATGACATGGCTATACTGGCCAGGTCACTGATAACAGGTGAATTGCTGAGACAATGGCATGCAGGGGGGGGGAGGAGGTCATGCTGGGTAAGGCATTGTCCCTGCCTGGCATCTTGTTGAGGAAGGTGTCACGTGTATACGTACCAAAAATGACTCGCGAAAATTGAAAATTGTGCAAATTAGGGACCTTGCAATTTTTTCGCGTTTATGTACGTCGATGGGATTGGCAGTGACAAAACGTGTGGACGTAAAAGAACGTCGACGGGACGCCGCGGGTTAAAGAAAGTTTATGATAGCTAGCCCTCGAAAACACTCTAAAACGCGAAAATTTTTATAACTACTTATTTTTCTTATTGAAACAGGTCATTTCAAAGTGTTTTGTCACACCAACCATGAAAGCAGGTGTATGTACTGTAAGTTTGGGGAGATTACTAGGCTGTGGGGAGATAAAGTAGGCTGTGAGGAGTAGGCCTATAGGTACAGTGGTTGGAAAAATAACCAACTTTTCACATGAAAAAAAAGGACTTCAGTGTGTTCTCTGACATATTGGCAGCCTGATACATCTCGGGGGTCTGTAGAGGGTGGGAGGGTAGTGAGTGACAAGGAGGGAGGGATGGAGTGGGGTTCAAATCCCAATATGCAGTTGACACCATTTTAAACTTCACTTCACGCAGTTTTGATTACTCATTGTATAAATTAAACTGTCAGAATACTACCAAATATATCTGTGTCGTCTACTGCTCCCCCAGTGCTTCTTCTGAACCCAGTGTATTTTATTCCATTTCCGCACAGTTGAGTAACCTTAATTTTGCCCTTAGCACGGAAATTACCATTTTGGGTGATTTTAACAAACATAATGTTGAATGGCTATTGCATTCTGCCAGGACTGACGATGCTGGTCTAGAGTGCGAGCTGTTTGCAGAATCGTTTAATCTCACGCAACTGGTAAAGCAACCAACCAGAATACCAGATAATCCCGACAATAATGCCCATCTTTTGGATCTGTTCTTGACAAATAATCCAGATCAGTACAGGATAGAAGTATTGTCTCCACTTGGATCCTCTGACCACAATCTCGTCAAAGCCTCATTAGCTAGCCTCCCCAAACCTCCCCATTCTGAACCTGTCAGGGTGACCCGATGGCACTTTTATGGGGCAAACTGGGGTGAATTTAGAAATTATCTTGCTGACATTCCATGGCAGTCCTTCTTCTCTAATGATGTCAGTTCTACCCAGTTCCACATTTGTGACTTCATACTAGCTGGTATGGATTTATTCATACCAAGTCAACAATTCACTAAAAGATCGAACTCTCCAAAATGGTTTGAAAGCAACTGTGCCAGAGCAACAGCCCAAAAGTCATCAGCATAGAACTATTACTTAAAATAAAAAACATCTGAATCACTCTCTCAATTTAAAATTGCTAGAAACCATGCAAAAGCTGTAATATATCTTGCTAAATCAAACTTTCTTCAAAACCAAGCATCAAAACTGCTTAACAATCCTAATGACAATAAAATATTCTGATCAACTCTCAATTCTTTCAATAATAACTTTAACAAGTCATCATCCATTCCCCTACTAAAATCTCTAGATGGCAACTTTACAAATGACCCGCGTGGGAAAGCAGATATCTTTGCCAGTACATTTGCCAGAAATTCTACCTTAGAGGAAGCCAGCCAGAACGTCCCAGCATTAGAACTTAACTCTCCCGAAATTGTTCCACTCAAAATACAGACAAGGTACGTGAAATCCATCCTAGACAATTTACCTACCAACAGAGCTCCAGACCCAGATAGAATTCCGCCAAATGTTTTGAAAAAGTGTTCCCCAGAACTTGCCTCTGTTCTTGCTAAATTATTCAGAATATGCATCCGTACTTCTTCATTCCGTAATTCATGGAAAGAAGCCAATATCCACCGAATTCCGAAGAAAGGAAGTTCCTCTGACCCCTCTGATTATAGACCAATAGCTGTCACATCTTCTCTTGGTAAGGTTTTTGAAACTGTAATTAATAAGCACATAGTTAAACATCTTGAATCCAACAACTTAATTAGTGATAGACAGTATGATTTTCGCCAAGAAAGATCCACCATTGACACACTGAATCTCCTGACTCATACCATCCATCAATCAGTTGACTTACATGGTGAAACTCACGCTGTAGCCCTGGATATTTCTAAAGCTTTCGATAGAGTGTGGCACCATTCCCTGTTGTCCAAACTCCCTTGCTATGGACTAAACTTTTTTGTTCCTTAGATTTCCTCATATCTCAACAACAGATAAATAAAAGTAAAAGTAGATGATGTATATTCCAATTTCCACTCAATTAATGCCGGCATGCCGCAGGGATCAGTTCTGGCACCAACCCTGTTCCTTGTTCATATTAATGATCTCTTATCTGTCACCCACAATCCCATCCATTCATATGCAGATGACTCAACACTTCATAGTTCATTCACACTCAGACATCCATTTACAAAGTCTGATATCTCTAACTCTGAACTCAGTACAGCCATCTCTTTAAACCAAGACTTATCCACGATCAGTGAATGGGGACAAAATAACCTTGTCTCATTTAATGCTAGTAAAACAATATATATACAATTTACTAACAGACAGGTATTGCCAGAATCGTATATTACCTTCAATGCTACAAATATTCCCGTTTCCAAAAGTATTGAAATTCTTGGCGTGTCGCTTAACAATGCCCTCAGCTGGACCTCTCATGTCAGATCACTTGCTAAAACCGCCTCAAAGAAACTTGGATTATTGTACAGAGTCCGTAACTTCTTCACTGACGAGCAGTTAGCTATAATTTATAAGAGTCATGTGCGCTCTCAGCTTGAATACTGCTCACCCTTGTGGAATAGATGTGGAGAGGTTTCATTAAAACAACTAGGCAAAATTCAGAACAAAGCTGTTAGAATTATTAATAACCCTGCTATTACTAACAAACTACCTCCCCTACAAGTAAGAAGGAAAGTTGCCTCCCTTCCATTATTTTACAGATATTTTTATAGCAAATTCTCAGACGAAGTTGCGTCCATTGTGCCACTTCTTCATGCCTTCCCTCATGGTAAACGGGCAACTAGTAGCGCTCATGACTGGAATGTCACGCAGACATTCTGCAGAACTTCTGCCTATCAGAATTCTTTTATTCCCCGAACTGCATCTCTCTGGAACTCGCTTCCCCATAGTTGTTTCCCTCCAAACTTCAACCTACAGCTGTTCAAGTCAAACTGTTACAGATATGTTATGAACAGAGGACACCAGTAATCTTGTGCATGGATTTTTTTTTTTTTGTTCATTTGTTTTTCCTTCCTCTGTTCTGTTATTTAAAAAAGAAAAACAAGGCTAGCATAATAATAATAATAATAATAATAATAATAATATAATAAAGTTTATTTCCACAAACCGTGGTTATTCAAATAACAAGTTATATATACAATTATAGTACAAAGCGTAGATCTGAAGATTATGCCCTATAGATATAAGTGTTAGGGAGTGTAATTCAAAGGTATATAATTGTACAATTATCAGTTTACTAAATGTCATTATATTTTCTATGTCAAATTGTTGTTTGTGAATTATTACATAATATTTTACGTCATATTTTACTGGTTTATTATTGTTTAGCATTATACAGTAAGATTATTGAGGGGTGTTTAGTAAGTGACTGTGAAGTCTGATTCTGAAAGTGTTTAAACTATGTGATTCCTTGACATTTTCTGGGAGATGGTTCCATATCTTTGGCCCTGTTACTGCTAAGGATCTTGCACCTGAGTCGGTATTAACCTTAGCAATGTACAGATTATTTTTTTTTTTTTGTATAGGGATACTTTGTGTCATTGTGTACCGATGGAAAAGAAAGGAGATAGTCAGGGTAGAGATTAGCTACTGTAGATATTTGAAGACTGACAGCTGTGTCAAACTTTATCTTGTTTTGAGTGTTTAGCCATTTCAGTTATTTTAAAATTGGAGTGACATGGTCATACTTCCTTTGCTTTTCCATCAACAACTTTAGCAGCAAAATTTTGTAGTTTCTGCATACGTGAAAGTTGATTTCCCTGCAGTGCCCCATTTTACATTGCCGTAGTTTAGGATACTTAGGGCCAGTGCCTGCAGTATGATTTTTCGAGTTTTTTTGTCAAAGCCATCTTTTATCCTGTTAATATATATTAATATGCCAATTACTTTTATGTTAAGTTCATTTACGTGCTTATCATAGGTCATGTAGCAATCCACATATATACCTAATTTTTTTACATAGGTGCTGGGTTGAACTGCTGTGTCTCCAAATTGAACAGTAGTGTTAGGTGGTATTAGTGAGATAATTTGTCTAGTCCCTAAAAAGATACTTTGTGTTTTAGTGGTATTCAGAAGAAGACCGTTTTTAAGAAAACATTCCCTGGCCATACTCAAGTTTCCCCTGCTTTCTGCAATATATCCTGAAGAGAACCTAGTTTGCCACTGTGAAGAAACTGAGTGTCATCAGCATATTGCACTAAAATACAGTCGTTAAGAATTTCTGAGAGATCGTTCACATATATATTGAATAGTATAGGGCCAAGTATTGAACCTTGGGGTACCCCGTAGGTGACATCTGATTTGGAGGATATGGTGTTGTGGATGCGAACAGACTGTGTTCTGTTACTAAGGTAGCTGTCAAACCAGAAGTTATCGACATTGACTTTACTGAGTTTATTGAGAAGAATGGGATGGCTGAGACTATCAAAAGTTTTTCATAGGTCACAGGGGGTTAAAAGTGATATGTGTTTATTATCCATATTATAGTAGATATTATCAGTGATAACTGTGAGTGTTGTATTTGTGGATAGTTTAGGACGGAAGCCATGTTGGGTTTGTGAGGCAAATTTGTTTGACTCAAGAAATGTTATTAGTTGAATGAGACGATTTTTTCGATAATTTGGGTAAAAAACGGTAGCAATGAAATTGGTCGGTAATTGCTCACAACCTGAGTGTCCCCACTTTTATATAAAGGAGTGACTATAGCATTCTTCCAAGCATTAGGGAAATAGGCCAGTAACAATTGAAGAATTTATTACATGGGTTAAATAAAATGCGAGTATGAAGAGGGAATCCTTAATAAAACGAAGTGAAATATTGTCTGAGCCATAAGATTTAGTATTTTGTAAATGTTTAATTGTTAATATTACAGTGTTAACACCAACAGTTTCTGGTCGGAATTGTGTCATGCTGCGTGAGCCATTACCAGTGACAAGTCTTTCAGATGGAGGATTGATGGTGTTACTTTGTTGCAAGGAGACCTGGGTGTTTTCAAAAGTACTTTTACCTACGTTTGCGAAAAACTTATTAAATTCTTCAGCTTTACTCTGTGAATCATCAAAAAAACTATATATTGTTGGAGTTATTGTTGAAGTGTTATGAGGAACACACTGAGGTGGTTTGGCCATGTGGAGAGGATGGAGGGTGAAAGACTGACAAAGAGAGTGTATATGAGTGAGGTGGAGGGGGGAAGAGGGAGGGGGAGGCCGAGGATGAGATGGAGGGATGGGGTGGAGAGGTATATGAGAGAGGGGTGTGTGATTTGGAGCAGGGCAGTAAAATGGCGGGGGACAGGACGACGTGGAGGCGATTTGTTTGTGGCCACCCCAAACGGGATTGAGGCGTCTGTCAATAGATAGATAGATAGATAGATTATAATTATCTTGGACTATTTTCCATGTTGCAGAAGTATTACCTCTTGAGTTTGGTTCTTTGTAATAATATATCTTTTTAGCTTGATTAATAAGTGATTTGGCTCTTTTCTTTAAATCCCTGTAACTTTCCTGTAATGACATGTTGGACCTGTTAAGTTTTAATTGGTTCCGTGTGTGATCCCGTGTTTTTATTATTTCTCGAATTTCATAAGTAATCCAGGGGGCAGGAGAACGTTTTATTCTTCTGGTAACAAGGGGGGCACATTTGTCCAAACTTCTGGTGAGCACTGAGGTTAACATATCAACCTGTTCATATACGTTGTCAGTATCTAGAACAGTATTTAAGTTTTTTGTTTCATTTAGTAAGTGGGAACACAGTAGCCTACATCATTGCTATAGGTTTTCAGGTCACGGAAGGTTTTAATAGTAGGTGGACGTTTAGGCTTACTTATATTTGCGGTTAAGGTTATAAGGTCGTGATCACCTATGATGTGTGGGACAACATCACTATGAGTTATTTTCTCAGGACTGTTAGTTATAATTATGTCAACGAGAGTAGCAGATGTAGGAGTGATTCGTGTAGGCTTATTAACTACTTGTGTCAGTTTATTATTGGATATTATGTGAGATAATTTGTTATTATGGGAGAAAAGATTGTCATTTAGGTCCCCTAAGACAAATATAGTTTTCTTGAGAAATAAAGCAGATCTTAGCACCTCGTTAATATAATCAAAGCAATCATAGGGAGCCTTCGGGTGTCTGTAAATACATCCTATAATGATTGAGGGTAATTTTCTGCACTGTACTGAGATCCAGATATCTTCTACTCCTGTTTGTTTAGAAAGTTTGGGGTCTATTAGTTTGGAGGATAAATGTTGCTCAATGCATATACAGACTCCCGCGCCGCGTCCATTATCATTACGATAAATTTTGTAGGTAGGTAAATGTACGTAGGTACCGGTATCTGGAGTGTGAGAAAGCAACCAAGTTTCACTAACACAAAGTATATCTATGTCTCTCTCTTCAGTCATGAGCTTTATTTCGTTAAAGTTAGACTGTAGAGACTGAGCATTTATGTGTTCTATAACAAGATTATCCATTTTTAAGTGAGATGCCGCACTGTCAGCTTTGCCTTCTTTGCTATTCTCCTACGCACTATCAAATTCACACAGTCTGCCTTTGTGACCATATCTATGGGGGAGGCGGTGGCTCAATCGGTAAAGAGGTGACCTGCAGTCCTAACGGACCCGAGTTCAAATCCCGCTGGGGCAGGGAACAGTTTAAGGATTTGAATTTAATAAATATCAGACTTTACCGATCTACCAGAAGACGCCCCGACATGTCGTAAAAATACCCCTGCTAATACCAGTACACCAGTCCTGTATGAAACAGCCCTAGCATGTATTCAGTATGGATGGTGGGTGTTAGCACCGAAGTGGTGACACGTAGAGGTGTGAGGTACGTAGGAGGACTACTGGGCCTTGAAAGCAGGCTGTGAAGCCTATGCCCAGAGTCGGTCACATAAAAAAAAAAAAAAAAAAGCTAGAACACTGCACTTTATGATCAAAGCAGCAGGTTGGCTGATGGTGGTTAAACTTGCCATAATTATAGCTGGCTTTTTTTGTGAGGTGTTGGAGGTGTGCACTGTAGCGGGGTCTTAGTGGCGGGGGGGTGGCTTGGTAGCGGGATGTCATCGCTGTGACCAACCAGTATTTCCCCGAAGCATGTTGGGTGGTGGGGGATTGGGGTAACTTTTTTCTGTCCCCACGTCCATTCGGTGGTAATGCTGTCCCATGTGTTGGCGCCTGCTACGACCTGTGGTTTCCCACCCATCTCTGTCCATACGGTTAGTTTGGGATGGGCGGGTGAGGGAGTGGGAGCCATGGTAGGTGGATGAGGTATGTCCTAGGTGGGATTCTCGTTGTTGGTGTTGTGGGGTGAGTCTATGTTGGCCTTCCTTGTCACTGTTCCTTTTTACTTTGTCCCAGTGGACACAGTCTTTGAAGCAAAGGTACTGGTTGGAGAGGACATCAAGTAGCCTGACTGCCCCCTTCCTGTTTATTAGAGAACCTTGGTGTTCCCCATATGCTTCATAGCAAGATTCATCAATTTCTCCAGTTCCTAGTTTGAAGGCTGCATCTGGTTTTATTGTGTAAAGTCGGTTGTCGTTCGTCCACTTATTCACTTGTTCATTTAGTTCATTGATCGTAGCAAGTAAGGTGTCTGACTGCAGGCTTGGGACGAGCTGACACACACAAATTTCCAAATTTTCGTTTTTGTTTTTCAGTTCACTGACAAGAGATCCAAGGTTGTCAATGATGGAAGTGGGGCTCTCGTTGTCCATGATGTCATACAGTCCACAGTAGATTACACAATTTGCTGGACTCCATGACAACTTTTCTTGAACCCAGCATTTAAGCAGGTCGATGTTAGCACCGTTGAGAGTCCTTATATTGCACTTGGTGCTTAAGTCTGAGGCCCGTATATTTGCTAGATTGATATCACCAAGCAAAAGGGTTTTAGCATCGTTGTTGTCCGGGCTTGGTGTGCTGCTCTGGGTTCGTGTTGTTGACTTCTCCAAGGCCCTGATTCGCTGCTCCAAAAGACGGCATCTTTCGCTGGGCTGGTTTAAGTGATCTGCTGCATCACATGAAGTATTGTCACCAATGCTTCGGACCTTTTCTTCGATCTTTTTGATTTGCCTGTCCAAGTCTCTCACCTTTGCAACCAGATTGAACGGTGGTGGTGGTAGGGATGGTGGCGTGGGTGGAGGAGGAGGTTGGCATGGTGGAGGTGAGGTGGTACTGGCAGGTGTACAGGTGTGTACTTCCAGCGTTGCCAAACGTGCGGACACGTGTTTAAGTGATTTTTTCATGCTGTGTACTTCTTTGTTTAGTCCTATGATTTCACAAGTCTTTGCTTTATTTTCTTTTCTAAGAGAGATAATGTCACTTACGATTTGTTCATTGGAGTTTGTTGTGTGGGAAGCACTCGTTGGGGGGATGGTAGGTGGCAGATCTGTGACAGTGAATGTGTCGCCATTTGGGGAGTTTTTCAAGATTTTTTCAATTATTTTTCTTTATTCACCCATACATTCGATAGCCCCATTTCTCTGCACTTTTTCTGAAGTTGCACTTTCGTGTAGTTGTTGCTGAGAAAGTCTTTGGTGAGGCGGCGTTCACACTGTTTGGCATTTACTTCTGGGTCTGGCGTGGATAGGTCACTGAGAGATATACCGGCCATGGTTGATGAAGAAACAGAGCACTTTTTGTATTAAAATGGGTATTTCACTGTGTTCGTCGTTATATTAGCACTGAAATTTGTCATTAGGCAGGACTCATCGGTCTTATGAGTTTGTATAAACGAGAATTTTAGCGTCGGATCTGTAGGACCACGGTAATTTAAGATTTTGTAGGAGCAAAATGAACACGTGTCCTCTCTATAGCGTGCGGAGAGAGAGAGAGGAGGGGCGAGAGTAGGGGGGAAGATACACAGGTGGTGGTGGGAGGGGAGATGCAGGTGCGTGAAGGGATGGGAGGGTGATGGGGGACAAGGAGGGGGTGAGGGAGTGGGGTAGAGGGTGGCATGGAGGTAGCCCAGAGGGGGGCGCCCCCCTACTGCCCTGGTTGGTCCGATCCCCCCTCACGCCGCACAGGAGTGAGTTCTCATTGGCTTGAAAACATGTACGTCATAATCGGGGCAGAAGAAGCGCAGCGCAGTTTTTTTTATAGGCTCCGCTCAATTGATGCAATTAGGCATTTTGGCATAAAACTCTAATCACATCAATTGTTGTGATTAGGACTTTAGGGGTTAACACTTCACCACTCACATAACCATCCATAAAATACTATCACTCAGTTAACGAACCAAGCAATTATATATATATTCATCATCATAAATATTACAAACTACACAGTGAGAGAAAATATCCTTACATCAACATATAATGCAAACATATGAAAATCTTGTAAAACCAGAGAATCAAAATATAAGTACACATGTATCCTTCATATTACAGTGACAAGGAAAAGCAAGTGAAAATGACTAAAACAAAAGGAGCTAGCAACAGTGTACTATACTCAACCACACACTTTAGAACTTGCAACCAATACCTAAAGATGAATTTAAAAATGAGCAAACATATCAAGTTGACTTCACGGCCTTTGGAGGACTATAGTATCAAGTGATGTGTGAAACTAAGTGAATACTGTGCATATTGTAAATAATTATTATTTATCTATTTTTATATAAAATAAAATATGGGGTACATATAATATTTTCTTAATTCAAACTGTCTCACATAATTAAGCTAATACACCTATGGTGTCTCACATAACTCAGCTAATACACCTATGATATCTCACATAACTAAGTCAATATTCCTCAAATGAACAACTACATCAAATATGACTGATCCATAATATGATTTCATTGCTATTATTGTATTAATTTTATACTTAAATGTCAGTTATATAGCTACAATGACAACACTTGTGATTACTGCAGTTATGTTACATTTCCTACAATTATGTGACTACAAACGATAACATTGCTACAATTATGTTACAGTTGCAACAATTAAGTAACTACAAATGATAGCATTACTACAATTATGTTACAGTTGCGACAGTTATGTAACTACAAACGATAGCATTACTACAATTATGTTACAGTTGCAACAATTAAGTAACTACAAATGATAGCATTACTACAATTATGTTACAGTTGCAACAATTACGTAACTACAAACGATAGCATTACTACAATTATGTTACAGTTGCTACAGTTATGTAACTGCAAATGCTTGCATTACCTTGCATTACTGCAGTTATATTACAGTACAGCTGCTACAATTATGTAACTACAAATGATACCATTACTACAATCGTTACAGTTACAACAATAATAACTGCAAATGCTTGCATTACCTTCCATTACTGCAGTTATATTACAGTACAGCTGCTACAATTATGTAACTACAAATGATACCATTACTACAACTGTTACAGTTACAACAATTATGTAACTGCAAATGCTTGCATTACCTTGCATTACTGCAATTATATTACAATTGCTACAATTATGTAACTACAAACAATAGCATTACTACAATTATATTACAGTTGCTACAATTATGTAACTACAAACCATAGCATTACTACAATTATGTTACAGTTGCTACAATTAAGTAACAACAATTTTACGGCCAACACAATTGTGTACCAGTTGCAGTAACAATATGTAACTACAATTTTATGGCCAACACAATTATGTAACAGTTGCATTAACAAGATGTAACTTTTATGTAACTTTAACTACAATTTTATGGCAAACACAATTATGTAACAGGTGCAGTAACACAATGTTATGTTACAGTCACACTTGCTTAACAATTGCATTAAAATTATGTAACTACAATGGCATTAACATGATGTAACTGCAATTATACAATATTCATACAATTATGTTATTTTTACAGTATTATGTATCTCATTTAACTAAGTTACAAGTTAATTTTAATATGTATATAGTATGCATTACTATGTTAGGACAATATTTACTGTCGATGGTACACCAGTTTAGTGTGACCGAGCGATATGTGGACATTATATAGGCATCAATATATATCTCATAAACACAAAGTATAGGATGTAGTGTCTATTGGAGATGTATACAGCTTCTCACTAGGAATATCAGTCCACATAATGTACATCCACAATCTTGTTGTCTCAGACCATGAAGAATTCTTAACATATGATGTATCTCAAACAATCTTTTTGTAATCCACGTGAGTAACTAGACACTCCATAAAGCACACACATCCTCTCCAAGGTGTATATAATGTCGGAGAGCGTCCTTTCAGATCAGAAGGGGTTAGAGAGAGAAAAGGGAGAGAAGGAGCTGGAGAGAAGGCCCGATAACACGAGGGTCAGATAGAAGAAAGAGTTGGACAGTAGGCCCAAGAACACAATCGGGGCTGAGGCAGGAGATAGTGAGTAAGAGAGTGAGAGTAAAGTAGAGGGACAGCAGCTAGCACAAACTGCTACTAACCATAGGCTTTACGGGTCATGCCAAGCTCTTAACTTTTATTCAAGTGTCTCACAATAAACTCCGTCGACCCAAATCTGCCTGTTTCATCATCCCACTCAAAGTACGAAGAGAATAACTGAACAAAGAAGGCCTACACTGACTTTTACACGCCTCACCATTACTCTCTCCTAGCGACTCTCCCATCGACGATTCAACCAAATAGCATTTTCTATAGAAATACATAGAGGACTTCTAAAGAAATGTGGAATCGTGCATGGAAAAGTTTGAAGGGATTGAGCATTGAAGTTATGAATGGAATAGTAGGGAATAGGAAAGTGGATAGAGTAGTTGGTGCATGGGGTGTGCCTGCAAAGATGGATGAGAATGGCAGTGCTTAAGTGGACATTTGTGCTGCGAGGGAGTTGGTGATAGCCAACACCCTCCTCAGGTACAAAATGATTCATGGGTATATGTGGCAAGTGAAGACAAGGGTCGATAGTGAACTGAATGAACGGAAGGCAAGATTGATTATGTGTGTGTGGATGAAAGGATGAGAAGGTGTGTGATGGATGCAAGAGTATATAGATGTTCGGAGAGTGGACTTTCTGACCACCAATTGGTGGTGGTCAGAATTAAGATCCAAATGAAATGGAGAAACAGAAGAAGGGAAGGACATGAGGAAATAGTTCATATAAGGAAGGTGGAAAGGTTACAAGAGGATGGAAAAATGGTAGAATATAAGAGGGAAGTGGAGGAGCGATTAGGTAAATACAGATTGGAGCGGATGGGGGACATGGACGGTGTGTGCAAGATATTCACTGAAAAAATCTGTGCAACATGTGAGGTGGTGTGTGGGATGAAGAGAAGACGGAAGGGGGTGCAGGGAACAGCATGGTGGAGTGAAGAGGTGAGAGATGCTGTGGCACAAAAGAAAGCATATAGTGAGTGGATGAGAAACAGGGGCGTGGAAGAAGTTGAGAGACGAAAGAGAGAGAGCTATATGCAGAGATAATGAGAGAGGTGATAAGATTAGTAAGAGAGAGTAAGAAGAAAGTGGATGAGGAATTTGGAAGGAATTTGAGTGTAAAGTGGAGGGAATGTAAGAAAATGTTCTGGAAAGAGGTAAAGAGAATTAGAAAGGGTGCCACAGAAGTTAGTATGGGAGTGAAAGATAAAAATGTAAATTACCAGTGGAGAAGGGAGAAAAAGTGAGCAGATGGAGAGAACACTTTAAGGAATTATTGAACATAGAAAATGAAAGTAATGCAAGTGTAAGTGACTGGGGAATGGCTAGAAGGAGGGATGTGAGAGGAGAGGAAGAAATCAGTAGGATGGAAGTTGTGGAAGCAAGGAGACACGTAAAATGGGGAGAGCCCCAGGAATTGATGAAGTGTGTGGTGAAGTGCTGAAGCACGGGGGAGAGATAGTAGTAAAATGGATGTGGAAGATGTGTAGATTGGCCTGGGAGGAAGGTAGAGCCCCGGAGGATTGGAAGTCAGGTATAATAATTATTCCCCTGTACAAAGGAAAATGGGAAAAAAGAAATGTGTGGTAAACATAGGGATATTTGTCGTCTTAGTGTAATAGGAAAAGTATATGGTTGGATACTTATTGACAGAGTAAGGGAAATAACAGGAATTAGTTGGAGAAGAACAGGGAGGTTTTATGAAGAGAATAGGTTGTGTACATCAGATATTCATTTTTAGATCTTTACTGGAAAAGTTTCTAGAAAAGGGAAAGAAGTTGTATTCGGCCTTCTTGGTTTTGGAGAAAGCATATGACAGGGTGGGTAGACAAGGATTGTGGAAAGTATTGAGAATATATGGAGTAGATGGGAAGTTGTTGAAAGCTGTAAAGAGTATGTATGAGGGTGTTAAGACTGCAGTGGTGTGGATAGTGAACTAAGTGAACTTTTCCGTTTGCAGGTTGGATTGAAACAGGGATGTGTCATGTCTCCATCGTTGTTCAGTCTGTATATGGATGGGGTTATAAAAAGATACAAGGTAGGGCAGTGGATCTTGGAGAGGCCCTACTGAGAGAGGGCAGTGTTTGGAAACTCCCTGTACTGTTGTTTGCAGATGATACTGTGTTGTTAAGTGAACACAAAGCAGAGCTGCAAGGCTTGGTGAATGAGTCTGGGAGAGTGTGTAAAAAACGGAATCTAAAGATGAATGTAGGGAAGAGTAAAGTTATGGTCTTCGAGAGAAGTGAAGTCAGTGAATGTACAGTGAGGTTGGATGAGGAGGAAATGGAAAATGTGAGTGCCTTTAGTACTTGGATAGTGTGATGAGTAAGGATGGAAGTTTAGAGGGTGAAGTGCTTGAAAGGGTGCAGCAAGGAAGAAAGGATGCTGGTCCCTTGAAAGCTGTGATGGGAAACAGGGAAGTGAGCATGGAAGTGAAAAAGTTACTACACGGCAGTATTGTGATACCAACTCTAATGTATGAAAGTGAAGCTTGGACCTTGTTGGAGGGACACAAGTCAAGAGTGAGAGCAGTGGAAATGAGTTATTTGAGAGGAGCATGTGGAGTCACATGGAGAGACAGACTGACAAATGAGTAAGTGAAAAAGCGTTGTGGTGTGGGTGTGATTGGAAGCGTTAGGAAAAACACACTGAGGTGGTTTGCCCATGTGGAGAGGATGGAGAGCGAGACTGACGAGGAGAGTGTATGTGAGTGAGGTGGAGGGGGATGAGGGAGGGGGAGACCAAGGATGAGATGGAGAGATGGAGTGGGGAGGTATATGAAAGAGAGGGGTGTGAGCTGGGAGCGGGAGAATGAAATGGCGGGGGACAGGGTGACATGGAGGTGATTTGTTTATGGCCACCTCTTACAGGATTAAGGCGTCTAGCAATAGATAATTTTTTTTTTTCCCATGTCTTTTACCTTGTTGTCCGGTGGCATATGACCCTGGCAGTTGCACCGCCAGATTCTTATTATTCTCAATTAATCAATCAACATTCCAGTTCCCCTTCGTCTTCACTTAATAAAGTATCACATACATACAACAGAACAGGAAGTTTCCAAACGCTGCCTTCTCTCATTTGGGCTGCTTCATCATCAACTGCATTACCTTGTTTCTCATTTATAACTCCATCCAAATACAGGTTGCACAACCATGGAGACATGACACATCCCAGTTTCAATCGAACATTCAGACAAAAAAATTAACTCAGTTCACCATCCACACTCACTGCAGCCCTAGCACCTTCATACATACTCTTCATGGCATTCAGTAGCTTCCAGTTTACCCCATATATTTTTTATATTTTCCACATGCTTTGTTTATCCACTCTGTCTTATGCTTTCTCCAAATCGGTGAAGGTAGCATATAATATCTTTCCCTTCTCTAGAAAATTTTCCACTAATCACCTTAGGATGAATATCTGATGTATGTATCTTTTTACTTCCTGATGCATTCCCATTCTTCTGCAACTAAATCTTCAGCTGTTCCCCTAACTGTCAGTATCCTACCATAAACTTTGTGCAATTCTCGGATAATAAATTATATTTCCTGTTCCTCGATAGAAAATGTAAATTCACATTGCTTCTTCATTCTGTGGCGATAAATTTTCTTTCACTGTGACTGCACGTAATGTGAAAAAGAATGTAGAATAAGTATTGAATTATTTTCCTAAATGAAATATACCTATCACATCACAAGAAACATGATGGTAAATCATCCCCTAATGATGAGGTATGAAGGCTATATGAAGGTAATCGTAAGACCTTGGGAATTAATTTTTAACTTTATTCTTCTGTATTAAGTGGATAAGAATAAGCAATTATGTATATACACTGATACCCGGGGATTTTAAAATGCGTATGATACTGACAGGTAACAGTAAGAGTTTTATGCTAATGATTACAGGGGATTTTAGGTATGCAGATCTAGAGGCATACGCCAATGGTACTGTACTGTACAATAATATATCACCCAGTGATTATGTGAGTCTGCAACTGTACGTTATAAGACTCCAATACACAATCCCTTGTCATTAAAAAATGTAATACCAGTGACCTACACACAGGTAACTACTTCCAACTGGAAATATATATATATATATATATATATATATATATATATATATATATATATATATATATATATATATATATATATATATATTAGGGTGTTCTGCACTTATAGGGGAGAAAAAAATGGACCTTTAGGTGGGCAAAGTATGCAATCGATTCCACTTTACAAACAAAGCATTCAAACAAAAATTTCCGTTTTTCTATCAATGCAAAGTCATGTCTCACTACCCCAGCATTCTGTAAATCTAACTGATCTGAGTACGTGAAGGGTATGGTGAGAAAGGTAAAAATAAACAATGTGGTACAAAAAGAAACAATATTTTTGAGCTATACAACAAGCATAATCAGTTTATTACATATGAGATTTTTTGGTCGAGTCGTAGAGGGCTCTGTGGTGCTGCACAACATGGAAGATCAGCTGTCGTTCTTCTTCATTCTTCGTCAGACCACTGTTGTAGTCCATTGCCATTTTGACTGCCTGCTCAGCAGCATCATTGACCACTATGAGGTGGCCATGACATCGGGAATGGGGCAGAGGTCATGGATGCTTGTCGGAGTATCCAGCTTCACACACTGGAAGAGATTTTTCGACTTCTAGGTGACATACTTAGAGATTCTCAGATCTGATGCCTTATCAGTTATCTTCATGTTCAAACGGTGCAGAGCCTTCTTTCTATGCAGTGCTGTGGTCATATTTTTCACCATTTCCTGCTTTTCCTCAGCAGAGACTTTGTCAGAATACATGGCTAGTGTACCAAGGTCCTTACTGAGGTACCAGAGGTGGCTTTTGACTTTGTCGAATGCCTTCTTTTACTACAACGGGATCCACCTCTTTGAATTCTTCAATCTTCTTCAGGAGATTGAGATCATTGATTGGAGCGTCGACAGCATTTGGGGTTTCAAACCAGTGCATCACATAGATGATGACAAGGAAGACACAGATGCATTTGATGGCCTCCTTTTGATGCCATGTCAAAGGGAAGGAGGCTGCATCCTTCAGTTCATTTCTGAAAAGGAAGATCTTGAGGCAGTAAAGGTCTTTGGCCATCCAGCGTGATCTGTGATAGGCACCTGGACGGTGAAAGGTCATCCGTGCTGGCTTCTTGCTGAGGAAAGCCAATGACGGCTGGAGGAGCTCAAGGTAGTCATCACTGGGTTGCGCATGATCCATGTGTCTGAGTATGAAGTGTTCAATGTCCTCGGCTCTGTTGGCAATCCTCGACTGAGATTTTTCATGTAGGTCATCATCGTAGGGATCGAAGAAATCTGTGTCAATTTTGTTCCAGAACTCTTTGAATCGACCGAAGAGAGGAATTTCTGGACCAGAAGAAGAGGTCAAAGATCCCTGCCACTATGAGTTCACACATGTGGTGCCTACATGCCAAGAACAACAGTTGCAGACCTCTTTCAATGACAAAGCAAGCTCCGTTGTGAACCCCAGTGTTATATGCTGTAGTATCAAAACAGCCGTGCAATCCAGGGCTTCACTTCCGGCCATTCATCTTGAGTCCTTAGCACTGCCACTCCCATTGCTTCGCCCGTTCCAGCAGGGATCTTAGGGAACACCAGGATCTTCTCTGTACCAATCTCTGTAACAACAATCGCCAGGCGATCACTGCGGCCGCTACCATCGATGTTGGGCAAGAGCTTTCCATCAAAATGGAGAATCAAGGGTGTTTGTGGCTGGAATTCTTTTTTAATCTTTTCAGCGATCTCAGTCCTTGATTCCTTCCGAACAGAGTGGAGAGATCCGACAGATAATGTGCGTTCCCCCACGCCAAGCCCTGCTGCGATCAAGGCGGGAATTACCACCTGCATTGCAACTCACGTTGAAATGAGGCATGGGTTTGAGAAGGCCAAGGAAAAATTGCAAAGTATGGCGTAGTTCCCACCAGCAGTGGAATTGAATAAGCACTTTGCCCTTAAAGTTTCTGAAGGTTCGATTTTTCTGAACATCTCTCTCTCTCTCTCTCTCTCTCTCTCTCTCTCTCTCTCTCTCTCTATATATATATATATATATATATATTTATTTATTTATATATATATATATATTTATTTATTTATATATAACCCGCTTAAAGATGGTGTCTCAAAAAAAAAAAAAAAAAGACCGAGGAAAAGAAAGCCAAAAACTGCGATCCGTCAACTACAGAAAGCAAATTACTTTGTTAAGCAATAAAGTAAATATAAAGATTTGTTGCCATTATAACAACACCACATGCAAGATTATGAGTTTAGGTCTACTTTTACTGCAATATCAAACAACCTACCCTCTGAGCATCACTAACTGTCTGGATAAGATATTTCCGTGTCGTGTTCTCGTCTTGGCCGTGAATGTTGCTCTCAAAAACTGCCAGTCCCCAGGGTGCTCGCAGCTTAGGCAGATCCTGTACCAGCGGAATACATTGTTAGCCATGTCCTTCTCTTCTACCTGGCCTGCTACTCGGAGAGCCAAACCCCGGATACATTCTAGTGAGGCTATTTGCTATACCCTTTTCACTCTAATTTGGTCCTTTGGAGCTTATACCATGCAGGTCAGTCGCAGAATAGGCCAATACTAGGGCTCTATATCCTTTCCAAAGCTTCACTTTGTGACTGGCATCATATTCGAATGTTAAACTCTTGTTCCAGCTCAGTATTCATGAAGATGAGATGGCAATTTTAGGTTGTTAAAATAAAACGAATATAATGACTATAGAGACGGGGTGGAGACAATATAGCGGGTCTGCTCTCATACGACGGAACGCTGCCACTCTTACAACTCGAATTCTTAAGTTGCGGTTGTGTGAATTTCGGTGAGCCTTAGTCATGAGGTAGGAACGATCCTCCTTGAATTTTAGTCAAAATTGCTCTCTCATTTAACTGCAACTGGCCATCAGTTTAACTTATTGAGGGTTACATATCTTTGCCAGTATATATGAAATCAACTGTAACATGTATAGTGCATTCTCATCGTAACATCTCTGTTCAACATGTGCTATGCAAGGTGTAAAATGTACTCTCTGTGATATATGTACTGTATATTAAATATATGAAAAACAAGTCAATGAAACCATTCCCCAATTATTTTATCGCTGTGACCATTATTTCACCTTTAAAGGATTATAAGTGATTAGGATATATATATATATATATATATATATATATATATATATATATATATATATATATATATATATATATATATATATATATATATATATATATATAGATTTATATATTTATTTATTTATATATTATTATAAATGAAGGAAAATCAATAATGAAAAAAGAATGAGGCAACTAATCACCAAACACTTGAAGGACAAAGTCTAAAGACAGAATAAAATACTTACGAATGTTCATGACAAAGAATATTTACGTCAGTATGTTTGAGCAAAGATAAGGGACAGCAATCCACTGTCACGTAACTCAGTCCCAAACAAGAAACAGTGCCAAGGCACCGCAAACCCGTTCCCGGTAGTCATTTAAGTTCTGACGTATAAACACAAAAGGATACCTAGTCAAAGATGTAACATATCAAATTTAGAGTTTATCGGGTGAAAATTGACGGTTTTAAGCCCATTTGAAATTTTAGGCCCAATCCACCTGACACTGACTCCCCTACCGATAACTGGAGGGGTAACCTCCCTTATGTAATGAGGCATGTTATAGGATGCAGATTTGAAGGATGCACATTTAGGTTTTGGTTTCACGTCGATATGATGGATTTGAAGGATCATGGTAAAAGAACGATTTTTTTTTTTTACCATACTTGTTTTTACATTTTCTGGGCCTACAGCCCCTCCGGGGCTTGGACGGGTAATTACATCAACTGAATTACTATTACAAATGAGTTTTTCTCTCTACATCCCAATCCGTATGCAACGAAATCTCAAAGGACGTTTATATTGTATATAATTTTATGAATGAAATATAAAGAACGTTCTATTAAGAAATACGTGATTGGGGTGTGGCAGTAATATTTACCTCTTTTTCCTTAACCCGTGGATTGTGCAATTACTTTTTTTATTTTTATCCCATCCCGTGGTGCGCAAAAAACGAAGGAAATTTTTTGGTTTTTGTTTTATGAACTTGAAGATAAACATCCAGGACATCATCTGGTGAAAAAATAAAAAATAAATAAATAAATAAAAATCTCTCTCTCTCTCTCTCTGTCTTTGCATAGGGCCATGCATAACTTTACTTAGGGGAGTAGTGAAAAAATGAAAAGAAAATGTTTTTGTTTATTATAAATTTGAAGATAAACATCCAGAGCATCATCTGGTGAAATGAAAAATCTCTCTCCGTCTTTGCGTAGCGCCATGCGTAAGATTGCGTGGAGGTCGAGTTGTTTACGGTGATGCACGGCCACCACAGCCTGAGCTGTGCAGCTGGTATTTTATTGCTGTTAATACTGACTCGTTTATGCCATTTAGTGTCTGCACAATTAAAATCTTAAGGTAATGGCACAGGTGTTCTCAAGTTATCTCCTTTGAAAATCTGTGATCTTGCATTTGACTTTTCAGGGTCACTCAAGGTCAAAGGTCATCATGCAAAATGAAAGCCCAGATGAGACATCCTATATCTTGGTATTGGTAATTATCTCTATCTTCAAAGAGTTTCGAGTTATAACCCCCTGAATATCCGTGACCTTTAGTTTAACCTATCAAGGTCGCTTACGGTCAAAGGTCGAGGAACCAATAAAAAACCTATATGGGAATTCCTGTATGTTGATAATAGTAAATATCTCTCAATCTTCAACCAGTTTCGAGTTAAAGGCCCCTGAATATCCGTGACCTTGAGTTTGACCTTTCCTTTAATTTGAGGTCAAAGGTCTTGGTGCCAAATGAAAGCCCATCTTACGAGTTCCTGTATGTTAAGAATGGTAAATATCTCTATCTTCATAGGTTTTCAAGTTATTGCCCGCTGAAAATCCGTGACCTTGATTTTGACCTTTCAGGGTCACTCAGTTACCTCCAAATTTTAATCACTTTCTTTGCGTACCAGTTCCCACATATCCTGAAAGTTTCATGTAATTTCATTCAGCCGTTTGTCCCTAATATTGCTAACAAAGAAAGAAAGAAGCAAACAAACAAAAAATTTCCACCAAAAACAATACCTCATCGAACTCTGTCCGGGCGAGGTAATCAACCACGCCATACAGTATTTCTTTCTCTGCTATTGCTTCTAAAATCTCGCCATCAGTCCTTCATCCTCCAATAAAAGCTAAACTGTTTCCTTCTGCTTTATCATTTTTAATTAGACAAGACTAGTAGTGGTCAACTATTCCATACTAAATTCCTCTGTCTCTGCATATGAAATCTCCCCATCAGTTCTTCATCCTGCAATAAAAGATCTACCGTTTCCTTCTGCCCCGCTATTTCTCCTTGCACACTGGATTGACATGAAAGAATGATACTCTACTCTTTTTACTCTAACTTGGCCTAGATGTTCGTCCTTTTGCAGCTTATGTCACACATATCAGTGGCAGAAACAGGCTACTATGACTCTTCACCTCCCCAGGGCACTTTTTTGTAACAGGCATAATTCTATGCCATTCAGTTTTTACAAGTCAGCATTCTTGATAGATACATGATAATTTTAGGACGAGTCAGTAGAGATGTGGTCTACGGTTCCATTGGACGTGGGTTTTAATCCTATCTAGGGCAGGGAACAGTTTAAATAATTTGAATCTCAGTGAGGAAGAATTTCCTAATCTACCGAAGGACCGCCGATATGTCTTAAATACACCCCCATTAATAACAATACATCAGTCCTGTATGAGACAGCCCTAGCATGTGTTCCAGGGTATAAAATTGGGAAGTATGACCACTGCACATCTAAAGTAAAATTTCGTAATCCATTACATACCTCCCTTTCCTTGTGGGAAGCAGCCTAGGTATATAGATAGATAGATAGATAGATATGAAGGTAATATTTCCCAGTATTAAAATTTTGAGTTCGCGTATCAAGTATATTTAGTAATAAGATTAAATTTATATAAGTAAAATATTAACTAAGGATACTTAAAAAAAAACTATTCTTACACATATCCATAAACTCGATTATTTAATTAATGTAGGCCAATGAATGTAGAAATTTGTACAAGTAAATAATTTGAGAAACTGTGTTCGAAAACACCTAAAATGAACACTGTTCCAAAAAATTTCTGTTTTAACCAATGGAAAAATTAGTTATCATTTTACAGAAAAAAAAACGCTTATATTTCAAACATAAATCCTGCTCTCACCCCTACCCAAGTTTAACAGAGAAAATAAAGTTAGGGTACTGGGTGAGGAAGAGAAGCAAAGGGAATGAGGTACAATTTAGAATATATACAGTACATTTCCCTACAATCCTGATTGTTTTTAGGATACAAAATCGGGGGCAGCAAGACTGCTAGATACACTGGTCTGTGAGACTCTCAGACCCCGTTTCCTGTCCTCAGATTGTCAAAATACCCAGGAAAAAAAAGAAAAAAGAAAAAAAAAGAAACTTAGGAATGCTTTTTTTTTTTTTTTTAATAAAATAAAAAACCTTAAATTATAAAATTAAACATCTTGCTATCTCTTTGTAAACTATTTGCGAGACTACTATATAAATTCTGAGTAGGCTATATTACCAAACGTTTTCCATTTACCCAAACAAATATTTTTGACTGCACATAAACAATTTCTTCACTACAGAAAATCAGATTGATTAATTTAGAAATCAGATTGATCACTGCACAACTTGTGATCACTGCACACTTATTTTAAACCCTGATGTGATCAGTATGGATGGTGGGTGTTAGCGCTGAAGTGGTGTCATGTGGAGGTGTATGGTACATCGGAGGACTGCTGGGCCTAAAGGAAAGGACTGTTAAGCCTATGCCCAGATTCCAGCATATAAAAAAGAGGGAATAGCAGATAATATAATACTAACCCTGGACACGAGGGAGGTCCAGTACGAGCCATCTGTCAGCACAAACACGGAGGAGTGACTGCATGACTGTGTGGCCAACATGGCGTCCAGTGCAGCATGGAGGTCACCCGCAGATTGGCTCAGGTCTGGAACAAGCGTAATAGTAGTAGCAGTAGTTGTAGTAGTAGTATCAGTAGTAGAAGTTGTAAATGTTGTTGTGGTTGTTGCTGTAATAGTGGTAGTAGTAATAGTGACTGTTGTTGTAATAGTGATAGTAGTAGTAGTAGTAGTAATAGTAGTAGTAGTAGCAGTAGTAGTAGTAGTAGTTCTTGTTGTTGTGGATGTTATTGTTGTTGCTGTAGAAGAAGAACTAATGGTAGTAGTAGGAGTATAGTAGTTCCTGAATCAAATTCATGTGCGACGTGGCCCTAGTGGACTGCAGGCTTAAGCTGTCCGCCTCCTGCAGTTCACCTCTTCCTCTCAGGGGATTGCGGGGGATAAGTAACGTTTATACAACCTGGCAGGCGGGGTCACTCAGCTATATCGGAGCCACCACGTGAAGGAGTCCCTGTCCGGTACCAGAACAAAAGAATATCACGAATTTGAATAGTTTAGTATCTTGTGTAGGGCAATCCGTAAATTGCGCTCCAGTAGAACTCACCTGGATGTATCTTATGTACTGCATGGACGGCTCAGTTTCCTGGTGTGGACATGGGTATAACAATGGGAGTAGGGAATGAATAAATTATGCAGTATAGACAGTGATAACACCGAAGAAGCCGTCCCCGCAACACACGAAACATCAGCCGGCAGGGTGGGAGAAGTGAGTACCAGTCTTCATAGCCCACAACACATTATGAAGCTCATATTTGTGTGATTCGCTTGGCCAGTAAAGTGTTGCCATGAATTTTTAAAGTTCAAATTTTAAAGATGTGTGAACAGACGCTAGTTCATTTCAGTGGACGTCTGATAGTGTCCCGGTGTTTTTATAATGTTTGTTAATGTTTTTTATCCTTATAACCTCCTCTGTTTTATGAGAAAGTGTAATTGGATGCTTACCAAAACTAACAGTACAAGGAAAGCACTAACTTAACATACAGCAGCCTTTAAGAGCAATTATTATGTATTAGAAAATGAGTTGCATTCTACAGTCAATATTGTTACACACCATAGCCCGAGATAAATATATTCCACATCGTTTCAGAAAACCTAGCATATTAAATTGCTCTTACCATTTGCAGTTTTTAACTTACTTATTATTTCTATGCTCGAAGGATGGTAAATGTTCTGCATATTTAGGTACGTAAATTCGTGTAATACGTTGTCTCCTTTTTCCTGCGACTGTATTTTGGTGTGATGTAACAATAATGCCATTTCCTCCCTTATGGTGACCTCGAACAAAACTTTAAAGGAGCAGAAGAATTTTACCTGCATTTGGATAAACTGGCTATGGCAGGCCCTTGACTCCCTCGATATGGGTATTATTAATCCTTTTTATACTCCAAGGCTCTGTAACACAACTTTTGCATATAAAATTACATCCGATGTGTGATGGTACTGAGCATAATTAATTACAAGCGAACAACATACCACAGCATCGGGGCAGTGGGGCATGAACCATAAGGCAGGACACCCACAGGCCAAGCCAAAGTCTTCCCAAAGCGGCTGCCATCAACACCACACACCACCAGTACGGCAAGATTCTGTAGCAAGAAATGTTTGTTTAAAAATACATGTTCACAATAGCATATTTTACAGGAATTCATGTAAGATGCATACCAAAAATAATATTTACATATGCTTCGCTGCCACGAGAATAACTTTTAACCTCATCAGTTCAGTGCCGTCATCCATATTTTATCGATGCCACTCCAGTCTATTTAATTCTGTCTCAGAAAAACTCTTCGAGTTAGGAGGGTTATATATAGCCCTCATTAACTTCTTCAATTAGAGGCCTTTCTTAAATTGGATGAAATTGTCTAGATGTAGCGAGAATAAGCCATTAAAACTAATTTGTTTCAGTGATACATCGAGCAGTTTTCATTCCGCACTGTATATTCTGTCTAACCTGTTTTCTCTTATTCTAAACCATTCTTGCCATTCATACATACATACAGAACATACCTCCTTCCATGTTTCCATTCTTTTTTACATGTTGTCCCTTATTTTGAACCATCTATTCAATACTTTCACTCTGTTTAACATGCCATCCCTCATTCTGTTCCATAAATTCCTTAAGTATATTTCCATTCTTTCTCACATGCTTTATCCACTGTTTTCATCATCGCCCATATCGAATTAATCAACAGATCCTCTACCACTGCGTAAAACCACCCTGTTCATCACTCGCCCGATCAACTTATGTTAGTCTAACTCTTTACTGTGTCAGAATTATGTTCATGTATCTTTAGATTATTTGACACAGATCTGTATTTAGCTTTATCTTGTTTGACGCTTTTGGAAGGGTCTTTTTTCGGCATAAAAGTAACATATTACACCAAAAGTTCATTACCACATATCGACACATATAACACTCAACAATGCACTACACCAAGCCACACTACAGTACGTTATATAACACCACGCTACAAAAAACATTCTACATCGGGCTATGATTTTTGTTATGTGTGTTTACTTGTAAGCAATAGTACGCAAGTCATTATAACAAAACACATCACACCACACCACGCTACGCAACACTATAACACGCATTACAATACATTTCGAGACAAAAAAAAAATGCGTACTGCAGCACACACACACACACACACACACACACACACACACACACACACACACACACACACACACACACAAGACAACAGTACAATAGTGCAGTTCACTGAAATATTTTATACCACACCACATCAAACCATCTCCAAATCCACACCACACAATACACCAACTTTCATGCACACACCATAGTACCACACCACATAAAAACACACTACACTGCGCCACACAGGATCATGCACACCTCATATATCCCTGCATACTATTTACCCCACAACCTGCTCGATTCAATATTCACATTCTTATCCCTGTAGCAGCAGCAGCAGCAGCAGCAGCAGCAGCAGCAGCAGTAGTAGTAGTAGCAGTAGTAATAGTAGTAGTAGTAATAATAATAGTAGTAGTAGTAGAAAAGGTGTAGTAGCAGGAGTAGTAGTTGCTGTTGTTGTAGCCCTAGGTTCAGATGAAATGTGACCCTGCTACACATCAGGTTCAAGTTAACCAGTTTCAGCAGTCTACCATACCATCTTGCTGGGGACAGGGAGAGAGCTAAGTGACATCTGTTTGACCGAGCAGCACACCCACCTCACTATGTCGGTGCCACAGCATGAAGCGGTTCCTCTCCAAAACCTACCTCACCCTTCAGTTACAGAATATCCATATCAATAGTAGGAGTAGACAGAAGCATCAGCCGAGCAGGGCAGTACTCCCGTGGTGGATGGAAAGCTGATGACAGGGAGAGCTGGAGCTATCGTTTCATCAGCCCTCTGGACTAGTTCCTGACCATCCTCCTTTGCTGAACTTTTTCAGTGCTTCATTAACACAGAGAGTAGGCCAGCATGCTCTTCAATACAAGTTTATCTAACTGTCAACACCAGACTACATGCACTGTACACACTACATTTCCTTTTCAAAATTAAAGTAAAATGGCTTCAAAAAATACGGCCTCGAAGTCCCCTGGGGGGGGGGACCATAAATTCCCCTATCAACCGCCCCTCTCCCGGTGATGACTCAGAGAGATGCCTGGAACCACTGCCTGACTCACTTCTTCATTTCTGCAACATTTGCGGCCTTTAACTTTCTCTTAATCGAACACCACCTCTCCTCCTCTAAACCTCACCTTCTCTTCTTGACTGAGACTTAGCTGTCTGAGGCAACTGGCAGTAAACCCTTTTCTGTTTCTTCCTACTTTCTCTATACTCATTTCAAAGCCAAAGGTGGATGTTGTGTATATGTACGCAACAATTTATCTTGCTCTCGTGTTCCTGAACTTGATTCTTCTGAATTCTCTACTCTCTGGCTTCGGCTTTCTTGTCATTCTCTGACTAAATATATCTGTGCTGTTTACTTATCCCCTAATTCTTCTGTCAAAAATTCTTCGACTATCTTACTTCTCCTACGATAGAACACATTCTATTAATTTCTCCTTTCTCTGAAATCTCCATTCTAGATTTCAGTGTTCACCACCACCTTTGGTTCTCCTCTCCTTTCACTGATCCACCTGGTGAACAAGCCTACATCTTTTCTATCCTTAATGACCTAGAGCAGCTTGTACAGCACCCTACCCATATCCCTGA
The DNA here is from genome assembly GCF_032717465.1 of Coenobita brevimanus. Taxonomy (NCBI): domain Eukaryota; kingdom Metazoa; phylum Arthropoda; class Malacostraca; order Decapoda; family Coenobitidae; genus Coenobita; species Coenobita brevimanus. Next base: position 40,932,364 of record NC_136999.1, on the reverse strand, counting down.
CCGCCATGGAGAGAGCACCAACATACTCGACCTCTTCATTACAACTAATCTTCTATTTAGACTGTTAATCTTTCCTCTCCGTTGGGCTCCTCCGATCACAACCTCATTACCTTAACCTGTCCTATTGCTCCGGTACGGCCTGTGGACCCTCCAAAGAAACGTCGTTTGTGGCATTTTGGGGTTGCAGATTGGAAGGCCCTCAGACAGTACTTCTTGGATTTTCCTTGGAATGATTACTACTTCCATGGCTGGAAGCCATCTGAGTGTGCCTTGCACATTATGGAGGTTTTTCTCTCAGACATGGAAGTATACATTCCTTTCTCATATCCTCTGACTGACGCAAGAAAGCCTTGGTTTAATCACATTTGTTCTGATGCTGTCCACAACAAGGATAGGGCCTATAAAAGGTACCAGAGCCAACCCACTCTTGAATCACATCTTGTTTATGTTTCTGCCCAGAATCGTCCTAGGTCTGTTCTTCACTCTGCTAAAAATAATTTCATCCGTACGAAGTGCTCCCAACTCTCCAACTCGAATTCTTCCCGTTTCTTCTGGCATCCTGCCAAAAACCTTTCTAACAACTTTACCTTATCATCCTTCCCTCCTCTTTTCTATTCTGATGGCTCTGTAGCTATTTCTTCTACTGATAAAGCAGATCTCTTCGCTCAGACTTTCTCCTCCAATTCCACCTTAGACAATTCCGGTGCTGTTCCTCCATCACTTCCCTCCTCAGACGTCCTCATGGCTGACATTAAAATTTCTTCAGCTAATGTATTTTCTGCCATCACTGGCCTCAATACTAACAAAGCATATAAGTCTGATGGAGTCCCTCCTGTTGTCCTCAAGAACTGTGCTTCCATGCTTACCCCCTGCCTAGGTAAACTCTTTCACCTTTGTCTGTCAACTTGTACCTTTCCTTTTTGCTGGAAGTTTGCTCTCATTCAGCCAGTCTCAAAGAAGGGTGACCATTCCCAACCCTCTAACTATCGTCCAATTGCTTTAACATCCTGTGTGTCAAAAGTTTTCGAGTTAATTCTTAACAGAAAAATTTTAAAGCATCTTTCCTATCACAACCTTCTTTCTGATCGTCAGTATGGGTTCCATCGGGGACGCTCCACTGGCGATTTTCTCACCTATTTTTCAGACTCCTGGTCATCCTCCTTTCGGGCCTTTGGCGAAAGCTTTGCCATTGCACTTGACATCTCAAAGGCTTTCGATCGAGTCTGCCATATATCTTTAATTTCCAAACTGCCCTCTTACGGTTTCTATCTTTCTGTCTGTGCCTTTATCTATAGCTTCCTTTCTGGTCATTCAATAGCTGCTGTTGTAGGCGGCCATCGCTTTTCTCCTAGATCTATCAACAGTGGTCTTCCTCAGGGCACTGTCCTATCACCAACTCTCTTCCTTTTATTAATCAATGACCTTCTATGCTGTACATTTAACCCTATCCACTCGAACGCTGATGATTCCACCCTTCACCTTTCCATCCGGTTCCCACAACGTCCATCTCAGCAGTTACTTCAACAAACAAGGGATGAGACTATGGCACACCTAATGTCTGATTTGGCTCGTATCTCTGACTGGGGTAAAAATAATCTTGTTTTTAAAGGATCAAAAACTCAGTTTTCACACCTTTCAATCCGACAAAATCTTCCACAGGAGTACCCTCTAATGTTTAATAATATCCAGCTCACTCCTGCATCTTCCCTGAACATGCTTGGGAGTTTCATTCACTTGGGACTTATTTTGGAAAAATCATATTGCATCTCTTGTAAAATCTGCTTCCAAAGATTAGGTGTGCTAAGCCGACTCCGTACCTTCTTTACCCCTGGACAGTTGTTGAGTTTATACACGGGTTTTATTCGCCCCTGTTTAAAGTACAACTCTCATGTGTGGGGAGGCTCCCCAGATACAGCTCTTCTCAACAGGGTGGAGTCAAAGGCTTTTTGTGTCATGAACTCTCCTCCTCTTACTGGCTCTCTTCAACCTCTGTCTCTTCGCCGCACTGTTGCATCTTTATCTCTTTTCTATTGCTACTTCAATGGTCACTGTTCCTCTGAACTGACTGCTTCCATCTCTCAACCTCTACAATGGGTGCGTAGCACCCATCTAGCAACAAACTCTCATCCCTTTTCTGTCCAGCTCTCTACTACAAGAGTTAACTGTTACTCCCAGTCCTTCATTTATGCAACAGGTCAACTCTGGAACTGTCTCCCTCTGTCTGTATTTCCTACTTCCTGTGATCTCCAGTCTTTCAAACGCAGTGTGCCTAGGCATCTCAAAATGAACGAATCTTGAATTTGGCTCTCTTTTGTATTGTTTTTGTTTTTTTTCTTGGAATGGTTTGCTGGCTCCTGGCCTTTGGTTCCTCCTTTCTTGCATTAAAATAAAATTTAAAACACACAAGCAGTCATTTCTATAGTACACAACACAAAACTACATTATATCTCGTTTCACATCCCCCAAACTAGCGTTATCGTCTACCTTCACCGGCAGGGTAGGGCTGGTGGCACAGGGTCCTCCTGGTAGCAATCAAGCGACTGTACAGACAGCGGTTGTTGCAAACACTGTTCATGCCCATCAGCAGCGAAACGCAGATTCGGCCTTATATTTCACTAATATCCGTGGTCTTAGTACAAGTCTGAATTCCATTCCCTTTTTCCTCCAGTCAATAGCCCCTCTAGCCCTGTTCCTCACAGAACCCCAAATCTCTCCCTCTACTGACACATCCTCATTTTGTTTTCCTGGTTACCATCTCCTCACAGACTTCTGTAACAAGGGTGACACTTGTTGATATATCAAATCTATATTTGTAGTTGACACTATTTTGAACTCCACTTCAGCTAATTTTGATTATTCACTATATATACTAAATTATCTAATATATTTGTGTATTTTATCACTCCCCCAATGCTTCTTCACAACCCAGCATATTTGACTCCATATCCACACAGTTGCCTAACCTTAACCCGCCCCATCCCGTCGACGTATGGGTATGTTCCAACGATTTGCATTTGCCAGTTCTGGCGACGTACGTCGTGCAATTGCAAAGAGCATAATTTCGACAATTTTCAAATTTTGCACTTGATTTTTGGTACGTATCCTCACATGTCCTTCCCCTACCTGTCACCAAGCGGGGACACTCGGCGACCCCGCGTGACCCGCGCAAACCTGCGGCTCGTCCACTCACCTGTTAGCAACGGTCCTGCTGAGACATGGCTACAAGAAGTCTCTCAGAGGTCGAAATTCAAGCCGCCCTGGACGCCTTTACAGGCGACAGTGATTCCCCACTGGACGACGAGATTGTTGATAAAGATTATGTGCAGCCAGAGGAGGAGGAAACCACCAGCAGTGATGAAGAAGTCCCTCCCCCAGGAAGCGGCAGTACGTGACTTACCGTGTTGCTAGAGAGGGGCAGCCTGCCAAGAAACCACGTGCAACATCCTATGCCCAGCCCCAACGTGATGTGGAACCTGAATTCGATGACAAGGACGAGGACGGAGTCGTGGGACGTGCTGCCACGTGTTATGGACGTGAGGTAATAACTCATCGTGGCCCCGAGCGCACACCACGTCGGACGAGCAGGTATGGGTCTAGTATTTTGTTTGGGGAGTTAGGAAGTGCCGTGGAGGGAGTGGGAAGTGAAAGGGAAAGTGCAGGGAGGAGTATGGAAAGTTAGAGTGGCGTGAGTGAGTCATTGCTCTCCTAGGTAGTGTGAGGCGGCAGGGTGTATCACATGGGCGAGTGCGGGTGCGTTCTGTATCACGTGGGGTTGTGATGGAGGGGGAAGGTGGGGAGGAACCACTCCCAAGCACGTCTTATGCTCCCCAATATCCCCTAACACGTGGGCGAGCTAGGGTGCGTGAAAAATCACGTGATGTTGTCATGGAGGGGGCATGTGGGGAGGAACCACTCCCCAGCACGTCTTATGCTCCCCAATATTCCCCTACTTCATCCCCACAGCCCCCTAATGTTCCTCAAGGCCGTAAGGGTAAGGGAAAGGGAAAGGGTAAAGGCAGAGGGAAGAGGAGTGACAGTGGGGAAGCCCTCTGCACTCCTTCTCCCGAACCTCCCCCACCAGGATCTCCTCCCCACCCAGACGAAGGCGGTGATGGGGATGATGGGGATGAGGGATTTGTGGGATGGAATTGGGAGGATGGGAGTGATTTTTCTCCCCTCATTCACCCCTTCACTGAGCAGGGGCGCTCTGGCTGCATTGCTCCCGGAATTCACTGTAATTCCACCAGGTTGGATTTTTTCCAACTGTTTTTTAGTGAGGCATTCATGGAGCAGATTGTTTACCAAACCAACCTTTTTGCAAGCACCCAGCGCCTTGAGAGTGAAAGATTGGGAACAAGGAGTAGGCATTCTATCATATATGATTACCCTGTCTCCCTTTCAGAAATGTTCCTATTTTTTGCCCTGGTCCTTTTGATGGGTATTATACGAAAAAACAGAATTCCAGCTTACTGGACAAGGGACTAATGGACCCTGTTATGTTTACCCCAATATTTGGGCAAGTGATGAGCCGTGATCGGTTTCAACAAATTCTAAGTCGCCTCCATTTCTATGATGCTCATGATCCTGCAAATGCGAACAACACAGATAAGATGAGGCGAAATAGGTTGGTCTTTGATCACCTGAGGCAAACCTTTCGTTCGTCATTTTATCCCTATAGAGACCTCGTCATAGACGAGAGTCTCGTGTTGTGGAGAGGTAATATTTCATTTAGGCAGTATATACCCAGCAAAAGGCACCGTTTTGGGTTCAAGATCTTTGTTATGTGTGACTGTAGGACTGGATACGTGCAAGACATAGTCTTGTACACCGGTGCACAGACAGACATAATAGAAGATCGGAGTATTGGACTGTCGGGAGCAGTGGTAAAGACAATGATAGAAGACTACCTTCATCGTGGTCATGTCCTCTACCTGGACAACTGGTACACTAGCCCTCTTCTCGCTCGTTATCTTCACATGCATGAAACGGGAGTCTGTGGAACCGTGAAGGTGAACCGGCGTCACATGGCCAAGGTAGGGCCGAAAATTTGCCAGGAATGAGGTTGTCTTCTTCAAAGCCAACAACATCCTTGCAACTGTGTGGAACCATAATTGAGAAGTAAGCCTCTTGTCAACGGTTCACCGCCCCTTGATGCACCGTACTGATTCCGTTGATTACCGGAGTGAGAACAGGTGTCACATTTGGAAACCTGAGTGTGTCATGGACTATAACATAAACATGCGCCTGGTGGACCAGTCAGACTCCATGATATCGACGGTAGAGTGTGCCAGGACCACGATGAAGTGGTATAAGAAACTGTTCTTTCACTTGCTAGACATCACTGCTCTGAATTGCCACCACCTTCACGCCATGACAACAGGAGTTCAGGAAACCTTTGAAGGGTTTGTGAGGGAGTTCACAAGAGAGATGTTTGCACGTTATGCTGTTGAAAGGCCCCAACATCGCACCCGCACTGCCCCTATTGCCCAAACTCCCCTGAGAATATCCAGCCGCCATTTCCCCACTCCTATCCCTCCCCCAGCCAAACAGACCTAGGCCATAACGCAGGTGTCACGTGTGTAGCAATTCCCGTGTGAGACTCACCACACAGAGGAAGGACACCCACTATGAGTGTGTCGAGTGTGCCGTGGGTCTCTGTATTCACCCATGTTTCAGTGAATATCACACCTTGATGCAATTCTAATATGGTGTGAATGCGATAAGATGCTGAAACTATGAAGTAACTGCGACAAACAGATGCTCAGTGAAATTATCAGTCATGCTGATCTGAAAATGTTAGTATAAAGTGCATAAGGGTATAACATAAGTGCAAAAATTGTATGTAAGTGTATAAATATGCTGTAAGTGGAAACATACCTAGCGAGGGTTTTATGATGCGATATTCTGTCGCGCAATGCAATAAATAAGGCCCATAAATATGTAATTATTATTATTGGAAATGCTATATCTATCTATCTATCTATTGCCAGACGCCTCAGTCCCGTTTGGGGTGGCCACAAACAAATCGCCTCCAAGTCGCCCTGTCCCCCGCCATTTCACTCCCCTGCTCCCAGCTCACACCCCCCTCTCTCATATACCTCTCCACCCCATCCCTCCATCTCATCCTCGGCCTCCCCCTCCCTCTTTCCCCTTCCACCTCACTCACATACACTCTCTTTGTCAGTCTTTCACCCTCCATCCTCTCCACATGGCCAAACCACCTCAGTGTGTTCCTTATAACGCTTCCTATCACATCCACATCAACACCACAACGCTCCTTTATATCCTCATTCGTCAGCCTGTCTCTCCATGTGACTCCACAGGCTCCTCTTAAGTAACTCATTTCCACTGCTCTCACTCTTGACTTGTGTCCTTCCAACAACGTCCAAGCTTCACATCCGTACGTTAGAGTTGGTATCACAATACTGTCATGTAGTAACTTTTTCACTTCCATGCTCACTTCCCTGTTTCTTATCACTGCTTTCAAGGAACCAGCAACCTTTCTTCCCTGCTGTACCCTTTCAAGCACTTCACCCTCCAAACCTCCATCCTTACTCATCACACTACCCAAGTACTTAAACGTACTCACATTTTCCAATTCCTCACCATCCAACCTCGCTGTACATTCACTGACTTCACCTCTCTCAAAGACCATCACTTTACTCTTCCCTACATTCACCTTTAGATTCCGTTTCTTACACACTCTCTCAAACTCATCCACCAAGCCTTGCAGCTCCCCTTCGTCTTCACTCAACAACACAGTATCATCTGCAAACAACAGTACAGGGAGTTTCCAAACACTATCCTCTCTCATCATGGCCACTCCAACATCCACTACCCTACCTTGTACCTCTTTTATTACCCCATCCATGTACAGATTGAACAACCATGGAGACATGACACATCTCTGTTTCAACCCAAACTTCAAAGAGAAAAATGCTAACGGGTATAATATAGGTTCAAATTATTCTAAGTGCTGAAATATATTCTTGGTCAAAATATTCCTAGCGTGTGTATAGAGATGCGATATCCTGACGCTCAATTGAATGAATAAGGCCCGTAATTATGAAAATAGAAGTCAACAAGTGGGAAAATGTGTAATATATGTGAAGAATTAGTATATAAGTGTTTGAGTATTATGTTGGTCGAAACATTCATTGCGAGGGTACTTTCATGCGATATTCTGACGCTTACATGAATAAATAATGCCAGTAAGTATGTATAGTGCAGTATAGGGGTGTAAGTGGGAAAGTATAATTGGAGTGAATAGATAAAGTAGAATATGAAACACGAGTGTTTGAGTTTGTACTTGCTACGTGAATATGCTCTAGCATTTCACTAAATTCCCTCGTAATGAATGTAAATAATTGAAAACATTTACAGTGGTGGAGGAAAGGTTCTATGTTCTATGTGTCTGAAATCCATTATATTGCTACTGTTATTGTTTATTAGTTCAAATTCAATAAATATAGAGGTGTTGTGTTATTTCTCCCAATATTCCCTACCATAATAAACGTGAGCGCCTCACACGTCAATGATAGAATACGATACCTGGCATGGGGGACCTCACCTGTTCCGACCACTTATAGACCACGGTAAGCCCTTTCTTGGTGATTTTCCTTCGTTTCTCAACCAAAGTGGAAGTTTTAGCCAAAAAAAAGTTTTTTCCAAAATAGATCGGGACTGGGGGATGTCGGGGGTGCGGAAAACCTCGGGACATGACGGGGTAACCTCACCCTTACCCCTGAAATTACCGTTTTGAGTGATTTTCATGTCCATAATGTAGAATGATTATTGCATTCTGCCAGGACTGACGATACTTGTCTGGAATGCGAGGTGTCCCCTGAATCATTTAGACTCACACAATGGTAAAACAACCAACCAGGATACCAGTTCATCATGACCATAACGCCTATCTTTTGGACCTATTCCTGACAAATAATTCAGATCAATATAGAATGGAAGTACCGTCACAAGTTGGATGCTTCAACCACAATCTCATGAAAGCCTCATTAGCCAGTTCCCCCAGAATCATCCCATTTTGAACCTGTCAGAGTGTCCAGATGGCACTTTGACAGGGCAGATTGGGATGGATTTAGAAAATATCTTGATGATATTCCATGGCAGTCTTTCTTCTCCAGTGACATCAATTCAACCATGTCCCACATTAATGACTTAATACAAGATGGTATGGAATTATTTATACCCAGTCAACAGTTCACTAAAAGATCTAACTCCCCAAAATGGTTTGACAGCTACTGTGCCAGAGCAACGACCCTACAGTCCTTAGTAAATAACTCTAACTTAGAGTAAAAATATTTGCATCCTTAAGTCAATTTAAAATTGCTAGAAAGCATGCAAAATTAGTAATAAATCTTGCTAAATGAACTCACAATCAAGCAACGAAATAATTAAACAATTCCTAATGGCAAAAGAATATTCTGGTCAAACCTCAATTTTTTCAGTAACAACTTTGACATCACCCATTCCCCCACTAAAATCTCCAGATGGTAACGCTATAAAATTACTGATCAGCGTAGTAAAGCGAACATCCCTGCCAGTTCATTGCCAAAAATTCTACCTCAGAGGGAGATAGTCAGAACGTCCCTGCACTAGAACTTGACTCTCCCGAACTTGCTCCGCTTAGAATACTAACTAGATACGTAAAATCTATCCTAGACAATTAACCAACTATGTTCCAGGTCCATATGGAATTCCTCCAGTTGTTTTGATAAAGTGTTCCCCAGAACTTGCTCCTCTTCTAAACTGTTCAGACTATCCATACGTGCTTCTTCATTCCCTAAATCTTCGAAAGAAGCCAATATTCACCCAATTCCAAAGAAAAGAATTTCCTCTGACCCCTCTGGTCACAGACCAATACCTACTACATCTTCTCTTGGTAAAGTATTTGAAATTGTAACTGATGACCACACGGTTAAACATCTTGAATCCAACAACTTAATTGCTAGTGATAGACAGTACGGTTTTTGCCTTGACATATCCATTGTTGATATACTCACTCTCTTAACTCATACCATCCCTCAGTCAATTGACCAGCACGGAGAAACTCATGCAGTAGTTCTTGATATTTTTAAAGGTTCTGACAGAGTGTGGTATAGGCATTAGTACATCATATGTAATAGTTATAGACATGTAATAATTATAGGCATTAGTATATACCTCATAGCACAACGGGAACCAGTTGCACCACTTGCAATGTCTAGTTCTTAGGTGGAAACGTACACATCCTCTTGCTAGAGTGCAAACAGAAAGTATGACAAACATTTTCCAGACGACAGAGAATTCCATTATGCAGGTAACATGTGAGGTAACTGGGGAAAGCTTGTTAGCCCATGTGGTGAAAAAGTGCTAAACATTACACACATCCCCACCAAGCAGTATATATTGCTGGAAGTCAAGTATAGAGGTCAGAGAGCCAGAGAGAACAAGAGAAGGCAGAAGGAAGATGAGGAGATAGGGTTGTGCAGGAGGTTAGTCGTTACATAACGTTACTTTTTCCAGCACAACGATGACTGTGTCACAATAAAGTACCGTAATCCAAAAGTGTCTATCACTCACCTACAATACAAGAGAGACAGAAGTGCGGGAGATACAGAGAAAATAAGCAAATCCATAACGAGCTATCCAGTGTCTCATGGCTTTATATCGGTAGCATGATTCCCCACATCGTCCATATTATCGACACTGGTTCTCACATATCTACTTGGTTACCTACATACCTCCCTACCTTACTGAAGTGTTGAGAAGCGGGATTTGCAAGTTAGGTAGTGCTAGAGAATTCTCGATATTTCTCAATTCCATACTTCCATTATGAGTCAGAGTTGCCAGTTCGCCTGCTGTTTGTGATCACAGTTATTTTGTAAGTTGTACATTAATTTTTGTGCTCTTTTCTCTATAATGTTTTATTTATGTGATTGTTAAATTACTGTATGTAATCTTGTCTTAGTTTGTATGCTAAAGAATTTAGAGTGCTATGTAGTGTAAGTAAACTCTGGATAATTTGGATATCTCCGAATTGGCAGCTGTTGCTTCTCCTAGAAAGTAGATCATTCTAGAACAATGCAAGCTTATATAAGGATGAGGAAGAGACTAGAGCAGTTTAGCCTTAGTCGGTTTTCAATTCAGTTTTAGTGTAGATCAGTGCCAGTGCAGTTAGTGAAGATTATCTCCATTACTTGTGAAGAAAGTGACGTGTTGTTGGAAAACAATGAAGTGTTATTGCAGTCTGTGTATTTTCGATGCTTGTGAAAATAGTGAAGTGAAATTGGAAAGGATTAAGTGTAATTACCTGGAAAATAAAGACATTGAACTTAAGAAGCCAGTGTTTATTTTCGCCGCAGCTGATCTTGTGTGCTGTACATTGAAAGGCAGACCATGGGAAGGACAACTCGCTGGGCAACTGAAGTACTGCTGATGGGGCCCGTGGCAGTGTAGGATGGGGACGTAACACTGGTGTCAGGAGAGTGGATATTTAGAAAGTGCTGCAGTGAGTTAATCTTGGACATGCAGCAAGGGGGTGTGCAGACAAGATCCCGAGCCGGCCAGGAGGACGACGTTTCGTTGGCTGCAATCATCTAGCTATTGCAAACACAAAGTGTCCAACTACAAGCACTGAATGAAGGACTACAGGCACAGAATGAAGAACAGAAAGAGCTCAAAGAACAATTGCAAGTGCAGAGTGAACAACTTGAAACACAACGTAAAGAACAAAAAAAAAAAAAACGATATGAACAACTTCGGGAGGCATTGCAGGAGCTACAGAGGGAATTACAACTTAGGATGCAAGGACAGCTAGATGTGCTCATGGGGGGAAATGAAGGAAGAACAGCAACAGCTTTAGGAGGATGTAGATGTCAAGCTAGAGCAACAGAAGTATGAGGTAAGCAATAATGTGATGGAGTGCAGACAACATGTAGATGACCAGTTGAAGCATGTAGACAGCCATTTGAAGAAAATTTCTGAGAGAATTGAGGCTGTAGAGAAATATTGCACTGCTCAGCCTCAGGTTGGCAAACAGGGAGCATACGAAAAAAAAATGAACACTGTATGGTGGATGTTGATGAATCCCAAGCATCTAAAGGTAGCCTTAAAAGTTTGAATAATCAGAAAGCAGAAGTTTTAAGTCCTGGACTTAATTATGATGCCCCAGTTTTTAGGCCCCAAACCAGTGAAGTGCATGGCAATAACTGGGGTCCAATTAAAAAGAAACATCAGGAATTTGATGGTAGAGTATCTTGGGAAGCTTACCAAGCACAGTTTGAGTTACTTGCTGATAAGAATGGTTGGGATGATAGGCAGAGGGCAGTGCAGCTTGCTACTAGCCTTAAGGGTGCCGCAGTGGAAATTCTGGGCCATATGTCAGTGAAGAAGAGGAATAGTTATCAGTCCATAGTATAAGTGCTGGAGCGCAGATATGGGATCAGGGACCAGACTGAGGTTTACAGAGCACGATTCTGGACCCGTATACGTCTTGAGGCAAATCGCTACAGCAGCTTCCTCGTGACCTGGAGAGTATGGCATGCAAGGAGTACCCTGGAGCAGCACCTAACCTGTTGGCTATTTTTCTGAGGGACCTGTTCATCGATGCTCTGGACAGTGCAGTGTTGAAGGTGCAAGTGAAGCAGACACAACCCAGAAGCATGCAAGAAACACTAGCCAGGACTCTAGAGTTTGATTCCTATGTCAGGCCCAGTACGTCCACGTTTCAGGCTAGTTGTAGAGCAGAATTAATGAGAAGAAAGGGGCAGATACGTGAAGCAGAAAAATTATATGGAAGGTGCTGGTACTGTGAAAAGTCAGGACAGGAAAGAGGACTGCTACAAGTGGAACTGGGAACAGGAGAAGACAGAAGGAGGTTGCTCGTTCTGCAGGAAGCCGGGACACAAGAAGGATGATTGTTACAAATGGAAGAACGAGCAGGAACTGAGCAGTGCAAAGAAATCTACAATTAATACAAAAGCGTGTTGGACATGTAGTGAGCTGGGACACTTCAGTCTGAGCATCTGAAGAAGAAAAAGGAAGATAAGAAGAACGCTGCAGAAGACCAGAAAAAAGCAGAAAACTAGTGGAGGTTGGTGTTAAGGGGCAACCATCAGTCCGCTTTTGCAAGTAGCCCCACCACCAAGAAAATGCAAGAGAATTGCAACTGACAGTGTGCAAATAGATGGAAGAATAGACGGAAAGAAGTGTTCCCTGTTGACCAAATTCAGCCTCAGAGCAGACTTTTGTGAGCCCCTGACGTGTTACATCGTCGGTGACTGCCTGAGTCATTAGAACAATTGTGTGGCATAACTGCACGCAACTGAGGGAGGCCCTGGATGTCCATATTGAAGTGGCAGGACAAAAGGCCATGCTTGCAGTCTACGTGGCCGATATGGAGGACCCTTGCCTTCTTGATCTGGACTGTCTGATGTCCTTGGGATGTGAGCTAGACGTCTGCTCCCTGAAGCTGATTGTTTGAGGAAAGTCGGTTCCTGTCGCAGCACTGAGATATATCAATTGTGGTGGTGAGGTGAGGGTGTGCTGCACTACATTTGTGCTCCACAAATCAGGACTATTGCTCCAATGCAAGGTCAGTGGCTCTTTTGACAGCTGCATAGAGGTAATGGAGCCTGATGTACGGTGCAAGGCGAGGGCTGGAATGATTGTGGGGAGAACTTTGGTAAAAACAGTTACAGGTGAAGTGCCATTTGTGGTGGACAGTTTCTCCCGTGAACCACAGAAGATCAGTGAGTGAGAAATTGTGGGATTGTGCCAGGTGGTGGACCGTGAGTGGCATTAGAGGAAGGCCTGTAAGAGGAGCTTAGTCATGGAAGACAGGTACCTGCCAGACCACTTACAAGACCTGTTTTCAAGGAGTCGCCAATGCTTGGACGGCTCACAAGTGCTGAAGTTGAGGCAACTGCTTATGAAGTTTGCTGATGTCTTCTCCACCAGAGACCTAGGCCTGGGGTGCACTGATCTGGCTGAAGATAGTATATTCACCGGGCATCACTGTCCAATTAAACAGCCAGCATGGAGGTTGGAGCCAGCCGTACGGCAAGAAATGGAGAAGGTGATCGAGAATCTCCAAAGTCAAGGAGTGAAAGAAAAGTCCAGCAGTCCTTGAGCATCAGCAGTGGTTCTGGTAAGGAAGAAGGATGGCTCAGTAAGGTGCTGTGTAGATTATCGAGCCCTGAATGATGTGACAGTGAAGGATGCATACCCCTTGCAAAGAGTTGATGACACTTTGATGCTCTGTCAGGCGCCAAGTCATTCTCCACCCTAGACATACAGGCAGGATATCATCAGGTCAATGTTGCAGGGAAGGACAAGGAGAAAACAGACTTTTCATACGGGCCGGGTTTATGGCAGTGATGCCATTTGGCCTATGCAATGCTGCAGCTACTTTTCAGCATCTCATAAATCACGTACTTGATGGCCTGCACTGGCAGACACCTCACATCTGTCTGGACGATGTAATTGTGTTTGGACGGACTTTCGACCAGGAATTATAGAGGCTGTCGGAGGTGTTGAACAGGATCCAAGCAGCGCACCTCAAGCTGCACCCCAAGAACTGCTACTTGTTTCAGAAAGAAATGAAATTATTTCTTCCATCCTTACTTGTATGGGTCCTACCTCATCATCAGGACAGACCATGCAGCACTGAAGTTCCTGAAGATGTTAAAGAATCCAGAAGGACAACTGACATGTTGGCTCGGGAGGCTAGACCAGCACTATTACGAGGTCCAGCACCGTCCTGGGAGGGTACATGGCAATGCTGACAGCCTAAGTCATCGGGCTTGTGACCCAGAGTGCCAGCAATGTAGAAAAAAGAGACCATATTAAGAAATGCAGCTGTACTGTAGTGACAGGGCCAGCGTCAGATGCAGAAGACCTGAATAATATGCAGATGGATGATGCAGATTTACAACCAGTGCTAGAATATCTGCAGCGGAGTACAATGCGATCATCTTGGAAAGAGATTTCTCGAATCAGCCATGCGACCAAGAGCAACTGGAGTCAGTGGGACCTTCTTTGTTTGAGCAACGGACTTCTGGAACACCAATGAGAGATACCCTATGGCCTCAGCAAGTACTGCCAACTGGTGGTTCTGAAGAAAATGAGGTCTGGGATCTTGGATGAGTGTCATAACCAAATCATTAGTGTGCACCTGGGAGATAAGAACACTCTGAGCCACCCGCAACAGAGGTTCTACTGGATTGGCATGCAGAAGGATGTTGAAGAGTGGTGTTGACCTGTGACGTGTGTTGTGCCAAGAATGTACCCAAGAAACGTGGTTGGGCTCCTCTTCAGCTGTACCAAGAGGGTGCACCGATGAAAAGAGTTGCAGTGGACATTACTGGACCTCTGCCACTCTCTGAAAGAGGAAACAGGTATATATGTGTCGTCGTGGACTACATAAAAAAATGGCCAGAATCCTATGCTATGCCCGATCAAGAGGCTGCGACTGTTGCTCAGGTGTTGGTTGAACATTTTTTCTGTCGTTTTCAGATGCCACAAGACCATGGAAGAAATTCTAAGTCTGCTGTCTTCCCTGAGTGCTGCAAGTTACTGGGGATCAAGAAGACCAGGACAACCCCACTAAGGCCACAGTCAGATTGGATGGTGAAATTCAACTGGACCCTGGGACAAGAACTGGCCAAGTACTGAATAGAGGAAGAGATGGAATGGGACAAGAAATTACCTGCGTTGTTGATGGCATATTGATCTGCATCCAATGAGTCTACCAGCTACACCCCAGCAAAACTGATGTTGAGCCACAAGTTATGCTTACCCATTGTTGTTAATGGGAAGACCATCTGGTGAAGTCATGCCTACAGACATGTTCAGCTATGCAAAGCACCTTTGGGAAAGGCCGGCCGAGGTACATCATCAAGTGTGAGGAGCCCTTAAGATTTCAGGAGAGGTGATGAAGTGCAAGTATGATGCCACAGCAAGTGAAGTGAACTTCAAGGAATGTGACTAAGTTTGGTTATACAATCCTCAGCAAAAGAAGGGACAGTCATCGAAGCTGCAGAGCCCATGGGACGGGCCTTACACTGTCTTGGCCTGCCTATCAGGTGTTACTGTACATACTGGATTCAGGGAGACAGGAAGTCTCACACAAAGGTGGTACACGTGAACTGTCTGTGGCAGTACCATGGGCCAGGACAGTAAAGCTGGGGCGTCTCCGAGGAATCGTGCTCTGCAGCCAAGGATGTTGTGAAGGACCAGGGGACTGAAGTACAAGAGGATGGTGACAGTTTTCCAGAGGAAGAAGTGCATCAGGAAGAGGATCAAGACTTTCCAGGAGTGGACTGTGAAGAGGAGCAGGGACGTCGTCGGAAGCAGCATAGGAGGTGACCTGATAAGTTGCAGAATTATATTCTCTAAAGTTAGAGGCTTCATTGGGATTAAGGTTTATGCTTGTATACATTATGTAGGTTTGTTGGGATAATAGAAGGGCTAGGGAGGGGGTAGTGTTGAGAAGCAGGATTTTCCAGTTAGGTAGTACTAGAGGATTCCTGATGTTTCTCATAATTCCGTACTTCCATTATGAGTCAGAGTTGCCAGTTAGCCTGCTGTTTGTGATCATAGTTATTTTGTAAGTTGTACAATAGTTTTTGTGCTCTTTTTCCTCTATAACGTTCTATTTTTATCTTCGTTAAATTATGTAATCTTCTCTTAGTTTGAATTCAAAATAATTTAGAGTACTATGTAGTGTAAGAAAACTCTGGATATATTGGATATCTCCAAACTGGGAACTGTTGCTTCTCTTAGAATGTCGATCATTCTAGAACATGCAAACTTATATAAGTATGGGGAAGAGACGGGAGCAGTTTCAGTTGGTTTTCAGTTCAGTTTGAGTGTAGATCAGTGTCAGTGCAGTTAGTTAAGATTATCTCCGTCACTTGTGAAAATAGTAAAGTGTTGTTGGAAAACAGTGAAGTGTTATTCCAGTCTGTGTATTTTCGGTGTTTGTGAAAATAGTGAAGTTGGAAAGTATTAAATGTAATTACTTGGAAAATAAAGACAATGAACTTAAGAAGCCAATGTTTATTTTCGCCTCAGCTGATCTTGTGTGCTGTACACCGAAAGGCTGACCATAGGAAGAACAACTCACTGGGCAGAGTCCTTCCTATACTGAACTACTGCTGTTGGAACCTGTGGCAGTGCGGGACGGGGACGTAACAGTATTGATACTGGTGGCAGTGGTAAACAACATTATTAAACAACAGTGGTAAACAACAGCAGTAAACAACAGCAGTAAAAGAAGACAGAAGTGGTACAGAAGCGATAAAGAAAGAAGAGGCAGCACTGAAAAAGATGATTATTACAAGTTTCTGTGACATAATTGTACAATTTAGAGTACAAACAACAACAAAACTGCAATCAACGATGAACTGTCTACTTAAGTACGAGGTACAACTATCTACAATGCAGCTTTATGATTCTGCAAACAAAAACATCATATATCAATGATTTACAACTCTACACCTCAACAACCTCCCCCCCATGGCCAGCCACCTCGTCGTGGGGGGCGGGGCTGGCGTGCCCCTGTGATCCCAAGAGCCTGCCTACGGATGTAATGACATCTGGCAGGGTCTACCATGTGGGTAGGGTTCAGGGTGAAGGGTCTGACTAAGCACTATCCAAAATGTAGGATACTCTTATGGGTCATCGATGCGGCCCTCCAGAGGGGTCGCCTTGGTGCTGTCTTGAGTTGGTTGGTTGGGTGTCTGGGCTGGGAAGTGTTGGGGAAGGGGGTCTTTGCACTGGTGGGAGCGAACTTTCGCATCACGGGGTGTCCTTTTTGGGTCACCCTCTGGGGATGAGGTACCCAGCTCCCATCAGACCACGCTTGGTCCCCTCACTCCCTGGTAGGTGGTTTCCCTTGGCTCCTGGTGCCATTTTACCTTTCACAAATATACATATAAATACATTAAACATTTCCTTAACCACTTGTGTGGCCGGCAATAAGCCGCACGAGTCACCATCATCTGGTCACTCTCTGGTTGGCGACCCTTTACCCTCCAGGTCATCTGCCAAAATTGCGAATCCAGATGTCCCTTCTATCAAGCTTTTACCTGGTGTCTTTGTGAAACACTCTTATATAAAATACACAGTACTCAAAATGGCTGATGATACTTCCTTCCGGAACCTGAAATGTTTTCAGATTCACAATGGTTTAGTTACAGAATGTGGATTTACTCCCAAGGTCTCCTTGCAGGGCATTGGTTCTCTATTGTTAGAGGACAGGAATTAAGAGGAGAGTTCACACATCAAGTCCCTTACTATGGTTGCCGGTTATCCAGTGTCTGCCTCTCGTCACTTGGCCTTAAATCAGTCCCATGGGGTTGTGTATTCTCGTGACTTGGTCTCTTATTCTGATTCTTTTCTCCTGGAGGGGCTGGCTCCTCTGGGAGTTGTAGCAGTACAGAGAATTATGAAGGAAGTTCCCTATCTATCTATCTATCTATTGCAAGATGCCTCAATCCCACACGAGGTGGCCACAAACAAGTTCCCTCCACGTCACCCTGTCCCCAGCCATATCACTGCCCTGCTCCCAGCTCACACCCCACTCCCTGATATACCTCTCCACTCCATCCTTCCATCTTATCCTTGGCCTCCGCTTCCCTCTCTCCCCCTCCACCTCACTCACATACACTCTCATCATCAGTCTCTCACTCTTCATCCTCTCCTGGGGTTATCCTGGTCTACTTGATCCCCGGTAACTTGCAGCACTTAGAGAAGACAGCAGACTTAGAATTTCTTCCATGGTCTTGTGGCATCTGAAAACGACAGAAAAAATGTTCAACCAACACCTGAGCAACAGTCGCAGCCTCTTGATCGGGCATAGCATAGGATTCTGGCCACTTTTTGAAGTAGTCCATGATGACACATATACAGTATACCTGTTTCCTTTTTCAGTGAGTGGCAGAGGTGCAGCAATATCCACAGAAACTCTTTTCATCGGTGCACCCTCTTGGTACAGCTGAAGAGGAGCCCAACCACGTTTCTTGGGTCTATTCTTGGCACAACACACGTCACAGGTCGACACCACTCTTCAACATCCTTCTGCATGCCAATCCAGTAGAACCTCTGTTGCAGCTGGCTCAGAGTTTTCTTAACTCCCAGGTGCACACTAATGATTTGGTTATGACACTCATCCAAGATCCCAGACCTCATTTTCTTCAGTACCACCAGTTGGCAGTACTTGTTGAGGCCATCGGGTATCTCCCATTGGTGCTCCAGAAGTCCGTTGTTCAAACAAAGAAGGTCCCACTGACTCCAGTTGCTCTTGGTCGCATTGCTGACTCGAGAAATCTCTTTCCAAGATGATCGCACTGTACTCCGCTGCAGATATTCTAGCACTGGTTGTAAATCTGCATCCTCCATCTGCATATTATTCAGGTCTTCTGCATCTGACGCTGGCCCTGTCAGTACAGTACGGCTGCATTTCTTAATATGGTCTTCTTTTTTCTACACTGCTGGCACTCTGGGTCACAAGCCCGATGACTTAGGCTATCAGCATTGCCATGTACCCACCCAGGACGGTGCTGGACCTCGTAATAGTGCTGGTCTAGCCTCCCGAGCCAACATGTCAGTTGTCCTTCTGGATTCTTTAACATCTTCAGGAACTTTAGTGCTGCATGGTCTGTCCTGATGATGAGGTAGGACCCATACAAGTAAGGATGGAAGAATTCATTTCATTTCCTTCTGAAACAAGTAGCAGTTCTTGGGGTGCAGCTTGAGGTGCGGTGCTTGGATCCTGTTCAACACCTCCGACAGCCTCTCTAATTCCTGGTCGAAAGTCCATCCAAACACAATTACATCGTCCAGACAGATGTGAGGTGTCTGCCAGTGCAGGCCTTCAAGTACGTGATTTATGAGATGCTGAAAAGTAGCTGCAGCATTGCATAGGCCAAATGGCATCACTGCCATAAACCCGGCCCGTATGAAAAGTCTGTTTTCTCCTTGTCCTTCCCTGCAACATTGACCTGATGATATCCTGTCTGTATGTCTAGGGTGGAGAATGACTTGGCACCTGACAGAGCATCAAGGTGTCATCAGCTCTTTGCAAGGGGTATGCATCCTTCACTGTCACATCATTCAGGGCTCGATAATCTACACAGCACCTTACTGAGCCATCCTTCTTCCTTACCAGAACCACTGCTGATGCTCAAGGACTGCTGGACTTTTCTTTCACTCCTTGACTTTGGAGATTCTCGATCACCTTCTCCATTTCTTGCCGTACGGCTGGCTCCATCCTCCATGCTGGCTGTTTAATTGGACAGTGATTCCCGGTGAATATACTATCTTCAGCCAGATCAGTGCACCCCAGGCCTAGGTCTCTGGTGGAGAAGACATCAGCAAACTTCATAAGCAGTTGCCTCAACTTCAGCACTTGTGAGCCATCCAAGCATTGGCAACTCCTTGAAAACAGGTCTTGTAAGTGGTCTGGCAGGTACCTGTCTTCCATGACTAAGCTCCTCTTACAGGCCTTCCTCTAATGCCACTCATGGTCCACCACCTGGCACAATCCCACAATTTCTCACTCACAGATCTTCTGTGGTTCACGGGAGAAATTGTCCACCACAATTGGTACTTCACCTGCAACTGTTTTTACCAAAGTTCTCCCCACAATCATTCCAGCCCTCGCCTTGCACCGTACATCAGGCTCCATTACCTCTATGCAGCTGTCAAAAGAGCCACTGACCTTGCACTGGAGCAATAGTCCTGATTTGTGGGGTACAACTGTAGTGCAGCACACCCTCACCTCACCACCACAATTGATATATCTCAGTGCTGTGACAGGAACCGACTTTCGTCAAACCATCAGCTTCAGGGAGCAGACGTCTAGCTCACATCCCATGGACATCAGACAGTCCAGACCAAGAGGGCAAGGGTCCTCCATATCGGCCACATAGACTGCAAGCATGGCCTTTTGTCCTGCCACTTCAATATGGACATCCAGGGCCCCCCTCAGTTGCGTGCAGTTATGCCACACAATTGTTCTAATGACTCAGGCAGTCACCGACGATGTAACACGTCAGGGCTCACAAAAGTCTGCTCTGAGGCCGAATTTAGTCAACAGGGAACACTTCTTTCCGTCTATTCTTCCATCTCTTCGCACACTGTCAATTGCAATTCTCTTGCATTTTCTTGGTGATCAAGAGTACATAGAGGTTTGCGGACTTTCTGACCACCACTTGGTGGTGGTCAGAATCGAGGTCCAAGTAAAATGGAGAAATAGAAGAATGGAAGGACGGGAGGAAGGAGTAGATGCAAGGAGAAAGTAAATGTTACAAGAGGATGAGAACAAGGCAGAACATAAGAAAGAACTGGAGGACCGATTGGGTACATATGAATTGGAGCAGATAGGGGACGTGGAAGGTGTGTACAAGATATTCACAGAAGAAATACGTGCAGCATGTGAGGTGGTGTGTGGTGTTAAGAGAAGACGAAAGAGGGTGCAGGGAACAGCATGGTGGAATGAAGAGGTGAGACAGGCTGAGACACAAAAGAAGAAAGCATATAATGAATGGATGAGAAATAGGGATATGGAGGAAACTGAGAGATGGAAGAAAGAGTTATATGCTGAAAGGAAGAGAGATGTGAAAAGACTAGTATGAGAGAGTAAGAAAAGGGTGAATGAGGAATTTGGAAGGAATTTGAGTGTAAAGTGTAGGGAATGTAAGAAAATGTTCTGCAAAGATGTAAAGAGAGTTAGACATGGTGGCAATGAAGTTAGTAGGGGAGTGAAAGAAAAAAATGGTAGATTATTAGTGAAGAAGGGAGAAAAGGTGAGCAGTTAGAGAGAACACTTTAAGTAACTGTTGAACATAGAGGAATGAAAGTAATGTGAGTATAAGTGACTGGAGAATGACTAGGAGGAGGAGATAGGTGAGAAGAGAGGAAGAAATCAGTAGGATGGAAGTTGTGGAAGCAATGAAAAAAGTCAAAATGGGGAAAGCCCCAGGAATTGATGGAGTGTGTGATCAAACGCTGAAGCATGGGGGAGAAATAGTAGAATGGATGTGGAAGATGAGCAGCTTCGCCTGGGAGGAAAGTAGAGCCCTGGAGGATTGGAAGTCAGGTATAATCATTCCCTTGTACAAAAGGAAAGGGGAAAAAGAAATGTGTGGTAATCCTAGGGGCATTTGTCTTCAGTTTGTCTTCTTAGTGTAATAGGAAAAGTATATGGTAGAATACTTATTGACAGAGTTAGGGAAATAACAGAGGAATTAGTTGGAGAAGAACAGGGGGGTTTTAGGAAGGGAAGAGACTGTGTAGATCAGATTATCATTCTTAAATCTTAAGTGGAAAAGTTTCTAGAGAAGGGAAGGAAGTTTGCGCCCTTCATGGATTTGGAGAAAGCATATGACAGGGTGGATTGACAAGGATTGTGGAGAGCATTTAGAATATATGGAGTAGATGGGAAGTTGTTGAATGCTGTGAAGAGTATGTATCATGGTGCTAAGCCTGTAGTGCGTGTGAATAGTGAACTGAGTGAATTTTTCTGTCTGTAGGTTGGACTGAAACAGGGATGTGTCTTGTCCCCATTATTGTTCAATCTGTATATGGATGTGGTTATAAAAGAGAAACAAGGTAGGACAGTGGATGTTGGAGTGGCCCTAATGAGAGAGGGCAGTGTTTGGAAACTCCCTGTACTGTTGTTTGCTGATGATACTGTTAAGTGAAGACGAAGGGGAGCCCGAAGGCTTGGTGGATGAGTTTGGGAGAATGTGTAAGAAACGGAATCTAAAGGTGCATGTAGGGAAGGGTAAGTTATGGTCTTCGAGAGAAATGAATGTACAGTGACGTTGGATGATGAGGAAATGGAAAATGTGAGTACGTTTAAGTACTTGGGTAGTGTGATCAGTGAGGATGGAAGTCTGGAGGGTGAAGTGCTTGAAAGGGTACAACAAGGAAGAAAGGTTGCTGGTTCCTTGAAAGCAGTGATAAGAAACAGGGAAATGAGCATGGAAGTGAAAAAGTTACTACGTAATAGTATTGTGATACCAACTCTAACGTATGGAAGTGAAGCTTGGATGTTGTTGGAGGGACACAAGTCAAGAGTGAGAGCAGTGGAAATGAGTTATTTGAAAGGAGCCCGTGGAGTCATATGGAGAGACAGACTGACAAATGAGGATGTGAAGGAGCATTGCGGTGTGGTTGTGGACGTGATAGGATGCATTAGGAGAAACACACTGAAGTGGTTTGGCCATGTGGAGAGGATGGAGAGTGAGCGACTGATAAGGAGAGTGTATGAGAGTGAGGTGGAAGGGGAGAGAGGGAGGGGGAGGCCTCCACAGGGATGAGATGGAGGGATGGAGTGGAGAGGTATATGAGAGAGCAGGGTGTGAGTTGGGAGCAGGGCAGTGAAACAGTGGGGGACAGGGTGACGTGGAGGCGATTTGTTTGTGGCCACCCCGCATGGGATTCAGGCGTCTGGCAATAGATAGATAGATAGTCTTAAAACTTTTGCATTCTGATTATTCAGCCCTCTAATGCTACCTTTAGATGCCTGGGAATCGTCAAGATCCACCATACACTTATTTTTTTTTCATATGCTCCTTGTACACTAACCTGAGGCTCAGCAGTGCAACAGTTCTCTACGGCCTCAATTTTCTCACAAATTTACTTCAGTTGTCCGTCTACATGCTTTAACTGGTCACCTACATGCTTCAACCAGTCATCTACATACTGTCTGCACTCCATCACATTATTTCTTATGTCATATTTCTGCTATTCTAGCTTGGAATCTACTTCCTCCTTAAGCTGTTGCTGTTTTTCCTTCATGTCCACCATGAAAGCATCTAGCTGTCCTTGCATCCTCAGTTGTAATACCCTCTGTTGCTCCTGTAATGCCTCTTGAAGTTGTTCATATCTCTCCTTTTGTTCTTGATGTTGTCTCTCTAGTTGTTCAGTCTGTGCTTGCAATTGTTCTTTGAGTTCTTTCTGTCCTTCATTCTGTGCCTGTAGTCTTTCATTCTGTGCTTGTATTTGGACACTTTGCGCTTGTAATTGGACACATTGTGCTTATAATTGTTCATTAAGTTCTTTATTTTCTGCGTGTAATTGTCCTCCAAGTTCTCTCTGTCCTTCATTCTGTGCTTGTAGTATCTTCATGATTGATGCCAGACATGCCTCTTCTCATCTAGCTTGGCCTCTGGTCTGTAGACCTTTTGCTTCTTTGTTAAAGATTAAATTCACCGCAGTACTAAAATTATCCACACTCCAGACACCAGTGTTACATCCCCCGTCCCACACTGCCACAGGCTCCAACAGCAGTAGTTTACTATAGGAAGGACGTTGGCCAGTGAGCTGTTCTTCCTAGAGGCATCCTTTCGATGTACAGTACGCAGGATCAGCTGAGGCGTTGTAAATAAACACTGGCTTCTTACGTTCACTATCTTTATGTTCCAAATAACTACATTGAATTCTTTTCAACTTCACTATTCTCACAAGCACTGGAGCTATTCAGACTTTACTAACTGCAATTACTCTTACAGCTTGACAAAACTTCACTGTTTTCAGAAGTACAGATGATATACAAACTTCAATAACACTTCACTGTTTGCCAACCACACTTCACTGTTTTCACAAGCACTGAAAATATACAAACTTCACTGACACTTCACTGATACTGTACTACACTCAAACTGAACTGAAAACCGACTGAACTTGCTCTAGTCTTCCTCATTCTTATATACCCTAGAAACTTCTCTCACACAACTGACAGGGCAAAGTTAAAACAGTTACCAATTAGCAGACATAAAAACATGCCAGAGTTTTCTTACACGCATAACGCTCTAAATTATTGAGCACAAAAAATTAAAGTACTTAATTTAACAAGCAGACACACAACTAAACCATTACACGGAAAAAAAAGGAGCACAGAAATTAATGCATAAATTATGAAACAACTACGCTCACAAAAAGCAGGCAAACTGACAACTCTTACTCGTACCAGAACTACTGTAAACATCGGGAACCAGTGAGAACCTTCAAAACTACCTAACTACCAAATCCCGCTTCTTAACAATATTATGCTTACTCTCGACTTCCAATCAAAATTGGAGAATTTCCAAGTGATGGACTAACTGATAGTGATGCATAAATAGTGTATATAATGAAAGTAATATAAGTAAATAGAAGTAAATCATGAAATCAAGTACTGTAAGGAAAATAGTGTAAGAAATGTGTGATTTACTATTAGTAATGTCATCCTGTGCCTTAAGCGAGTGTTAATAGTGCCTTTCACCAGTATAAGATTAGAAAAAAAAAGTGAAAATACATAAAATTAGCATGGAACCTCATCTTCTCATCATCATAACTTCATCTGTGGCCGCATTACACACAGCAGGTTGAATTTCCAAGCTAAAAGTACTCCATGCATCCACCCACTCTACACCAAAATGGGCTATCTATCCACATTAGCCGCTGACGTTATCTGAAAATAGCCATCTGCCCCATATCTTGCTGACGCTTACTCTCGACTTCCAGTCGAAGCTGGAGAACTTCTAAGTGATGAACTAACTGACAGTGATATGTAAATAGTGTATATAGTGAAAGTAATATAAATAAATGTAAGAAAATAGATGTAAATCATGAAACCAATTATCGTAAGGAAGTAACGTAAGATGTATCTTGTTTACCATTGGTAATGTGATAATGTGCATCATTATTGTATACTGTGCCTTATGCGAGTGTTTGTAGTGCCTTTCATCAGTATAATATTTTAAAAAAGTGAAAATGAAAATATGTAAAATTAGCACAGAACCCCAAATTCCCATCATCATAATTTCGACTGTGGCTGCATTACGTAAACCAGATTGCGTTTCCTAGCTACAAATACTCCATGCCTCCACCAACTCTACACCAATATGGACGTTGTTTGCACGTCAGCTGCTGTCGGTATCTGAAAGCAGGGATATGATGCAGATCTGGAGTGCAGGGGCTGATGAAGTCTACGGGATCAGTGAGCTAAGTTTCATTTGGAGCCATTGGATGAAAAATGCCAGTTTTTAAGCTGAAAACAGCAAAGGAAAAAAAGTTGAAAATGGCTGTCATTCTTGGTCACTTTGCCTTCCACACCCCTGGCACTGAGCACAAGGGCCGACAGAGGCTCTGGCACAGAACAGGTTAAACATTTTGCAGTTGTAGACAATACCTTATATGGGGTAAATCCAGGACAACCAAATCATAGAAGAAATATCAGGCAGTTAGTTTTACCTAGTACAATAATACCTCATTTTTGAGGATTATACACACTAGTCCATATGCAGGGCATCCTGGCAAAGATAGGACAATAAGGCTGGCTCGGATGTTATATTATTGACCATCCTCATGGAAAGATATACATGATCACATTGACATGTGAATCATGTGCCAAGCACATTAACACCAGCATCCATAGGAAAATATGCCGTGCCAAACCAACCACGGGACGTTGTCGAGGTTGACTTACTTAAGCTATCCTTAACCGACAATTATAATCAGGATCTTATTGTTGCTACTGATCATTAGGGTGGATCGTTTTTACACTTTTTTAGAAATTCAAAATCCAATAGTGTTCAAAAGTTGTGTACCCATGAGAAAAAAATTACTGTGAAATATCGTTTCCACAACAATATTTTCTGCCTCCCCAAGGTGCACAAACTTTGCAAAATTCAAGAAATTATATGATACATTTTGGGCTTTTTAACTATACTAAGCAGGGCATAAATCATATAGAAATAGTTATAAATATTTTCTAGTTTGCTTCCTAAACATACAGAAAAAAGTTGCTCTTTACTAAATAATATCTTCTGCCTCCCCAAAGCTTCAGTTTATAAACAAATTTTCCTGAAATTAGCTATTTTTTCGTAATATTTCTAAAAATCACAATAGAGCCAAAAACGCTTCTAATAGTTGAAAATATAATATTGGGCAACATAAATGTATTTCAAGTCTCAGTGCTGTAGTCTAATATTTTCTGCCTCCCCAGATACGCTTCATGTCATGACATGTCACTACATGTTTCCTCTTCTCTCACTGTCAGTCAGTCTTTACTTATCTGTTATTTTATATATGTTTACTTGTTTTTACTTGTCTGCTTCCTACAGAAAGGTCTGATTTGATTCAAAGGATGGTCTGCCACGAAACAAGACTTGCAAGTATGTGTCCCATTTTTGGTACACCAGATGATTTAAATATGAACTCTCTCCCAACATATCATGATGTAATGAGATATTATTTGTATGTACGGCAAAATCTGAAGACTTCTAAAAAGGAGGCAACATTTTCTGAGATAAGTGTTGTTGTCATTTCAGAGGTGAAGTCTGTGTGGCAGCGAGCTTCAATTCCAACTGTGTCTGATGAACGAGTTAGGCAGATGTTGAAAAGCTATCACAACAAATACAAAATATTACAAAAGCCAGGAAAAGAAACGAAGGACATTAAGACTTACCAAGAGAAAGTACAAGCTTTTCAAAAAGATGCTTTGGACAGATTATTTTATATTGCAGCTTGCAAATGTAAGGACTTTAAGACATGCAAGTGTGAGAAGGAGAAAAGAGTATAACAAATGGAGCAAGAATTTTTAGTGACCAGAGAACAAAGAGAAAAATGGTTATTGGATCCTTAGATGCTACCACAACTAAAAGAAATGCAAAACGACTGAGTAGAAAACAAACAATACCGGGACCAAGTTCAAGCACTGACTCCTGTGAAATTGAATTATATTGTAGTACAAGTACAGCAAGTGAAGACGATGAAGATGATTTTGCTCAACATCTGCCTGCTAGAGCAAAACAGGAACTGGAAGGAAAGAGTAAGAAAAGAAGTCTGCGATCTCTCGCTATTGCATGTGATCGTGGTGTAGTATCTGACAGAGCTGCTGCTTCTGTGGCAAGTGCTGTTCTATATGACCTTGGCATGATAGAGCAGACAGGAGTTATTGACAGAAATAAAGTCAGAAGAGCACGTGAAACAGCAAGAACTGAAATTCAAACTCAAGAAAAGGTAACTCAACCCCCCGTTAGCATCTACTTTGATGGCCGTAAAGATAAAACACTAACAACTGAAGGAAAAGGAAGAACTCAGCGTAAAAGGATGGTGAACGAAGAACATGTCACTATTTTGCAAGAGCCTTCTTCAAACTACTTAGGGCATGTCACCCCATCCTCAGGAACGGCCGAAAATATCTGTACTGAAATTTTGGATTTTCTGCATTCAAACCACGTTGACACCTCACAGATTAAGGTAATAGGATGTGATGGAACAGTAGTAAACACAGGCAAAAAGGGCGGTGTGATTGCCTTAATGGAGAGAGAACTAAAAAGACCACTGCAGTGTGTCATTTGCTTGCTTCACATGAATGAACTACCTTTACGGCATTTGATTATAGATTTTGATGGGCCAACAACTGGACCAAGGGGATTCACAGGACCAATTGGAAAGCAGCTTTTAAACTGTGAAACATTACCAGTTGTAAAATTCAAAGCTGTTGAAGCAGAAGCAATTCAGACTGATTCTGCATCTTTGAGTACAGATCAGAGATACTTGTTGGATATTTACAATGCTGTGTCAAGAGGTCACTGCAATGAGTCACTTGCTCAACGAAGTCTGGGCAAATTAGCTCATTCGAGATGGTTAACAACAGCAAACAGGGTTCTCTGACTCTATGTTGCAACAGAAGAACCATCAGACACTCTTGAAAAGATCACACATTTCATTATGAAAGTTTATGCACCTATGTGGTTCATGATCAAGGCCAAATCCTCTCTCCAGTTTGCAGCAAAACACCTTTATGAAATCATATCCTGTGCGAAGACTCTTCCTCCTGATGTGTTTGAGATTGTCAAACCAGTAATACAAAGGAATGCATATTGTGCTCATCCTGAAAATCTTTTGATAAGAATGATCTCTGATGACCAAAAACACATCAGGGAATTGGGCTGGTGAAGGATTGCAAATGCAAGGAAACAATCACAAGATAGGAGCAGAGTATTTGAAATTCCACATTTGAACTTTGATGCTGAAAATTACTACCACATGATAAACTGGTTTGACAGCAACATCCAAGTAACAGAAGCACCCCTTACTAAAGATTTGAAAACGGATGACATCAACAATATGGTGAAAAGGGGTGTATTTCCTGATGACATAATTCCAGAGGCTGAACTTCCCTGTCATACTCAGGCTGTGGAACGTCACATCAAGCTGGTGACAGAAGCCTCAGCAGTAGTGGTCGGGGCATAGAAAAGAGATGGTTTCATTAGAAGTACTCTTCAGTCACGTAAACAAATGCCGAAATTTGACACAAAATCATAATTCAAGTCCTTTTCTGATGAATAGATAAATCCCAGTATGGTAGGGTGGATGGGCTGGGTTAGGGTGGAACTCGAAGTACAGCCACCTCCTCGTGGTGAATTCTGGGTTATTTTGCTAACAATTTGTTAACAAAATAAGCAGAGAGCTGTACCAAATCGATTGAAAGGCAAACCATCCCTTGAATGTTTTATCATGGTGATGTAAATGCTTTAATTTAGTAAAAAACATAAAAGATTAAAAAAGCTTTAGGAATAGACCATTTGGAGAGGCAGAAGATATTAGACTACAGCACTGAGACTTGAAATACAGACATTTATGTTGCAATACACTATATGTTCAACTATTAGAAGTGTTTTTGTCGCTATTGTGATTTTTAGAAATATTAAGAAAAAATAGCTAATTTCAGGAAAATTTGTTTATAAACTGATGCTTTGGGGAAGCAGAAGATATTATTCAGTAGAGAGCAACTTTTTTCTGTATGTTTAGGAAGCAAACTAGAAAATATTTATAACTATTGCTATATGATTTATGCCCTGCTTAGTATAGTTAAAAAGTCCAAATGTATCATATATTTTCTTGAATTTTGCAAAGTTTGTGCACCTTGGGGAGGCAGAAAATATTGTTGTAGAAACTCACATGATTCACTGTCACTATTTTTATAGCTGAATACTCACATTGGGTGCATGGTAGAAGCAGTGTAGTTGATTAGAATCAGTAGCACAATCTTCGTTAGGACAATGGCTAACAACCAGGAATGCTTCACAAACACCAAATTTTGTATTGCAAACACCAAATTTAATCACAACAGAGCCCCAAAACTGTACATAAGCACTCTTGGTATAATGAAATATGTTACACGGCCGGGACAGGGGTAAGAGTGGAAATTTAAAGAGACAAAACCACACAGTACCTTCCCCACACACAGCTCATTTGGTACTGAAAAACCATTTTTTTTTTTTTTTTAATGCGAGGAAGAAGGAACCAAAGGCCATGAGCCCGCAATAACAGTTCCCTCCAAGAGAAAAACAAATTACAGTAGAGAGCCAAATTCAAGATCCAATCATTTCGAGATGCCTGGACACACTGCGTTTGAAAGACTGGAGATCATAGGCAGCAGAAAATACAGACAGAGGGAGACAGTTCCAGAGTTGACCTGTTGCATAAATGAAGGACTGGGAGTAACGGTTAACTCTTGCATTTGAGAGTTGGACAGAAAAGGGATGAGAGTTTGCTGTTAGACGGGTGCCACGCGCCCGTCGTAGAGGTGGAGGAATGCATGCAGACAGTACAGAGGAGCAGTGACCATTAAAGTAGCGATAGAAAAGAGATAAAGATGCAACAGTGTGGCAAAGAGACAGAGGTTGAAGGGAGTCAGTAAGAGGAGGAGAGTTGATGGGACGAAAAGCCTTTGACTCCACCCTATTGAGAAGAGCTGTATGTGGGGAGCCTCCCCACACATGAGAGTTGTACTACACACAGGGGCGGATAAAACTCCTGTATAGAGTCAACAATTGTGCAGGAGTAAAGAAAGAACGGAGTCGGCTTAGCTCACCTAATCTCCTGGAAGCAGATTTTACAAGAGATGTAATATGGTCTTTCCAAGATAAGTCCCGAGTAAATGAAACCCCAAGCATGTTAAAGGATGATGCAGGATTAAGCTGAATATTATTAAACATTAGTGGGTATACCTGTGGAAGATTTTGTCGGGTTAATAGGTGTAAGAACTGAGTCTTAGATGCATTAAAAACAACCAGATTATTTTTACTCCAGTCAGAGATACTAGCCAAGTCAGACATTAGGTGTGCCATAGCCTCATCCCTTGTTTGTTGAAGTAACTGCTGAGATGGGCGTTGCGGGAACCGAATGGAAAGGTGAAGGGTGGAGTCATCAGCATATGAGTGGATAGGGTTAGATGTACAGCTAAGAAGGTCATTGATGAACAAAAGGAAGAGAGTTGGTGATAGGACAGAGCCCTGAGGAACACCACTGTTGATAGATCTAGAAGAACGATGGCCGTCTACAACAGCGGCTATAGAGCGACCAGAAAGGAAGCTAGCTTTGAAGGCACAGATAAAAGTATAGAAACCGTAAGAGGGCAGTTTGGAAATGAAAGATTTATGCCAGACTCGATCGAAAGCCTTTGAGATGTCAAGTGCAATGGCAAAACTTTCGCCAAAGTTCCGAAAGAAGGATGACCAGGAGTCTGAAAGGTAGATGAGAAGATCGCCAGTGTGTACTGTGCATGTAGTTTGGTGTAGATAGTTAGAGGTTTGTATTGGAGAGCATGCTGGCCTATTCTCTGTGTAACTGAGACACTGAAAAAGTTCAGCAAAGGGGGATGGTCAGGAACTATTCCTGAGGGCTGATGAAACGGGAGCTCCAGCACTCCGGTATCGAGACCCACAGTTGCCAACTCATTACTTTTCATGAGCGCTGGACAAGCTATGATGCCTCCAAAAATGACGCAGATCGGCTGAAAACTTATTTTCTGGTGAAAGTTTTTTGCTTTAATGATGCCAAAAGCATCAATGTGTATTTTCACAGCCAGGCCCTAATGATGACTAACGCATCATCGTGTACGAAGGGGTTAAGTAGTCTTTTGACTACACTAAAAGGCAGATGGACTAAGTATGAAGAAAGTTGTATAAATTTAGAAGTAGCAGTAATGAAAGGTGATGATAAAGATCTTCTGGAGTCAGAGACTACCAATTCTGAAGGTAAATTAGAGGGATATATGACATTAGTGAATTGGATGATACTACCGCAGAAACACAAGTTGTGGAACAGTGGAGTAAAGCTGGACCACCACAAATTACGCTTCCAGAGTATGAAAGGGAGCAAAATTGGAAATCTTTGAGGGATCAGTTTAAATACTTAGTTCATGATAGAACAGATCTCCCCAGTGTGAGTAAACTCTCATATCTGTTAGGACAGGTCAAGCAGACTCCTTACAAGTTGATAAAGGAGTTACCTGTGGAAGAAAACAATTATGAGGCGGCTCTGACTATCCTTAAACATAATTATGAATACAGGGAGCAGATCATCACCCAATTACTGAAGGCTCTAATTGAATTATTACCCATACCTAAACATAATTTCGATTCCTTGCAAAATTTTTGGATTGCGATGAGTTTGAATTTAAAGGCTTTAGGTACTTACGAATATATTAAAGCTGCAGATTGGGTGCTTTCTAAAATTGTCCTTAAATTTTCTACCTAGAACCAAGGATGCCTTGTATGGTAGGTACCAAAAGGATAATTTCTCCTGTGAGGAGATTGAGGAAGGCCCAATGCAACTCTGTAAACATTTGCAACAAACAGTAAAGCCTGCTGAAATTAAACAGAAGGCTGAAATTAGAAAAAGAACCACTTACCAACTGGCTGGGAAACCTAAGTCAGTGACGGCTAAGTCTGTACCTGTGGAAGAGATAGGTACTTTCCTTAGCTCTTTAAAATCTGAGGATAAAACATTAAAGACAAGGAATAGACAAAATAAGGAGGTAAAAATTTGCATGATAAAGGGCAGGAAGGTTTGTGCATTTTGTGGTGAACAATACTCCAGTGCATCTTGTCAGCATTATCCTGATTATGCTGCTAGAGTAGGGAAGCTTCAGGAACTGGGGTGTTGTATAATTTGCATGAATTCCGAACACACTTCCACGAACTGCAAGATTAAACTAAATCATTGTTTCAAATGTAAAAAAGATCATCATCATAGTGCTTTATGCCCAAGGATGAAATATGAGGTTCCTAAAACTGCAAGTGTCAATATGACAGTTGCTAAAGCGAATACTGTACTCTTGTAGTAATGCCTGCTCCAGTTCCAATTGCTGATGTGAAAGTAATGATTGAAAACAGAAACACATTAGCATGTACTCTTTTTGATACGGGTACACAGAAAACCTTAATTTCTGAAGACATTGTGAAGAAATTAAGGCTATGTATTTTTGGCAAGGTTAATGTAGCCTTTACAGGGTTTTTAAGTACTAACGAAGCTCACTCCTTTGATTTAGTTAGACCTGTAATACAACCTGGCAGATATAAATGCCGCATAACAGCAGCTGTACTGGATAATATGGAGACAAGTAAATATATAAGGGGACTGAAGGAAACCTCTGATCATCTACAGAGCTCAGGGATTGGGTTGACAAAACAAAATGTGGAATCAGATACTGTGGGTCCATAAAAATGATAATTGGTTCAGATTACTGTGGAAGATTTCTACATAGGACTTTCAAGAAGAATAAAGTGCGGTCGTTCAAGAGTCCAGGAGGTAACCTTATTATGGGTCAGTTGCCTTTTCCAAAGCAAGCTAAATGAGAGGCCAAACTGGTGGACTCAGTCTTTGTTACCCCCACAGTCATTGATGGTAGGTAGAATAGGTGCAGAATTAGAACCTACTCAGATAAATGACTTGCTGGATGAAAAAATTGAACCTGTACACAAATTGTGGGACCTAGACAGTGTAGGAATACACTCTGAGGAACAAACCCCTGAAGATAATATAACTTTGGATTTGTATAACCAGTCTGTGGAATTTATGAATGGACAGTATTGGGTAGGATTACAATGGAAACTAAACCATTCTGAGTTACCAATAAATTACCAAGCAGCTAAGGCTCAGTTAAATTCTCTTCTAAGAAAGTTGAGACACAAATCAGAACATCTAACCATATACGATAATATTATAAAAGATCAGGTGAAGAATAAATTTATAGAAAAGGCAGAATTCCCTGTTAACCACAAGGAGGTACATTAATTACATCATGCTGTAAGCAAGGATTCAGTAATTACTCCCATAAGGATAGTTTTCAATTGTAGTAGTAAGGTGTCCAAAGGATCAGCTAGCTTCGATTGCCTATACTCTGGACCTACACTAACAGAAAAGTTAGGGAATGTATTACTATGATTTAGAGAGAAACCTTACGCTTATACAGCAGACATTAATAAGGCTTTTCTCAGAATAGGACTGAGAGAGAAGGATAGGAAATTTACAAAATCCTTCTGGCCTCAAGACCCTCAAAATAAGGATAGTCCATTGAAAAATTACTGTTTCAGATCGGTGCTCTTTGGCTTTTGTGCTAGTCCTTTCCTACTCTGCAACACTTTGAAGCATTACTTTGGAAATGCCAAATGCCCAGAAATAAGGCAGGCTTTTTATATGGATAATTAGCAAGGTGTTGCTGATACGGAGGCGGAAGCATTTGGGAAGGCAAATTTGCCGTTACAGAGCTGGAATACAAATTCACCACTTTTGAGGAATAAAATACAAAAAGACTATCCAAATACTGACATTCCCAAAACACAGAATGTGTTGGGTCTTAACTGGGATACAAAAGCTGATGAAATAAGTTTGAAACCAATTAAGTTTTCTGATGTCACTCTCACTAAGAGGTCCTTGTTAAGTCATGTCTGCATTGTTAGTTGACCCATTAGAACTGGTCAGTCCTATAGTTATTAGGGGCAAATGTTTTGTGCCAGACGCTTGGCGAGAAAGGTTACACTGGGACACTGAATTAGGTGAGACATATGTGTAACAATGGGAACAGATTAGAAACGAGTTTGAAAAAACATCAAGTGTATGTATTCCCAGGAAAATAAACAGTAATGAGAAGTCTCACTTACACGTATTTTGCGATGCTTCTCAAAGTGCATATGGAGCAGTAGCTCATTGTGCAACAGGAGAGGATAGTAAAATTATTATTTCCAAGGCCAGAGTTTCGCCAATTAAAGGAAGAACCCTACCTCAAATGGAATTTGCTTCCATAAAAGTTGGAACTAAATTGGCTAGGTATATATAACCACTACTCTTGATACTCAGTTTCAGGATATATATATACTGACTGACAGTGAGATTTGTCTTTACTGGATAGGGAAGGAAGACAGTAAAATTCATTTCGTCTACAATACAGTGAAGACTATTAAAGAGCTGTCTTTCAAATTTAAATTTATGCATGTATCCTCCAAACAAAACCCAGCTGATCTGCTCTCGACAGGTTCGACAGTAAAGAGACTCATCAAAGATAACTTGTGATTTAAGGTCCTCAATGGTTACTCACTAAAGATTGGCCGGAGCAGAAACAGTATGGTATTGCTGAGGTTAGTGTAGTAAACTTGCATCCTGTAGTACCTGAACCATATGTAATTGTCATTGTCAGGGTAAGTCAGCACATGCTCAGTTGAACTAGGATCAGAGCTTCGAGTTGATGAGCACATGTATGAGGATTTATGGGTCTGTTTGGTGAGCGAGTCTGAATTACGAGTGGAATGTCTGTTCGAGTGTTTGAATCGTCGTCCAAACTCGAAGTGGTAGAGATCAAGGAGGCTATCAGGCTAGTAATATGGAGGGTGAACTCCCGTCCACACAGTATGCAGCCGTAAAGTTCTAACTGGCCACGGTTTAGTTAGGACGGGCAGTGCTATAGATGGTGCCACCATCACGTGTGTCGTATGCGGTGAAGCAGACTCCTACGTCATATGGGGCCTCATACGATGTTTCATAACGGTCGCGGGAGTACGAAATGTCATAACCAGAGTTGGTAACATGCCGTCGCGAGACACATAAGCTCATTAGTCATATGAATTCTGCCCTATTATGTTGTATCAGTGGTATGACTAACGTCTATATTGTAAATTTGTGATAATGCTCTATGGTCCGTTGAAATACATTATATTTTGTGGTAATGCATTCTTTTGTTAACTGTTTCTGTAATGCATACCGCAGATAATTACACATGTCAATTATACTATAGTGTGTTTGATTAAGATGACATTTATACAATTTACCAACAACCTGTTCCGTATAATATATATTGTGTATGTATCATACTCATATCAATATATTAGGCTGATTGTTTTGTGTACAGAACATTATTTCACACGTTCATCAAATGTGTTTGTTTAGATAATTAATGTGTGACTCGAACCTCTGGTGAGTTATATACAACTGCCTACATTAGTGCACCGGGTATTTAACATGAACCGGCATTCACAGTGCGGATGCATGGGGCCTATTGGAACTCCAAATTTAAAGCCTCATCATATAATCCGCCACTGCATGCCAATATATGTTTACGTATATGTATCTTGTCCACAATTCATATGTGTGCTCTGCATGAACTTTTACGTCATATTATACTTAAAATACCCGTATATTATAATTCACTCTTCCATACATACATCATGGATACACATGCTGGCCTACAGGTATGGACGTGAGGAATATTAGTGTGTACTCTTCCTCTTTCTCCCATCTTTCCTGTCACTTCTTATTGCCTTCCTTTCCTTCACATGTGGCTTTACTTTGAGTGACAAGCCAAATGGTTTCCTGTAAGCCAAGAAACCATTTACAACGCTGGGTGGTAACCATATTGAAATGCGTGGCTTTAACAGACACACATACGGTACTCCAGAATATCCCGGAGAATACCATAGTATCCCCGACAACAGGGCGAACCAGAAACAACGGAGTTCGCCCACGAGAATGCCGACACCCCCACTCGGACCCCACGGGGTAGCTGCCACTAGCCACCACCACTCTGGGCAACAACGACGCATGTCAGCCCGGGCCGTGCGCCCCTGTGACATTCAACCACCACGCCGCCGCCACCGTAGGCGAAAGACACTACCTTCGCGTGGCGGAATCACTGAGTTAGCTAGGGGTGGAGTCAGAAACAATACTCCAGGCAGCGCCCCTCGGTAGAGACGATCTATGGTCGCTCCCACAGTGAACAGGTAGAGACGATCTATGGTCGCTCCCACAGTGAACAGGTAGAGACGATCTATGGTCGCTCCCACAGTGAACAGGTAGAGACGATCTATGGTCGCTCCCACAGTGAACAGGTAGAGACGATCTATGGTCGCTCCCACAACATCCAGGTAGAGACGATCAATGGTCGCTCCCTTAAAACCCCGGTAGAGACGATCAATGGTCGCTCCCATAACACCCAGGTAGAGACGATCAATGGTCGCTCCCTTGGCCCTCCGGTAGAGACGATCAATGGTCGCTCCCCCAAAATCCAGGTAGAGACGATCAATGGTCGCTCCCCCAAAGCTCATGTAGAGATGATCAACGGTCGCTCCCTCAGCACTCCGGTCGAGACGATCAATGGTCGCTCCCACAATATTCGGATAGAAACGATCAATGGTCGCTCCCCCAATGTCCAGGTAGAGACGATCGATGGTCACTCCCAGGGTGTAGTGAGGAGAGGGACGTCTCCACAACCGGAGGTTGAACTCCAGGGGTCTCGCTCCAGAATATCTCGGAGAGACCTCCCTGTTTCCCCCGGCCTCTGTTCCCTATGCGTGGCCTTCGAGCAGACACACCTGTCGGGCCCCCGTGACAGCCGCTGCCGCAGCCCTCCCCTGACGGCGCCCCTGGTCGTGGGAGACCGCAGTCTGTCGCCTCTTCCGGCCCGCCCTAGGACACCCGGGTGAGACCTCACCACGCCCCCACGACGCCGGGACCTGACCCAGAGGTTCCTAGACCTCTTCGGCCCCAGTCCTACGGGCCTTACGCCGGAGCCCAGTCCAGAAACATCGGACGCGAGAGGACGCCCTCGCGAGCCGCCCCGTGCCCTCCCGGCTCGCCCCGCCCGGACGACGCCCTCAGTCCGACCGGATCGCCGATGACATGTCCTTGTTTCTCTCCATGAGGAAATACGAGTGACCCTGTAACAATCGTGAAGTAGGTTAAGTGTGACTCCCTGTCTCTTAGAATAAGTATTGTGCAGTGACTTTATGTAATCTCCATTGGGGTAAATCAGAACACAATATCCAGTTGAAGGACGAGAATGTGGGTTGAGACCTAAAGTGAAAATACGTGCGAGTGCCACCCCGAATCTTTCTAAAGACATATCTCTAGAGCCCGGAGAAAGACTAAAATATTACTGGAGTTCTATTGGCTAGTCTCTACGTAATATGGTGAAATAGTATTTACGAGTATTCCGACTTTGTTACGCGTTGTGAAGCGAGAGTCTACATATCATACCGAGGAGATGTGTAACAAATAAGTGGTGCCTACAGAAAACCATATTTCCACCAAAATATCAAGGAAGGCGAGTATTAACGATATTCACCCCCTCCGCCCGGTATTCCTAAAAACTCTCTCCATTCCTCGCTCCTGCTCTTAAAGCCAAAGTAAGAATCAGAGTTATTTGTCAAAGAATCTTCGCCAACAGAAAACACCTAAACTCCCTTGCTACCATCGGGCATCCTTCAATATTACCATAACTACCTCCTCGCCATTTTAAGTCACTCTCCGTGTCTCCCCTACCTCCTCCTGGTGGATCACAAACTTCCCCCCCTCACGCGCTCCGCGCGCACCTGTATTTACTGCACTCCTAGTACTAAGATTTGTTGTATTGTCATTAGTATCTAGAAAGCTAGTATCCTGTGAGATACACAATATTTTAGATAAGGTTTTTGTATTGCTCTATATTGTGTTGTAATATCTGCTGAAGTGTCCTGTGTCTGACTGTGGTAATATACGTGTATGGTGTTGCCGAAGGTTTTTATATCCTACCTCTCTTTATTGCACTAGCTCCGGTCTCGAAAGAGGACCCCGCTCCACGTTGGGTGAAATAGGTACGAGAAGTCGAGCCTAATCCTACTCAGCATTACACATATAACCAAACCATACGTGCTCCATACGTGTCAACAAGTGGATTGGTGGAGGGTTAGTGCCCCTCCCCGTAAAATAAATAACTCAAAGTCAACTGGCCACCCCTTACGGGATTATGGCGTCTGGCAATAGATAGATAGATAGACATTAGGATTACCGTAATAGCCATAGATGTAACTTTAGTACAGTTACCGCAGACGAACATTACCATTACTCCATTTTCTATTCTGGCTGTGGGAGCCGAGAGAATGGGACCGTGCGCTGCGGCACGCAAATATGCATTGGTTTTAAAAGGAGTTCACCCTCCACATTACTATCCTCCTTGGGTAGAGATGCTCCACCTCTTGCCAGCATTAACCTACCATTCTTAATAGCAACCAGACCCTACCCTGCTTTCTAATTTAGTGAGTTTTGTTTAGTATTTTATCTTTCATGTTAGCTCAAGTGAAGAAAGTGGTTTGTGATACTACCTTTGTAGAAGTACTGTATATCTTTATAAATTATATGTTTAACTATTATTCAGCAAACAGTGTTAAAAAGACTCCGGTTACTTGTCAGTGACATATGGTGTGATTGTGGTGCTTGGTATTATTATAATTTAATTTATTGCAGTGTGGGTGGCGGTATTTAGGTTTGGAGCCTGGCCTGAGGTTGGAGGCTGTGAGGTGCCCTGTGTCTCCTTGGTGTCTGGCAACCTTACCCCTCAACATGCAGAGCCTGGTCAGATGTGTCGGAGATTGTGGCAAATGTCCCTATGATACTGATGGGATCTCCATCTGCCAGCTCATGTGCTGAGCCTACTTGGTCCTGCCCTGCATGACTGGCTCTTCAGTTCTACTTCACATGTACAGACGTCGGAATAAGTTCGTTTCCTTTTCCGTGGAATAAGGCGTTTGTAACACTGCTCGATGGAGAGGTATCCCCTCCTCCTCCCTTCCTCATAGTCGCACGCTCCCACCCAACCCCCCCACTTTTCTCTCCGACCCCATAACCCCACCCGGTACCCTCCATACTCTCGCTCACAGCCAGCTAGGGGTTTCTGTGCTTCAAGCACCTCTCTAAATAAATGTAGTCCGAACAACTAATAAAGGTATAGTACAGTATATATCATAAACCAAATTAGGAAAAGGTTTACTAGACTGAGAGAGAGAGAGAGAGAGAGAGAGAGTGTTAAAAGACAGGGAGCTACAGACGGAGAGGGAGAGCGAGTGGAAAAATGAGAAATGAGAGGACAGTAACGGAGAAAATAAAAAAGGGAGAGGCAAGGAGAGAACAACGAGAGTTAAGAAAAGAGACAGAGAGTGAGAAGAGTCAGTGAGAGGTGAAATGAGATACAAATAGTGTGAAAGGGAAAGAGAAAAGGGAGATGTGAATCGAAAGGCCGGGAGACAGGGAAGTAGAGACAAAATGGGAGACAGCTGAGAGAAAATTGGAGTGGAGCAAACATAGAAATAGGAATAACAAAAGGAGAAAGTGGGAAAGAGAGCTACGGAATGGAATACTGAGAACAATAGTGAGGAAAATTAGAAAAGGAGACAAGGTAACGGGGAGGAGGAAGAAAGTGTGTTATTCTTGCAAGGATGCAGGGAAAGAACTAAGCAGGATAAGACGAAAGCACTGAGGCTGAGTAGAACGAATGATATTCAAGTAAAAAGGGAGGGAGAGAAACAGACAAATTAGAGAATTCTGCAGAAAGTAGAGATTAAGGGGGAGAAAACAGGTTGATTTTTAGGGCAAGAAAGAGGAGGGGGATGTTAAGAAGGGAAGACAAGGGGAGGGAGGGAGGGAAAGACACTGGGAAGAGCAGAATGAAAGGAGAGATTTCGGGTGACAGGGAGAGACGGAGAGAGGAGAGAGAAAAAGAAGCATGCAGTTATTACTGGGGAAAGAAAGCAGTGAAGGAAATGGATTTAGTACAAGTAAAGAAATACGGAGAGAGTTATGGAGAAAAAAAGGTAACAAATGTGACATGAAAAAGTAAGACAAAGTTGTGACAGAGGGAGGGAGAAAGAACAGTGAGGTAAGGAGGGAGTGACAAAGGAGGAGAGAGACGAAGGAAAGGAAAGAGAGAGGGAGGAAGGTAGGGACTGAGCAGATAGCTATAAAGAAAGGGGAAGAAGGGAAAAGGAAACTGGGGATGAGACAAAGGATCCAGAGAGAGAGGGTGGGGGAGGGGCAGTACACAGACAGGCAAAAACAGATAGGTCGTCAAATATTCAGAAAGTGTGCGTTTGTGAGTGTGTGTGTGTGTGTGTGTGTGTGTGTGTGTGTGTGTGTGTGTGTGTGTGTGTGTGTGTGTGTGTATTTCTGTCCCTGTGTCACTTCTGTCCCTGTGTCACTTCTATAACATTGTTCCATTTTTTCACCTGCTTGTTTTCCTCTTCTCTGCTTCAGTTTCTCCTCTCACTCACTTTATTTATCAGCATTTCTCCTGATTGTTCTTACCATTCCAAATCTCTCTCTCTCTCTCTCTCTCTCTCTCTCTCTCTCTCTCTCTCTCTCTCTCTCTCTCTCGGAATAAAGAGATTGTTCTCACAGTCTATATCTCCTTAACACGGCCACTTCCTGAGTTGCTGTGGCATTATGGTCGCTTGAAAAAGACAAACGTCGACTTCAAAAGAGTTCAGGAGACTAAGACATCAGTTAGCCTAAGGGCTGTGGGACTTTTTTAGTAGAAACTCGTAGACTACGGGGTCAGCTCTTTAAAGTGTTTAAAATCTGAATGGGTTTCACAATCATTACATAGAAAGTTGCTTACTCTTAACACGGACTCGGCACACAATCATGGTTGGAAGCTGAAATGAGCAAATTTACCAGCAGAATTACGTGAAAACTTTTTCACTTGCAAAATCTGCTCCACATGGAACTGAATCAACATGGACGTTGTTAACATTACAGTAGAGAAGTTTAAGGGATTCATCGGCAGGATCTTACACTAGAATGAAAGTGAACTGGATATTCATTCCCAGGCAAACAAGATGTATCTCCACGGTATGGGCTGCATAGTCATTTAGATCCCAACTTTTCCTTGTAAATCCTCTCTCTCTCTGTATATGTGTGTGTGTGCGTGTAAAAGAGGTGTCTACTACTGCAATATTTAATCACAGCAGATTTATTCTCTCTCTCTCTCTCTCTCTCTCTCTCTCTCTCTCTCTCTCCCTGTGTGTGTGTGTGTGTGTGTGTGTGTGTGTGTGTGTGTGTGTAAAAGAGGTGTCTACTACCGCAGCATTTAATCACAACAGATTTACGGCCGTATTCTTAAACCTTTCCTTCCCTTTTAGAGGCATGGGAAGGACATCTCTCTCAGAATTGGTATTCTTAAATAAATCCTTCTCCTTCCGAGCTGATCGAAGGGAAAAGTTTTCCCATCGAGCAGCCGAAATTATTGGAACTTGACGGAATCATTTGACCCGTCTCTTCAAAAATCCCTTTGCACTTTTTTTGAATTCTCTTATAGTTTATTGTCTTAATTACTTTTAAAATATCGATGAAAGGTTCTTTACAATATTATTAATATGATTTACAACGATATACTGATTTTTTAAATGTTATTTGTATCTCTTTAACCCCTACACCGCGGGCTTGTTTACCAATGACTTGCGTGTGCAGCGGGGTTATTTGGGCTCCGACAGACTCTCAAAAAATATTTGCCAAAAATCAGTTATTAGTCCTAGAATAATAAAATTACATATGCTTATGGCACATACCTTCAGCTTTCTCCTGGAATGATTGTTGAGCCTTCGTCGGTTACCGTAGGACTTGTGGAGACCTCTGAAGTAGGGTAACGAAGTCTCCACTTTACACTTCCTGACAACCCGTAATATGATTACCACAGCCAGATACAAACACTATAAACACTATTCTACAATTTTCAAGTAGTTTGGGATCCATACTAAAAAAAAAACACTGTGAAAGCAATGGAAATTACGAGCGCGTCTGATCGTCGCACTGGCACTAGTTCGCTCTTGGTAGTCTGTCATTTATTATTCATAAAACTCTCACACTTTATATTTCTATTACTATATAACACTTATATATAGCTACAGTCTTTATCCATAAGTTTCCTTCAGTAGTATTAGTTTATTGTCACTGTAGGGATTCAATTTCTTTCAGTAAAATACGTAGCATTCACTTTCTCGTCCTGTATACTGGCATTGAGAGTGAATGTCACTTTCATCTTCACTCTCATAACTCATAGCATTCAGACATGCTAGAGTGAAACTCACTTTCATTACTCCTAGGGTATATACTCGTATTCTTATAATACTACTCATTTACATTTCTATTTACGTTCTCTATTTTATTTACGTTATTTACATTTCTATTTTATTTACACTGTGTTGTGCACTGTCACTTGAAATAACTTATAAAACTATTTTCCATTGTTCACGTATATTTACATTCATTACTTTCACTTGCTGTTTACACATTATTTACACATTATTTACAATTCCACTTGCACTGTTTTACTCAATAGAAAGATCGTAGTCACTCTTTTATCAATTGTCAGCCCTTTACCTCTTTCCACACGAGGTTTAGTAGGGGGTAAAGGTCACAGAGCCATTTGCATGGGGGTGAAAAAAGGCCTTGAAGTCAGCAAGAT
The DNA here is from genome assembly GCF_032717465.1 of Coenobita brevimanus. Taxonomy (NCBI): domain Eukaryota; kingdom Metazoa; phylum Arthropoda; class Malacostraca; order Decapoda; family Coenobitidae; genus Coenobita; species Coenobita brevimanus. The sequence continues at coordinate 40,889,814 of NC_136999.1, read as the reverse complement.
GAAGCATACGTCCTCTCACTTCGGAAGATGACAGTACACTGATAACGCAGGGGCAGCCTAGAGGCCTGCTTTAGGGGTTATTCAGAGTTACCAATATTACTTCTTGAAACAGCTAAGTCTAGCACTGATATGATTGGCAGGAAATCTAGACAATACATTATAAATTTGGTAGTTCCAGGTGAAAGTAAATATTCTCCCTTCCCTCCTTACATGTATATTTACTACGAAAATAGATTAGAGGCCTACTTAGGAGATATATAATCAGAGCTACCAATGTTAAATCTTGAAACAGCTTTGTGTAGCACTGATATGATTGGCAGGAAATCTAGACAATACATTATAAATTAGGTAGTTCCAGGTGAATGTAAATATCACTTAGGCTTCTCCCTTCTCTCCTTACATGTATATTTATTACGAAAATAGATTATACGGCATATTTCAAGGGGAAAAAAACAGCGAAAATTAACGAACGAGTGCACATGAGGTGTTGTCAGGTGATAATTAGCCAATTCCAGGTGTATGGCACTCTCACTTACCTGATTTCTTTCTTGTATATATTATTTGGTATAAGAATACGACATAGGGCTTATTTCAATGGATGAAATCAGTGAAAAATTCCAGGGAAGATTTACTTAGCGTAGCATGGCCGGGCAGGCGAGAGCATAGGGTAATGGAGGGGGGGTAGGGAGGGGAGTCAAGAACGGGGAGAAATGGCTAAATTGTCAACAATGGATGGGAGTACAGATGAGATTAGGAGTGCTGACTAGTGTTGGACATTGTCAGTACTGATAGATGATACAAGCCCCCACTTGAAAGCCCGGGTGAATTCAAAATAACACAGAATCACAAAAGCGACGCCCCGCGGTATGATCCCTTGCTCCCAAGCGTCACGAAAGTGACGCCCCGCGGTTAAGGGGTTAAAAGTGTTACCCATGTCGGCTGAGATGTTTAGCCAGACATAAACAGAGCAGACGACGTACTACCTCCGATATTCATCCAGTCTTATATGATCTGACACTGATAAATCTTGCACATTATGGCCAGGGTCACACGAGGATTTTTTCTCAAGAAGTATTTTGCTTATTAATTTCCCCGGAAAAGGAAAATCTCCCATCAAGGTCACAGGAGTGGTTCGGCTCATGTCTTCCAGCTGGAAGAAAAAAAAAAAAAAAGTGATCGCCGCCATGCGAGTATATGAGACGGACGCTAACAAGTGATTCTTAAATTTATGAATAACAATAATAAAGATAATATTATTCCACGAATATAATTTATCATCAAAATATTGTCCTGAGGAGTGAATACCGCTGCGGTGTTGGCCAGAATGGTGTTCATGACTAAAAACAAACCAACAGCATTGATGTGCTGGCGACCTCCCACATCTTAAATGTGTTGTGTTTTCATTATCCAGCACGAGATATGCGTGTTTTGATGCATTAGTTTATAATTCTAATACTGCACCATAACAAATACCAGCAGGATGGGTCGTTTCAGCTTATCAGGGCTACCAACCTGAACATTTTCCCTTCCCTTGCAAGGGAATCTCTTTGAATACTGATGGAAATAAAAAGTCGTTAGACGGGAAAGGAAAACTTAGGGAAGGGATTATTTTTAAGAATACGGCTGTTATTCTCTCTCTCTCTCTCTCTCTCTCTCTCTCTCTCTCTCTCTCTCTTTTACAGTGTAGTAAACCTTTTCCTAACTTGGTTTATGATATAAACTGTACTATGCCTTAATTAGTTGTTCGGACTACAGGTAATTAGAGAGGTGCTTGAAGTTCAGAACTGGCTGGGAGCGAGAGTATGGAGGGTACCTAGTAGGGTTATGGGCTCGGAGAGAAAAGTGGGGGGGTTGGGTGGGAGTGTGCGACTATGAGAAAGGGAGGAGGAGGGGATATCTCTCCATGAAGCAGTGTTACAAACACGGAAAAGGAAACGAACTTATTCCGACGTGTACCTGCCTGGTCATTGTGGCTACTGTTATCCTCCGTTAATATACATCAGGCCGAGGAAGTGTGGAGAGAGACTGATTCGTTCTTTGATGTTCACGCTGCCTGTTTCAATTGCAAGAGGACTTAAACTGTCCGTACTCTACGGAGTTGATAACCTTTTATTCCCGTGGATGATAACAAACAGAGGAAAACCTGGAGAGCATTAATGACTATTTCAATTGGTTTTATAACCGAGGGATTAGGTTCTCTTTAATAATTCTTATTATTAATAAATTAAATGCTACTGTGTTTAACTCTTGTGTATACTTATATTGTAAATACGTGTAAATACTTAGGAATTTTCCATTGACCTAACTGCGCTTGCTTGGTACGATGACGTGTATCCTCCGGAGAAAACGGAGAAAGGTTTAATACATATTTGCATAGATAAAGGGAATAGTTGGCTTTAGTTTAATTAAAACTAAGATTAATATAAGTTAGATTCGCCTTGTATATTTCATGAAGTAATTTTACTGTATTTAGCATTGTAATAATAAATAGTTGGCATGTCTTCAATCCTGTGAGGGAGAAGAGACTCGCCATGTTTGCTCACTCTGGTTCCAAAGCCCGTTCAAGCTCCATGCTGTAAAATACGCACCTAAGGACGCTTGGATGCCCCAGGCAACCGAGCGAAACATCAGGCCCGTTGTCATCTGTTGTTCCAACTCAGTCTAGCTAAGGAACCTTTATGATTTGGTCAAATCTGGGGGGAACTAGCTAGGAGATAATGAGAATAAGTACTAGTGAGTTAGAAAATAAATTATACCATAATCTCCTAAAAGGCTTGTGTAAATTTACTTTAAGGTCGTGTTTAGACTAACACTCGTCAGATAAAGGAGTGTATCAAAATTTCTGACAAGTTTCAACTTGTGTGTGTGTGTGTGTGTGTGTGTGTGTGTGTGTGTGTGTGTGTGTGTGTGTGTGTGTGTGTGTGTGTGTGTGTGTGTGTGTGTGTGTGTGTGTGTGTGTGTGTGTGTGTGTGTGTGTGTGTGTGTGTGTGGTCTTACCTAATTGTTCTTACCTAATTGTATCTTTACAGGAATGAGTCAAGCTCGTACTGTCCCGTGTCTTAAACCATATTTATCGTACATATCCTTAAATTTGTGAATTGTTTTGGCACACACTATGTCATTCGGTAGTGCATTCCATTGATCAATTGCTCTGTTTGGGAAACTGAATTTCCTTATGTCTTTATCACCTCTCTTCTTATGCAGTTTTTTGCAGTGTCCTCTTGCTGATGATTTCCATATGTTAAGTAATCATTTATGTCTATTTTCTCCTTTCCTGATATGCACTTATATAGCATTATCATGTCACCTCTTTTCCTTCTCTCCTGTAGTGTTGGTAGATTCAGTTTATTCAGTCTTTCTTCGTAGCTTAGGTCCCTTAAGCTTGGTATCCATCTTGTAGCGGCCCTTTGAACTTTTTCAATTTTGTCTATATGCTTTTTGAGATGAGGACTCCAGACTACTGATGCATATTCCAGGGTTGGTCTAATGAATGATGTTATTATCCTTTTTAGCATGTCTTCATTTATGTATATGAATGCTATTCTCATATTTGCAAGCAGTGTATACATGTGCCTCACCTTCTCGCTGATGTGGTCAGCCGGAGATAGTCTGTTATTGATAATCACACCTAGGTCTTTCTCTCTTTCTGATGTGTATAGGGTTTTATTTCCTAACTTATAATCCCAATCAGGTCTTTTTCCACTTTTACCAAACTTGATTGCATGACATTTGTCCACATTGAATTCCATTTGCCATGTACTACTCCATTCATGAAGTTAATTTAATTCTTTTTGTAGCTCTTTACAAGAGTCTGTGTTAGTAATTCTCCTTTGTATTTTTGCATCATCTGCAAACATATTCAGATAGCTCTCATTTCCAGTGTTACTGTTTATATCATTTATATACACTAAAAACATGATTGGTGCCAACACTGAACCCTGTGGTACTCCACTAGTCACTTCTTGCCATGATGAGTAGTTTCCTCTTAGTACTGTCCTCATTTCTCTTTTTATGAGAAAGTCTTGCATCCAACAAAACAGTTTGCCTCGAATTCCTCCTTGATGGTACAGTTTCCATAAAAGTCTTTGGTGTGGTACTGTGTCAAAAGCTTTCTTGAAATCTAAATAGACACTGTCCACCCATCCTTCCCTTTCCTGTATTGTGTTTGTTACTCTGTCAGAGTAGCTCAACAGATTAGTAACACATAATTTTCCTTTTCTGAAACCAAACTGTCTTTCTGTTATCATACTGTGTTCTTCTAGATGATTTACCCAAGCTTTTCTTATAAGCTTTTCTAATACCTTGCTTACAACACTGGTCAGTGATACTGATCGGTAGTTGAGTGGATTTGGTCTATTTCCTTTCTTGAATAAGGGGACAATATTTGCTTTTTTCCAAATATCAGGTAGTTTACCTTGACTCAGAGATTTCTTGAAAATTAAAAATAATGGTTTACTTAACTCCTTTGCACATTCTCGTAATACCCAACATGAAATTTCATCAGGACCACTTGCTTTTCCTCTGTCTAATCTACTTAACTCCTCCTGTATTACTTTTTCTGCTATTTGTATATCTGGTAGTATGTGTGGACATGCGTGTTCCACAGTGTCCCTCTCAAAATTTTTTTCTTCTGTAAAAACTAATTGGAAATTCTTATTTAGTGCTTCACAAATATCTTTCTCTTGTGTATAAGTGATTCCCTCGTCCGTAATGGATTGTATTATATCTTTTACGTTAGTTTTGCTTCTGATATAGTTGTAAAACAGCTTTGGTTGAGCACTACTTTTATTTATTATATCCTCCTCAAACTGTTTTTGGGCTTTCCTCCTTATTCTTGTATAGTCGTTTCTTGCCTGTTTGTAATTATTATACGCCCTTTCACTATTGTGTCTTCTGTATCTATTCCACAACAAATCTCTTCTTTCTTTTGATTTTTTACATTCTGTATTGAACCATTTCTGTATTTTCTTATCTGCTTCATTGTGCTGTGGGATGTACTTCTGGACTCCTATTTCATAAAATCCACAAAATTTTTTATATACAGCATTTAAATCTTGTCCTCTAAGCTCATTTTCCCAATCAACTTCTAAGAAATACTTCTTTAGGTCTTGATAATTTCCCTTTTTATAGTTTAGGCTCTTTTTGTAACTATCATTGCTGTTTACTATGTCATATGCTATCCTGAAGTTATAATTTAGTACTGCATGATCGCTTTTGCCGAGTGGAGGGTGATATATTAAACTGTCAATATCATTTTCTTGCCTTGTAAATATTAGATCTAGCACTGAAGGTACATCAAGTCCTCTTTTTCTGGTGGTTTCCCTCACATGTTGCGTTAAGAAAAACTCTTGTACGAGATCCAGGAGCCTTTGGTCCCAACAGCTTTCTTGGCTATTTATATCTAGAGTATTCCAATTTATATTTGTATTGAAGTCCCCAGTTAGTATAATTCTTTCCGATTTCTCTTCCATTTTATGTAGCAATGACCTTACACTCTGAATTGTACTCTCTGCCAGGTCCTCATATTCATCTCTTTCCCATGTGTTTGATCTGGGTGGCATGTACAAATTGGCTACAATTACTTTACCTTCAGATGTGTCGATCTCTACTGCAATCAGTTCTACTTGTGATGGTATATCTAGTTTTATTTCCTTGACTTTTAGATTTTTCTTAGTTAATATTATAATTCCTCCTTCTTTTTTTAAATATCTGTCTCTTCTCCATATATTGTATTCCTCTAAGTTTAGTATGTCATTTGATATCCTTGGTATTAATTTTGTTTCAGTTAGGCATATTATTTGTGGTTCATTTTCTCTGACATAATCATTCATCTCTAGTAATTTAGATACCATTCCATCCACATTTGAGTACATCAACTTTATTATCTTGTTTATATACTTGTCATGACATGGTTCTACTACCTTCCTCCTTTTTCTTCCATCCAGTTTGTGTACCACTTTCGTACCTGCAATCCTATTACTTTGTAAAAAAATTTCTTCTTCTCCTCTTCTGATCTTCCCTCATTTTTTGTTTTTGCTTCCTCCCTTTTCTCTTTCAATAATTCCAATTCTTCTTGTGTTAGGCATCTTTATATCCATACGTTTTTGAACTCTTTTTCCTAAAAGTTTTTGCATTTTTTAGTATCTCTTCCACAGTGTTTACACTCTGGAAAGTCACCTTTAGAGGTCTTGTCTTGCTTTTCTCGTATTTCCCTTACCTTTTGTGTTCCTCTATGTCTTTACTACAGATTTCCTCTGATACTTCTTTCAGTAAGCTCATTACATTTGCCATCTCCTTTTTGTCTCTTGTGATCTTGTTTTTAACTTCTTCCTCTTCTATACCAGTGATTACTATTGATTTGATTATCTCTACTGAATCTCTGACTAACTTTGGATTGTTTTGGATTATTCTTTTCACTTCCTTTTTAATGCATTTTTCCTCCACCCTTGTTTCTAAGTCTTTCTTTACTTTCACCATTTCAGCATACATGGTTTCTACATCATTTTTGTAGCTTTGCACAGCTTCATTCACTTGTGTTATCTTCTCCTCAATATCACTGCTCTGGTCAGTAAGACTGCTAACTTGCCTAATTGTCTCCGTGTCATTTTTGAACTCTCCCATAACACTCTCGTGATTGACTACTGTCCTTTCCATTTCACTCATTTTCTTCCTAAGTGTACTCAATTCCACTGTGTGTGCGTGTGTGTGTGTGTGTGTGTGTGTGTGTGTGATTTTGTTACAGCATTTTGCTCTTTTGTTATCATTTTATCAATTATTTCATGAAATCTGATACATGGTTCCAAGAATCATTTGCTCATACCAGAAAACAATTCATCCTTTACATAGTCCTTATTTTTGCCATATCCAGTTGCGTAATATTGTCTATCCCTCTTGCTTTTTCATATTTATACTGTACAGGCGACATTCAAAGACATTTATCTAAATTATGTAGAGATTTTATCCCAGACTTTTTACAATCCACATTTGTCATTTTTCTACTATCTTCATATTTTTTGGCCATTTTTGTCTCTATAGTAAAATCCACTTGCCTTTTTTTTTTTTTTTTTTTTACTCTGTTCAGGTGTCTTTGTAACATAAACTTGAAGTTCCTTGAATGAAACAAAACATTTTAGAGGTCTAAGAATCTTTTCATCACCTTCAGTTAGATTCAGATTGCTGCTACTTTTGACGTTTGCCAAAATTAAATTACTCGTAACTGTGAAACCCCACCTGTAACCTTTCTATTTTGTATAATTTCCTTTTATTACTGTCCAGGTGCATATAATCCAGGTGTGCCAGGTGTGCTGTCCATACCCTCAGTGGACGGAAAAAGCATTATTATCAGTGGCGTACCAAGGAGGGGGGCTATGAGGCCATGCCTCCCCCTTTTTGCAAATATATATATATATATATATATATATATATATATATATATATATATATATATATATATATATATATATATATATATATATATACATTAAAATAATACTTTCTCAGGTTACTTAAATTCCCCCTACCTACATATGATGACAACAAAAACAGTTTTAAAATCCAGCTTAAATAATGCAGACCAGAATACACTGCTTATGTATTATACTCAGTGGTATCTCAAAAGTGACAGTTTTCTGATTTTATCCATTGGTGGCTCTGAGAACTGCTCATAAGCTTCATCTGTTTCAACTGAGTTATCAGCAAGAAAATTATGTTGGATATGTCTTGTCTTCAACTGTTTGTAATTAAGATTAATACAGTCATTAAATTATCATAATTTTTTAATGTTATCTTTATTAATTTATTACAGTTGTAAAGTTTTTATTACTGAAATGTATGCGTTTGAATTTTGCCAGTATAAGGTTATTGGAAGGACTGAATCATAACTCAGTGGCACAGAGCACTTTAAATGGCTGTAGAATATGCTATATTTAAGTCGTATACCCATTCCATATAGCCTCAAAATGATCATATAATTGGCCAAAATGCACTATTTTCTTGAGGGGGGGGGGCTTACTGTGCCCCCCCGAATCCCCCAGCTGGACGGGCTCGTTGCGCACGCCAGAGTCATGGGCTACATAGTTAAAAACGATTAAAAAAAAAAAAAAAAAGACCCCCCTTTTCAACTTTCTGGGTATGCCACTGATGATTATGCTCACTCACTTGTACAAAGGATCACAGTACGAAGCTACTTTTCCCCCTCATGAAGCAAATAGGCAGTTCTTAGTATTACATACCTATAACAAGTTCAGTCTAAATGTGACTCCACAGACAGCGTAGATAAGAGCAGACAGTGGAAAGAGCGAATGTGAACGTTTCTGCACAAAGACGCGACCAGTGTTTGTGTTCACGCCTGAAGAATTCATTCAAGAAAGATCAATGCCTGAGCGTTATATAGATATAATATATGAGGAATCTTCATTTCATCGTAAATATAGGTATACAGATTAACTACAGGATAAATGAAAACCGAGGCAGTAATTAGTTATATACGTGTATTTCATATTCAGAAAGAGTGACACAGAAACATGAGAGTGGAGGTCTTATGTACACAGCAAGGAGGGACACAGAACAAAAGGGAACCTGACCTGACGTAACCCCATCTCATCTTACCAAGCCTATGCAACCATTGTTTGTGGTTTTAATTACATAGCCTACCATTACCTCTTTTGTGGCAAATGCGTCATATATATATATATATGTATATATATATATATATATATATATATATATATATATATATATATATATATATTTATTTATATTTCTTTATATTTCTTTTATGCGAGGAAAAGGAACCAATGGCCGCGAGCCCGCAATTGTTGTTCCTTCCAAGAGAAAAACAAAATACAAGAGAGAGCCAAATTCAAGATCCGATCATTTCGAGATGCCTGGACACACTGCATTTCAAAGACTGGAGATCAAAGGAAGTAGTTAATACAGACAGAGGGAGACAGTTCCAGAGTTGACATGTTGCATAAATGAAGGACTGGGAGTAACGGTTAACTCTTGCATTAGAGAGTTAGACAGAAAAAGGATGAGAGTTTGCTGTTAGATGGGTGCTATGCGCCCGTCGTAGAGGTGGAGGAATGCATACAGACAGTTCAGAGGAGCAGTGACCATTGAAGTAGCGATAGAAAAGAGATAAAGATGCAACAGTGCGACGAAGAGACAGAGGTTGAAGGGAGTCAGTAAGAGGAGGAGAGTTAATGAGACGAAAAGCCTTTGACTCCACCCTATTGAGAAGCGCTGTATGTGGGGAGCCTCCCCACACATGAGAGTTGTACTCCACACAGGGGCGGATAAAACCCCTGTATAGATTCAACAATTGTGCAGGGGTAAAAAAGGAAGTTAATCGGCTTAGCACAACTAATCTCTTGGAAGCAGATTTACAAGAGATGTAATATGATTATTTCAAGATAAGTCCCAAGTAAATGAAACCCCAAGAATTTTAAAGGATGATGCAGAATTAAGCTAAATAGTATTAAACATCAGGGGGTATACCTGTAGAAGATTTTGTCGAGTTGACAGGTGTAAAAACTGACTTTTTGATGCATTAAAAACAAGATTATTTTTACCCCAGTCAGAGATATGAGCCAAGTCAGACATTAGGTGTGCCATAGCCTCATCAATTATTTGTTGAAGTATCTGCTGAGATGGACGTTGCAGGAACCGAATGGAAAGGTGAAGGACGGAGTCATCGGCATAAGAGTGGATAGGGTTAGATGTACAGCTTAGAAGGTCATTGATGAATAAAAGGAAGAGAGTTGGTGATAAGACAATGCCCTGAGGAACACCACTGTTGATAGATCTAGGAGAAGAACAATGGCCGTCTACAACAGTGGCTATAGAACGACCAAAAAGGAAGCTAGAGATGAAGGCACAGATAGAAGGATAGAAACTGTAAGAGGGCAGTTTGGAAATTAAAGATTAATGCCAGACTCGATCGAAAGCCTTAGAGATGTCAAGTGCAATGGCAAAGCTTTCATCAAAGTCCCGAAAGGAGGATGACCAGGAGTCTGAAAGGTAGGTGAGAAGATCGCCAGTGGAGCGTCCATGACGGAACCCATACTGACGATCAGAAAAAAGGTTGTGACAGGAAAGATGCTTTAAAATTTTTCTATTAAGAACTGACTTGAAAACTTTTGAGATACAGGATGTTCAAGCAATTGGACGATAGTTAGAGGGTTGGGAATGGTCACCCTTCTTTGGTACTGGCTGAATGAAAGCAAATTTCCAGCAAGAAGGAAAGGTACAAGTTGATAGACAAAGGCGAAAGAGCTTGCCTAGGCAGGATGTAGGCACAGAAGCACAGTTCTTGAGAACAAAAGGAGGGACTCCATCAGGCCCATATGTCTTATTAGTATTGATGCCAGCAATGGCAGAAAATACATCAGCTGAAGAAATTTTATTGTCAGCCATGAGGAAGTCAGAGGGGGGAAATGATGGAGGAACAGCACCGGAATTGTCCAAGATGGAATTGGAGGAGAAAGTCTGAGTGAAGAGATCTGCTTTATCAGTAGAAGAAATAGCTACAGAGCCATCAGAATAGAAAAAAGGAGGGAAGGATGATGAGGTAAAGTTGTTAGAAAGGTTTTTGGCAAGGTGCCAGAAGGAGCAAGAAGAAATCGAGTTGGAGAGTTGAGATCATTTAGTACAGATGATATTATTTTTAGCAGAGCGAAGAACAGACTTAGCACAATTCCGGGCAGAAACGTATAAAAGATGTGATTCAGGGGTGGGTTGGCTCGGTACCTTTTATAGGCCCTCTCCTTGTTGCGGACAGCATTAGAACAAGCATCATTAAACCAAGGCTTTCTTGCATTAGTCAGAGGATATGAGAATGGAATGTATGCTTCCATGCCCGAGAAAATAACCTCTGTAATGCGCAAGGTACACTCAGATGGCTCTCGGCCATGGAAACAATAATCATTCCAGGAAAAATCAAAGAAGTACTGCCTGAGGGCCTCCCATTCCGCAGCTCCAAAGTGCCACAAACGACATTTTTTTGGAGGGTCCACAGGCCGTACCGGAGTGATAGGACAGGTTTAGGTGATAAGGCTGTGATTGGAGGAGCCCAATGGAGAGAAAAGATTAACAGTGTAAGTAGAAGGATTATTAGAAAGGAAGAGGTCAAGTATGTTGGAATTCTCTCCAAGGTGGTCAGGGATACGGATAGGGTGCTGTACAAGCAGCTCTAGGTCATTAACCCCTAAAGCGTGGCGTTGTTTTGGCTCGACTTGCCTGTCCCGCGAGGTTAATCATGCTCTGACACTCTTTAAAAATATTTGCCAACAATCAGTTATTAGTCCTAGAAAATTAAAATTACATATACATATGGCACATACTTTCAGCTTTCTCCTGGGATGTTTGTTGAGCCTTCGTTGAGTACCGTAGGACTTGTGGAGACCTCTGAAGTTGGGTAACGAAGTCTCCACTTTACACTTCCCGACAACCCGTAATATGATTACCACAGCCTGATATTATCACTAGAAACACTATTCTGTGATTTTCAATTAGTTTGGAATCCATACTCCAAGAAAAAACACCGCGAAAGCAATGAAAAATACAAGCGCGTATAACCTTCCCACTTGGGCTAGTTCGCCGCTGGTATTCTGTCATTTATTATTCATAAAAACACTCACACTTTATATCCCTGTTACTATATAACACTTATATATATCTTCAGTCATTATCCATAAATTTCCTTCAATAGTAGTAGTTTATTGTCACTGTAGGCATTCAATTTCTCTTTCAGTAAAATACGTAGAGAGCGACAGTTTCACTTTGACTGTTATAACCTCAAGTATTTGTACTCATATTCTTATATTCCCCTGCAGGGGCAGTAAAAGATAAAAATGGTAGATTACTAGTGGAGAAGGGAGAAAAAGTGAGCAGATGGAGAGAACACTTTAAGGAATTGTTGAACATAGGGGATGGAAGTAATGCGAGTATAAGTGGCTGGGGAATGGCTGGGAGAAGGAGGGAGGTGAGAGGAAAGGAAGAAATCAGTAGGATAGAAGTTGTGGAAGCAATGAAGAAAGTTAAATCGGGGAAAGCCCCAGGAATTGATGGAGTGTGTGGTGAAATGCTGAAGCATGGGGGAGAGATAGTAGTAGAATGGATGTGGAAGATGTGCAGATTGGCCTGGGAGGAAGGTAGAGTCCCGGAGGATTGGAAGTCAGGTATAATTATTCCCTTGTACAAAGGAAAACGGGAAAAAGAAGTGTGTGATAATCATAGGGGCATTTGTCTTCTTAGTATAATAGGAAAAGTGTATGGTAGGATACTTATTGACAGAGTTAGAGAAAGAATAGAGAAATTAGTTGGAGAAGAACAGGGAGGCTTTAGGAAGGGAAGTGGTTGTGTAGATCAGATATTCATTCTTAGATCTTTAGTGGAAAAGTTTCTAGAGGAGGGAAAGAAGGTGTATGTGGCTTTCATGGATTTGGAGAAAGCATATGACAGGGTGGATAGACAAGGATTGTGAAAAGTGCTAAGAATATATGGAGTAGATGGGAAGTTGTTGAATGCTGTGAAGAGTATGTACGATGGTGCGAAGGCTGCGGTGCGTGTGGATGGTGAACTAAGTGATTTTTTCTCTTTGAAAGTTGGATTGAAACAGGGATGTGTCATGTCTCCATGGTTGTTCAATCTGTACATGGATGGGGTAATAAAAGAGGTACAAGGTAGGGTAGTGGATGTTGGAGTGACCCTGGTGAGAGAGGATAGTGTTTGGAAACTCCCTGTACTGTTGTTTGCAGATGATACTGTGTTGTTGAATGAAGACGAAGGGGAGCTGCAAGGTTTGGTGGATGAGTTTGGGAGAGAGTGTAAGTAACGGAATCTAAAGGTGAATGTAGGGAAGAGTAAAGTGATGGTCTTTGAGAGAGGTGAAGTTAGTGAATGTAGAGCGAGGTTGGATGGTGAGGAATTGGAAAATGTGAGTACGTTTAAGTACTTGGGTAGTGTGATGAGTAAGGATGGAGGTTTGGAGGGTGAAGTGCTTGAAAGGGTACAGCAGGGAAGAAAGGTTGCTGGTTCTTTGAAAGCAGTGATAAGAAACAGGGAAGTGAGCATGGAAGTGAAAAAGTTACTACATGACAATATTGTGATACTAACTCTAACGTATGGAAGTGAAGCTTGGACGTTGTTGGAAGGACACAAGTCAAGAGTGAGAACAGTGGAAATGAGTTATTTAAGAGGAACCTGTGGAGTCACATGGAGAGACAGGCTGACGAATGAGGATATAAAGGAGCGTTGTGGTGTGGATGTGGATGTGATAGGAAGCGTTATGAGGAACACACTGAGGTGGTTTGGCCATGTGGAGAGGATGGAGAGTGAAAGACTGACGAAGAGAGTGTATGTGAGTGAGGTGGAGGGGGGGAAGATGGAAGGGGGAGGCCGAGGATGAGATGGAGGGATGGAGTGGAGAGGTATATGAGAGATCGGGGTATGAGTTGGGAGCAGGGCAGTGAAATGGCGGGGGACAGGGCGACTTGGAGGCGATTTGTTTGTTGCCACCCCAAAAGGGATTGAGGCGTCTGGCAATAGATAGATAGATAGATTCTTATATTACTAAGTATTTACATTTCTATTTACATTTTCTATTGTGTTTTCAATATTTACACTTCTATTTTACTTACACTATATAATTCACTGTCATTTGCAGTAACTTTTAAAACTATAATACATTGTTACATCATATTTACATCCATTGCTTTCACTTGCTATTTACACATTATTTACACATTATTTACATTTTTCACTTGCACTTTAAGAACTGCTTCAGGCTATGGTAATCAAAGAAGCAGGTAATGCAGAGGGGAACCTGGCACTCAGCGCACTGTCAAGAGGTTCATTTGTGCTCAGGTGTGCATCGGATGGTATGTGCACATACCTGGGGATCGCAACCTTCCTCTTGGTTGTGGCAGGCATTTGCGCCAGTCTGTGCCGATCCATGTACGCCTTCTGCTCAAGTCTGTCAGGAAGTCTTACTGCATGGCCCCTTGGAGCTGCTGCTGTCACCTTACCATATCTCTCAAGCAGCTGCAGAACACAAGTCCTGGCGAACAACCTCAGGGAGAAAGATTTGGGTGGTTTTACCTTCATCTTGTACAGGATGAATGCGTTCAGCATCGTCATGTCAATGAGATGCAGAAAAACTTTCCTGTACCACCTACAGTAGTATTCTTCCCGAGGCAGTCGATCTCTCCAATCATCATGTCAGACTTGTCCAACAGCCGCATGTTGATATTGTAGTTTAAGACAGCATCACGTTTCCTCACAGGTTCGCCTGTCCTATGGTCGACCTTCCCACTGTCTTTCAGTTCCCCCTTGTGTACAGTGGTGAGCATGTGCATGACCCTCTTGTCATGCCACTGTATTGCCAGCATCTTCTCAGACTTGCGTAGGTGCACGTCTCCTCGCTGCGAGGTTTCTGCCTCTGGGAATTTGGGGAAGTGGGCACGAATGCTCTTCACAGTGCCGCAGGAGCCGATGCCGTGCTCTGAAAGGTATTTAGCAAGTTTCAGTGCTGTATAATAGTTGTCAGTATACAGCACATGATTCTCACCAAAATACCTTTCAAGGAGCACTTTCACTACACAGCCTGAAAACCAAGGGGGTGTGTTTTATCCAGATCGACAGTCATGACTGAATAAATGACGAAGTCAAGGATGTACCCCATCTTACATTACAAAGAACTTGATTCCAAAACGATGGCTTTTGCTTGGAATGTACTGTACAAACCTAAGACATCCTCTGAACAAAACCAAGGATTCGTCTATGACAACCTTCTGAAAGGGGTGGAAGAATGACATAAACTTATCCTTCATTCTGCTCAGAATCTCCCAGATCTTCCAGAGTGGGTCGGTCTGGGAAGGTACATCGTTGCTGGCGAAGTGCAGGTTTCCCATGATGTTCTGGAAGTGATCTCTGGCCATGTACTTATTGAAGGTGGGTGAGGGTAGTAAGGGATCCATGGACCAGTATTCTTCCAATTCATGCTACTTTGAGTGTGGCATGAGAAGGATGAGGACGAAGAACACATACAGCTCCTACACTCCCAGCACAGTCCACTGTTGCATCTTCGCTGCACCTGTACCACTTGCAACATATTGTGATTCATACCTGTTTGTCTCATCACATATGTGCTCCACGAATTCGTCATCGAGAAAGGCCAAAAGAAAGTCAACACACTCAGCATCCTCGTCAAGAGTGAAGGCAGGCTGTATCCCTGAGGAACTCGTCAAAATCAAGATGTTCTGGGACAAAATCGGAACCTTCCGTCCACACGAAGGCGTCCAGGATTCCCTGTCGTGGCGGTGTAGGGTGGATGAGGGTGGAGGGTGGCTGTGAGGCAGACTGGTCTGTTTCAAGGTCACTAGCACTGACCCTAGGTTGCTGTGCAACACTAGCAGCCCTTACTCTACCCTTACTGTACTTGCAACTCTACTTTTACGGGTCAGGGATTTACCTCTTTCTCAACGGCCTGCCTTCACTGTAGGTGCTGGTGGTGACTCCGAGTATGAAGAGTCAGGAGAAAATGCCGCTGAAGATGAGGAAGAAACTAGTGAAGTGGGGCTAGGCGAGCAGGGAGATGATTCACCTCGGGACTCATGGCGGGCTCGGTCATTGCGGGGCCATTGTTCCAGGGCTAAACCACTGCCTTTTCACTCCCTTCCCAAATTCCTTCCCTTGCTGCCATAAGGGCTCCTTTCATTTGGAGCTAGGGATAACTTGGGACACTGAAGCACTTGTACTAGTAGTTTCTGTCACGATTTCCTCCCCCGGCTCATCACACGATTCACCCGAAAGATCAAAGTCACTCTCCATCATTATCATTGATAATTCTGCCAGTTCACGTTCCACTGCTGAGTCACTTAGTCCTTTCCTGCTTCCCCCAAGAGTTTTTCTAGGGGTAGAGGTCACAGGGCCCTTTGCAATGGGTGCAGAAGCGGAGGAAATGGCGGGGCATGAGAGCAACATGATTTGACCACAGAGGACGACAAGGAACTGAATGACGTGGCGTATCTGAGCAGGCAAGGGTTGACAGTGACAATAGGGTGACAACTGCTAACTTACATGCGAAGAAATGATTGGTAGGGAATTTCGACAATACATTAAAAAAACAGGTAGTTCCAGGTGAATGTAAATGTCACTTAGGCTTCTCCCTTCCTTTCTTATATATATTTTTATTACGAGAATAGATTACACGGCATATTTCAAAGGGGAAATTACCGTGGGAAATTAGCGAACGAGTGCACATGAGGTGTTGTCAGGTGATAATTAGCCAAATCCAAGTGTATAGCACTATCACTTACCTTATTTCTTTTTTGTATATATTATTTTGTATAAGAATAGGGCATAGGGCTTATTTCAATGGATGAAATCAGTGGATAATTCCGGGGAAGATTTGCTTAGCGCAGCGTGGCCGGACAGGCAAGAGGAGAGGGTAATTGAGGGAAGGTAGGGAGGGGAGTCAAGAATGGGAAAAATGGCTAAATTGTCAACAATGGATGGGAGTACAGATGAGATTTGGAGTGCTGACTACTGTTGGACATGGCAGTACTGATAGATGATACAAGCCACCACTTATAAGCCCGGGAGAATTAAAAATAATACAGAATCATGAAAGTGACGCTCCGCGGTATGATCCCTTCGAGCGTCATGAAAGTGACGTCCCGTGGTTAAGGGGTTAAGGATAGAAAAGGTGTAGGCTAGTTCATCACATGGATCAGTAAAACAAGAGGAGAGCCAAAGGTGGTGGTGAACACTGAAATATACCAGAATGGAGATTTCAAAGAAAGGAAAATGGATAGAATGTGTTCCATGGTTGAAGTAAGATAATCAAAGAATTTTTGATAGTCAGTAGAATTTGGAGGTAAGTAAACAGCACAGATATATTTAGTCAGAGAATGACAAGAAAGCCGATGCCAGAGTGTAGAGAATTCAGAAGAATCGAGTACAGGAATGGGTGGAGAGGTATATGAGAGGGGGGTGTGAGTTGGGAGCAGGGCAATGAAATGGCGGGGGACAGGGCGACGTGGAGGCGATTTGTTTGTGGCCACTCCAAGTGGGATTGAGGCGTCTGGCAATAGATAGATAGATAGATAGATTTTTTTTTCATTTTGGTTAACTTTAGCTATTTTATATATGTTCTTGTCATTCCTAATGCAAGTTATGCAATAAATTTTTTGTTACTCTTTTATGCATACTAGATACAAATAATAGTTGTTTCTGTACAAAGGGCTGATAATACATGGTGGGATTGGAACTTCTCACTGATAAAGAAAATGACGTTTGTGCTGGCTTTGTTATTATCACCAGCCTCGCGTCCCCAAACTACAGTTATTTGCTTTCAGTATTTATTTATTGTAATTCCACAGCACTTCAGTACTGACAGTTAAAATTTATATTACACCAAAGAACATTCACGTGCACTAGATACAAGCATACTGCTGATGCTGAGCCTCCGTAAAGTGTCCTAAACACAAAAGTCTGTATTCTCGTCTGTTAAGGAGGCTCCCTATTACCTCTTCCTTAGCTATATATTTACAGATATGGCTGGCTAATATCCTCTGGAACAGTATGTATGTAACATGAATCGAGACATGAAGCATATACATAACACAGAAGAGGACATTAAGGTGTAATAAGCAAAATATATCTCTTAGGAAGAACTATTAGGGGGCATCCTTAACCAACAAGAATACAGGCCAAAGAATACACCTTTCAATAATAATTTGTAGCTGACCAATCACATTTTTACTTATCTGCATTTACTTAACGTTACAACTGACAGTGTCGTGGTTAGTCTATGAAGAATTATGTCAGGGCTATTCAACTACTCTAGAAGTTGGGCCAAATTATGAAACTCAGATTAACAAAAGGGCCATACATTATTATATCTGTATTTTTTCCCTGTATTTCAACACATATACATAGAAAATAAAAGGGCAACTGATATATTATTTGCGTTTACATTTTCCGCTAGATACATGAATAAAAAGAAAAGTGCAAAACTTTCTGTTTTGTACTTATTTATTTGTTTATTTTCGTTCTTCAGAGTTGGTCAAAAGGCCAAACAAAAACGACTCAAGAGCCGAAATGGCCCCCCGACCGCCAGTTGAGTAGCCCTACGGTATAAATTTCATCACCATCATCCACCCTTCAAATAGGGTTGTTTGGTTCCTGCCTCAAAGTATGGCTACTTCTGTCCACATTAACCCCTGCACTGGTCCTGCAGAGGGACGCCTTCAGGTGGTGGCATGCTTAAAACCAGGTCGCTCAACTGCCTGGTTGTACAGAATCCCTCAGCTACTTCCCCGTCCACAGAAAGAAGGGGAGGTAAACTGCAGATGAGCTTAAGAATGCAGCCCACCGGGATCATGTTTCAAATGAACTCAGGGCTACAAATGCTACTACTGCTACTGACCCCTACACTACTGTAATGTATGCATTCTATTCTTGCTGCGTCCAGATGAATGTATTGAAAATGGAGATCTTTCGTAATGAAGGGATTAATGACAGTGACATCTCATACAACCATTTTGAGTAGTCTTCTCAAAGCTTAATAAAATCATCTGTAGTTAGCAAGCATAAAGAGAATGAAGCATCGCACTGAAGTTATGAGTAGATGTCCGTCCTTTGCTCCTGATGGCATTGCATAATTTAAAATCCTCCATTATTTTCCTTGGCCCGTTTTCTCATAGGGTAAGGAGGTTCCCTGACATCTCTTCCATAGCGATTTGTTTTTGGATATGACTGAGTAATATTCCTTTGTAGATTATTTATGCAGATTATGGCGATATCAGAAGGATTTATATAACATAGGCGAGGTCATCAAGGTGTAAGAAACTAAATAAATAGCATTGGAAAACGTGTAAGGGAGTTTCATTAACCGCCAAGAATGCTGGTCTTCAGAATATGTCATAATGTCATTGACCTCATCCAAAGATCATTAAAGAATACAGTATATAAGTTTCAGGTGGGCATTATATGCAACAGTATTGAAGTACTTCCCTAACACCTTTTCCTAAACGATTTGTTTTGCTTATTGCGCCTTACCGTCCCATTGCTTTATAAATTTTTCTAGTATCACGATTCTGACTAAATAGTGTACAAAAGGATATTAGCAATCCGTATCCAAAATTAAACCGGCAATGAAGAGGTGCTAGGAATCCTCCTTTCTCGACGAGAGTACGTGACAAAGACACGTGTATCTTCCCTAAGTTTAACCAATACATAGCAGAAAAATCGAACCATCTGAGACACGCAATAGGAAACATAGGGTTTTTCATTGTTTTTCGTCAGATGTAAATGTTCTTCAGGCGGAAAAGGGAAGATAGTTGTTTCTTTCATTTAAAAAAAATATATATATCGGTGCACACCTGGTGCGAAACAGTCTGACACCACGAACGATGGCTTCTGGAAACTGCCCAGTATTTTTTTTTCCCACGGTGGTTAGTCCCCCCTTTTAGGGGGCTACAAATTTCATACTTTTAACATTTTCCAATCGATATGATTGTTATATCAACAATTAGATAATGACAAATAATCATTCTTGGGACTGCACAAATTATATAGATCATTTCGGATATCATCGTGCTGCTCCCGAGTGATGCAATTTTGATCGACTGGCCGTAACCATGATTCCTTCATTTTTAGTCACCACACATATTCGGATTTGAATACTACTGATCTCGAAATGTATTCATGGGGGAAATCTGTTGTGTTATTAATAGTCCTAAGTGCGTAATTTAGCATCCAAATTGCGTGATGTATCATACAAGGAGTCATTGACACATACACAGGAATATTTTCTGTTTGTGCCACATGCCTCCTTGCCTCTTTTAACTTGACACCATTACAGTCTGAGGGGATGAAACCTTTACATCCATTGCCTTTTTTAAAGTTATGTTTCCCTCTGCGTAGTTTTCCTCCGCGTGGTCTGTTCTGGATGTGACCCTCCTGCCTCCAGCGCCTGATCCACCTGCTGACGGTGGCTGCGCTGGTGCCTGTCTCCCGGGCTATGGCACGAGCTGACATGCCGCCCACCCACAGCCACACGAAGTTCACGCGCTCACTCAAGCTGGTGGACTGAGGGAACTGCATTCTGGTTCTGTGGATAGTTTTGCAGTCAGTAAAGCGCTCACATATCTCGACCTCGATAGACGCCCAGTATAAAACATAGGCAGTGCTTCGCTGTTGCAACCCTCCACTGACCAAGCACATACCTCCACATCCCTGCACACCAAACCAAGCACAAAATGGCCCTTACCCTGTACAACACAGCCCCGCTGCAGAGGGTCACCTTGACACGGTGGCGGGGCTTGAAGTGTGGTTGGCAGTGCCACCTATTTGGAGGCCTGCCTACCTTTGTAGGGTTCGGCATTTGTTGGTCTCGTGGACCAAGCACCCCCTACATCACTGGTGGAGGAGGCCTGCTGGTGATGTTAGTCCCTGCTCATTTGCCATCTAGTATGGGACTGTTGCCTCCCCGCGTGTTTGTCGTGCATGGCATCCCATAATGCTGGGAGACAGGAGTCCTGGGGGTTGAGTGATGCTGCATGATGCGACCTGCAGCTAACAATACACCTCTTTGGTCCCTTATTCTGGCTAGATGGGCGGTCTGGTTGGACCCGAGCAGGTCAGTTGGCTGGTCATGCATTGGCTAGGGTCAAGTGGGCACTGGGGGGCCTGGTGGCTTGTATCGTCCTGGAGTCACCTTTGTCCAGGACCCCCGGTTGTTACCCGAGTATACTCTCTTGCTACCTCTGGAGTTGCCAGTTTTGTTCCCGGCATACGATCTCCCCTTGTTGGGCACCATGGTGGGTGAAGGGGTTGGGGAATGAGGATTATTTTGTTGATATACGGAAGGAAATATTATTAAATCTGTTGATGACGCTGCATGTGGCCCTGACCATTCTTTGGGTTCTTCTTCAATGTCTGTTACTCTGGAGCCTTTCCAGGTCCGTGGGGAGTATCCTCCTCTGCCCCAGGGTTCTGCTACATCTAGGAGGCGTTCCCGTCAGGTTGGTGTGGCTCTGGGGTTGGCCCCAGATGAAACGGTGCCGGCATCATATGCCAAGTATCTGGTACTGAAATCCACTGTGGGTATGTCAGTGCTTGATATTAACATTTTTCATTTGCACTGTGCCATTGTTTCGGCCTGTGGTCGGGAACCTAAACTCTGTTCCCAGGGATATGGAAGCCTCCTTGTTGAGGTGTCCTCCCCGGAGAGCTCACGATTACTGAATATGACCTCTGTCTCTGGTGCACCTGTAATCTGTGCTCCTCACAATACGTTTAATCGATGTAAGGGTGTCATTTTTTCTCATGACCTCCTTCAGTACTCAGAGACACAGTTGTTGGAGGAACTACGGTCTTCTGGTGTGGTAACTGTTGAGCACCTGCACAAGAAAATAGAGGGTATCTTGACCCCGACACCCATCTTGTTCCTGACATTTGACCGGCTAACTTTGCCTGCGTCTGTTAAACTAGCTTGGCTCTCACTCCCTGTTAAGCCATACGTGCCAACCCCCAAAAAATGTTTCCACTGTTAGGGGTATGGTCACGTTAGCCGATTTTGCCATCGTGCATAGGTTGGCGTTCCTGGTGTCTGCGTCTCCTGTGGCAGACCAAGCCATACCAGCGACTGTATGGGACCCCATGAATGCCATCTATGTGGAGGTCCTCCTGCTGTCTCTTCTAAAAACTGTCCTAGATACTGCCTTGAAAAGGAGATTTTTTCCGTTCATACACATGAGAGGGTTTCGTTTCCTGAAGCAAAAAGGAGAGCACAGACTCTCTTCTTTCAGCTTGGGGTTTCTTATGCTTCTGTCCTTTCTGGAACGCCAGTGCATCACCCTGTAACTCAGAGGCAGCCTCGACTCATTCCAGTACTCACTCCTTCAACTCGTGATTTGCAGGATCCTGTCCCCGTGGTTAGTACTGTTTGTGAGAATGATGTTTGCTCGAACACTACGATTGTTTCCTCCCCCAATATGGTGGCTGAGGGTTTACACACTTCTATGGTTGTGGCTGATGTCCACATTGACCGGACTCCTTCTCCTGTATTACCCAGTATTCCTGAGGCTCCATCTGTACCTGGCAAACGTCACCATTCTTCAGAGTCCTCAGAGCATGAAGACCAGCCACCTAAGGCCTCTGTTGTCGAACCTTGTGTCGACACCTCTCATGTTTACTCTGCCCAGCAGGCTGTGGAATCTAGCCAGGTGACAGCTGAACCTGTCAGGTCCCCACCTGGGGTTGTTGTTGAGCAGCTCGTTGGTGCTTCAGATCTGAAGCATAGGATGTCTTCCTCAAATGATTCAAGTCCTATGAACTCTACTTCCACTTATGGGGCTTCTGGTGGGGGCACCGGCCGTCCTACATCTCCAAACGAAGCCCTGAAGCTGCCTTCCAAACAAACTGGTGTGCCCACTCCAAGAAGGAGAGTTGTAAACCTTACATCCTCATCCTCACGTTTGCCTTTGGATGTTTGACAGAGGGTGCAGGTTTCTGGTACAGGGCAAGATCCCCTGAAGGGCTTTCATAAGTATCAATCCAAACCTGCTCGCTTGTCAGGTGTACAGTTCCGCACTTAATCATCATCCCTGCACTGTGGGTTCTATCACCCAGTGGAATTGTCGGGGTTTACATGCTAACTATGAGGAACTGTACCATCTTGTTTCTCGATTTACTCCTCTGTGCATGTGCATCCAGGAGACCATGGTAGGTGATGCTGTTCCTTCTGGTCCTTCTGGCTACCATGCCTTTTATTCTGATCCTGTGCCAGGCCAAGGTCGTCATGGAGGTGCTGGTATCTTCCTTCACCAGAATATTTCATACAGTCATGTGGATATCTCCACTCTAGATGTTTTTACATCAACAGTATACATTTTTTTTTTTGCAGTCTTTATCATCCTCCTAGTGCTACTGTTGAAAGGGCGAATCTGGAATCCCTTATTCATGGCTTTCCTTCTCCCTGTCTGTTACTAGGAGATATGAATGGTCACCATCCACTATGGGGGAACAGTGAGGCCAACTCATGGGTTGTAATGTTGGCCTTTTTAATGGAAGATGAGGAGTTGGGCATTTTCTTCTCTGATTAAATGACTTATTTTCATAGCCAGACTGGAACTTTTAGTGCAGTTTGTTTGCTGTTATGCTCAGCTCATAATGTTTTAGATTTTAACTGGCATGTTTTGCCAGACCTTTGTGGCAGCGATCATTTTCCGTTACTCTTAACTGCTAGTGTAGATGGACCTCAGCCACGTTTTCCTCGCTGGCTTGTGGATACGGCTGACTGGCCACATTTCAGGGAATTAAGTTCCACTTCCCTTTCTCCCAGTGAGTTTGGCTGTCTTACTGAGGCAGTCTCATTTTTCGCTGACGTGTTGCACTCAGCGGCCATTTTATCTGTTCCAAGAATAAGGGGTCAATTTCCCAAATGTCCTGTTCCTTGGTGGAACTCTGAGTGCAGTTCCGCAGTGAAAGCCAAACGAGTTGCCTTCTCTCAACTTCATTGTCACCGTGGTGATCCTCAGTATTTGATGGTGTATCTGAGGGCACGAGCTCATATGAGGCAGGTTTTAAAGGAGGCCAGGAAACTGTGTTTCCCCCATCAGTTCAAGGACTTCCATCAGTCTGGTGTGGAACTGGGTAAGGAAAATTTCAGAAATATTTACTGTTCCCTCCCCTCCTGTTTTATCTGCAGCAGGTGAAACTGTGGCTGATCCTTTCATTATTGAGAGTTCCTTGTCGGTCATTTTGCCAGTGTGTCACAGAAGGATACAGATATGCCTTCGGCTTGCCACCGTAGGTGCCTAGAGTCTCGTGGTCTCAGTTTTGCCTCTTCTGGGGGAGAGTCTTACAATGTTCCATTCTCTGTTTCTGAACTCCAGGCGGCATTGTCGCAGTGCCATGATTCCTCTCCTGGTTGTGATGATATTCCTTATGCATTTTTACCTCACGTGTTTAATGAGTCCCTCTTGTTTTTGCCTTGATTATTTAATAAGATCTGGTGTTCTGAGGAGTTTCCGGGTTGTTGGGGTGTTGCTTTGGTTACTGCCATCCCCAGACCAGGTAAGGACCATCTACAGGCAACGAATTATCTGCCTGTTTCTCTAACGTCTTGCATATGTAAAGTTCTCGAAAAGACGGTCATCATTAGGCTTGTGTGATTTTTGGGGAGAAGTGACTTCTTATCCCCTGCCCAGAATGGTTTTCAAAAATTGCGATCTACCTCTGATGCACTACTGTCCTTGGAATTTTCTGTGTGAGCCTTTCTTCACTAACCAGCACCAGGTCACGGTCTTATTCGATCTGGAGAAGGCATATGACACTGCCTGGCATCATGGCATTTTACCTGCTCTTCATGAATTTGGTCTTAGTGGGCGCTTGCCTATTTTTAATCAGCAGTTTTTATCTAATCGTTTTTTAATGGTCCGAGTGGGAGAGTACTTTCTAATGCCCGTGGACTAGAAGATGGGTACCACAAGGGGGTATCCTTAGTGTTACTTTCTTTGTTGTGGCCATCAACAGCGAAATCAGTGTACTTCCTGATGATGTGCTAGGCTCATTATATTTTGATGACCATTTAATTTCCTTCACCGCATCTAGAATGTCTTTGATAGGGAGGAAGTTGCAGCTGGCTCTTAATATAATTTCTGACAGGGCAAAGTTTCGAGGTTTCCGTTTCTCTTTAACAAAGATAGTGGCTATGCATTTTTGTCATCTTCAGGGGGTTCACCCAGACCCTGACTTGTATCTCTATGGTCGGAGAATATCCTGTGTGGAAGAGACACGATTTCTTGGTCTTTTGTTTGATAGACGACTAACCTCGGTTCCTCATATTCGTTTTGTTAGTGTGGCTTGCCTTAGAGCTTTGAGTCTTTTGAGAGTTTTGGCTCATATCTTTTGGGGTGCTAACCGTCAGACCCTCCTCCTCTTGCATACGTCTCTTATTCTTCCTAAAGTTGAATATGGATGTGAGATCTACTCTGCAACAGATGCCCGTCTCTGGGTAGTACGTTCTGTGCATCATGCTGGTGTACATTTGGCAACAGGGACATTCAGATCATCCTCGATTTCAAGTTTGTTGGTGGATGCTGGTGTACTCCCCTTGCATTTACAACGCCAGTCGTTGATGATGAGGTGTCGGTATCATTTTCACTACATTCTGGACTCAAATTCTTGTTCCATTATCTCTCAAGATTCTCTATATGTTTGTGACACCCATCCCAGATTCCCAAAGCCCTTTGGTTACAGGGTCCAGTCTGTTATGTTAACCCTTTCTGTTCAGAGACTTGTAGTTTGTCCTTCATCGGATCCCAAAGGGTGGGTAAAGTATTTGGCTACTCCCTCGTATGACATTTTGTAGGTCCATTGTGGGTAAAAAGGGCTCACTTCCCTCTCAGGTGTCCCTCTCTCTCTTTTTAGAACATGCCTCCACTCATGATGGTTCTGTCCCCGTCTATACTTGTAATACTCAGAAATGTTTGATACCACTAGTGTAACCCAAGAATTTAGTCATCAATAAATGACACCAGTGTAATGCTGGGAATTTTAGTGATTATGGAAAATGGGGTACCGTGATCTTATCAGAGAATTTTAGAGATTAAGAGAAACAGGGTAGCGTGATCTGATTTGAGAATTTATGGGAATGAGGTAGCGTGATCTTATTAGAGTTTATGGGGAATGTGGTAGCGTGATCTTATAAGAGGGTTTATGGGAAATGTGGTAGCATGATCTTATTTGAGAGGGTTAATGGGAAATGTGGTAGCGTGATCTTATTTGAGAGGGCGTGAGTAGTTAGATATTAGCACACCTGGCGGGCCACTCAATCTCGTCTGTACCACTCCTTAAAGGATAGCAAAACTCGACCTCAAAATAACCTAAGATTTACTAAGCATTAAGAGCTGAGGCAGATTACTCTTCAAACTGTGAATGAACCCAAACGAAATAATAATGATGATCTACATCACTAGAAATGTGAAACTTTACAAGCTAAATTAATATTGAAAGAATATTCATACACATAGATATATTAATCCCATGGTCACGGTTGGACTCTCGGGATGATTCAAAGAATACTAATACACATGGATATATTAATCCCGTGGTCACAGTTGGAATCTCGGGAAGACTCAAATACTGATACACATGAATGTATTAATCCCGTGGTCACAGTTGGACTCTCGGGAAGATTCAAAGAATACTGATTACCACCAAGATATTCTCTTAAGTTTAAACTCATATAACTCATGAATCATATACAGTAAAGTTACAATAATTGTATGAACAGTGATCAAATGGACTGTAATCAATATGGACCAGCCGATATATTCGTTACTTAGGCTACATGAACTACAGTAGAAAAAAAAGAGGGGGGGATGCGATTCAGCATCAGATGTTTGGCAGTGGCTTGAACGGACGATCTACAATGATGGAGAGAAGCAGCGGTCTCATTCCTCAGTACAAGAGGGATCAAGGAAATTATGACTAATTTAACTCACGGAAACGAGGACTTATTACACGAGGGAGGAAAAGGGGAGGGGGAGGATGAGAGTTCGACACTAACCTGTAATAATGGAGAGAAACGACGGTCTTATTGCTTGGAAAAAAAAAAAAAAAATCTGGCCTATCGACCATTCGGGCCAAAGCCCCTGGTCATTAAGGCCGTATATATATATATATATATATATATATATATATATATATATATATATATATATATATATATATATATATATATATATACATATATACATATATATACAAACATATACATATATACATACATACACACACACACACACACACTTCCATACATATATATATACACACACTTTCAGCACATATATATATATATATATATATATATATATATATATATATATATATATATATATATATATATATATATATATATATATATTGCCAGACTCCTCAATCCCGGTTGGGGTGGCCACAAACAAATCGCCTCCCCCGCCGTTTCACTGCCCTGCTCCCAGTTCACACACCCCTCTCTCATATACCTCTCCACCCCATCCCTCCATCTCATCCTCGGCCTCCCCCTCCCTCTTCCCCCCTCCATCTCACTCACATACACTCTCTTCGTCAGTCTTTCACCCTCCATTCTCTCCACATGGCCAAACCACCTCAGTGTGTTCCTCATAACGCTTCCTATCACATCCACATCCACACCACAACACTCCTTTATATCCTCATTCGTCAGCCTGTCTCTCCATGTGACTCCACAGGCTCCTCTTAAATGACTCATTTCCACTGCTCTCACTCTTGACTTGTGTCCTTCCAACAACGTCCAAGCTTCACTTCCATACGTTAGAGTTGGTATCACAATACTGTCATGTAGTAACTTTTTCACTTCCATGCTCACTTCCCTGTTTCTTATCACTGCTTTCAAAGAACCAGCAACCTTTCTTCCCTGCTGTACCCTTTCAAGCACTCCACCCTCCAAACCTCCATCCTTACTCATCACACTACCCAATTACTTAAACGTACTCACATTTTCCAATTCCTCACCATCCAACCTCGCTGTACATTCACTGACTTCACCCCTCTCAAAGACCATGACTTTACTCATCCGTACATTTTAGATTCCGTTTCTTACACACTCTCCCAAACTCATCCACAAAGCCTTGCAGCTCCCCTTCGTCTTCATTCAACAACACAGTATCATCTGCAAACAACAGTACAGGGAGTTTCCAAACACTATCCTCTCTCACCAGGGTTACTCCAACATCCACTACCCTACCTTGTACCTCTTTTATTACCCCATCCATGTACAGATTGAACAACCATGGAGACATGACACATCCCTGTTTCAACCCAACTTTCAGAGAGAAAAATTTACTTAGTTCACCATCCACACGCACTGCAGCCTTCGCACCATCATACATACTCTTCACAGCATTCAACAACTTCCCATCTACTCCATATATTCTTAACACTTTCCACAATCCTTGTCTATCCACCATGTCATATGCTTTCTCCAAATCCATGAAAGCCGCATACAACTTCTTTCCCCTCTCTAGAAACATTTCCACTAAAGATTTAAGAATGAATGTCTGATCTACACAACCTCTTCCCTTCCTAAAGCCTCCCTGTTCTTCTCCAACTAATTTCTCTGTTCTTTCTCTAACTCTGTCAATAAGTATCCTACCATACACTTTTCCTATTATACTAAGAAGACAAATGCCCCTATGATTACCACACACTTCTTTTTCTCCTTTTCCTTTGTACAAGGGAATAATTATACCTGACTTCCAATCCTCCGGGACTCTACCTTCCTCCCAGGCCAATCTGAACATCTTCCACATCCATTCTACTACTATCTCTCCCCCATGCTTCAGCATTTCACCACACACTCCATCAATTCCTGGGGCTTTCCCCGATTTAACTTTCTTCATTGCCTCCACAACTTCTATCCTACTGATTTCTTCCTGTCTTCTCACCTCCCTCCTTCTCCCAGCCATTCCCCAGCCACTTATACTCGCATTACTTCCATCCTCTATGTTCAACAATTCCTTAAAGTGTTCTCTCCATCTGCTCACTTTTTCTCCTTTCTCCACTAGTAATCTATCATTTTTATCTTTCACTCCCCTGCTAACTTCACTTCCACCCTGTCTTACTCTTTTCACCTCTTTCCAGAACAATTTCTTACAGTCCCTCCACTTTACACTCAAATTCCTTCCAAATTCCTCATCCACTCACTTCTTACTCTCTCTTACTAATCTTTTCACCTCTCTCTCTCTCTCTTTCTACATATAACTCTCTCTTCAGCCTCTCAACTTCTTCCACGCCCCTATTTCTCATCCATTCATTGTATGCTTTCTTCTTTTGTGACACAGCCTGTTTCACCTCTTCATTCCACCACGCTGTTCCTTGCACCCCCCTCCGTCTTCTCTTCCTTCCACACACCACATCACATGCTGCACATATTTCTTCTGTAAATATGCTTCACACACCTTCCACGTCTCCCATCTGCTCCAATTCATATTTGCCCAATCGTTCCTCCACTTCTCTCTTATACTCTCCCTTTTTCTCATCCTCTTGTAACCTTGCCACTCTCCTTGCAACTACTCCTTCCTCTCGTCTTTCCCTTCTTCTATTCCTCCATCTTACTTGAATCCTAATTCTGGCCACCACCAAGTAGTGGTCAGAAAGTCCACTCCCCCAACCTCTATAAGCTCTTGCATCCATTACACATCTTCGCATCCTTTCATCCACACACATATAATCAATCATTGCCTTCCTTTCATTCAGTTCACCATCCACCCTTCTCATCACTCGCCATGTATACTCGTACCTGTGGATCATTTTATGCCTCAAGAGGCTATTGGCTATCACCAACCCCCTCCCAGCACAAATTTTATTTTATTTATTTTTAGCGCGGCTTCCCCGCCTTTTATAAACATCAAAACAGCGTTCGGGAATCGGCTAATACTTTATATGATTACTTTGCAATATTTTGTTTCTACTAGCTCTCGAAAGAATACGAGATATACGATTGCACTCAGCATACGTAGATAAATGACTTACGATGTTTAAATTTCTTGTATTAAGCGTAATGGAACTTTGCTTATGACGAATCCAAATTAATTAGGAATTCGACCAGTTTTATTACCCATGTCTGTTACATATGCCTACTTGACTGTAACTATGACTCAATAACATGAATTTAGAGCTTCACAAATGACTGTCATCAGCAATGTTACTTCAGACACTCTCAGTTCATCACTTCATAGTTCAATAGGGGAATTCTATTGACTTCGGCAGGTTAATCTCTAGATCAGAATACGAAGACATTCGCGATTATTAACCTCTACTAAAATTTCGCGATTATACGTCTGTGTTGGGGAAGAGCTCGTCCAGATGTATAACAGTTAATCATATTCGCACCAATACTTAGTACTATCAATAACAGAATCATGCTCACATTATGAATATCAGTTAAGACTAAACTTAAATGTAGAACTTAACAGTTAAGTCATGAACTGTACGTACTATACTTATAACATTACCTAAGTGTAAAATTACACTTATAATACTAGCTTAAACTAACTTAAAATTATGGCACTACATACTAACGGGTCTAAGACTGATACTGGAATAGGTTTTGGTGTTGTCTTCCCTTCCTCTAGTAGAGGCAGTAGCCTTCCTGGTATTTCTTCAGTGTACAAGGTGGAACTGACTGCGATTTTATATTCTCTCAAAATCGATTTTACTCTCCCCCGTTCTGTTTATGTGATTTTTAGTGACCCATATTGCTCTTTCTGCACTGGAATCTTTTAATGCATCCCATCCATTGGTTTTATCAATTTTAGAGTGGCTTTTTCTTCTTGGCCGTCGTGGCCGTCATGTGGACTTCTGTTGGGTTCCCTCACATGTTGGTGTGGTGGGCAATGAGAGGGCAGATACTTTAGGTGAAGCTGCGTCTTCTCAACAGCCCCCAAACGACTACCGACTACCGACGACCGGCTTCCTGCTTACTTGCAGTACAATTCGTACGTTTTGGCAGAGACACTGGGATGGTGTTGCTCATAATAAACTAAAAGAAAATATCTTTCAGGGAGTGATTGTGCCAATACTTCTCCTCTCCATGCCTCGGCGATTGGAGGTGGCTCTTGCAATGTTTCACACTTGCCACTCTCGGCTCACACATGGTTTCCTGATGAGTGGTGAGACTCAACTGTACTGTGATGATTGCCTCGTTCCCCTTACTGACCGCCACTTGCTGGTTGAGTGTCCGAGTCTGGAAGACCTACGTCAGATTCCTCCACAGGCATAAGGAGGCAGATGATGGCTACCGTCTGTCCTACATTCTCGGTGGAGCCTTTAGCGATTTTACTGATGATTTTAGTTTTCTTCAGGAGGCAGGCCTCCTTCCACTTGATATATTATAAACTATTCTTTTGATATTTTCTGTGTTTAATTTTTCCTAACCAGTATTAACCTTACTTTGAATATGCACTTTTTTTTTCTGCATCTTTCACCTTCTTGTCCGGCGGCATATGACCCTGGCAGTTGCGCCGTCAGATTTCAGTTGCATTCAGTCATTCAATCAGACATTAAAACTAAAAAATTATAGTACTTTATCCATGGTAGTAATGAAGTTATGAGCAGATTTAATGAAATTATGACTCGTCCATTTTTCATTTGGGCAGCCATTTTTTTATGATGACATAATAGGTACATAAACCTTCGTACATGATTAGATATTCATATAATCATTTATCATGTACAATTTCTGTCTCCTAAATGTAATACTTGCAGTTTTAATATAAAATGCTTTAAAATAATAAGATTTATGTATTTCTGTAATTTCTTATTATTATATAATCTCATGGCATTCCAACTACTATAAGGCACCAGGAGGCATATTAACACATATTCCTGGAGAGTTTGAAGCCTGTGTCTGTATTAGTTTCTGAGTCCTAGCCCGGAAACGATTTTTTTTTACTTTTTCATTTAAAAAATACTTAAGACACAGCACTTTACCTACCAAAAGCCACCGTTTCGCTATAAGACACACAACTCCGTGAAATTTCATGACTCTATAGTGATTACTTTCTGAGTTCTGGTCCGGAAATAAAATTTCTACACCGGGCCAGCCACCCTGCCGCCCAACTCAGTGGACAGACACCTACTGATCACAGTGATAACAACACCCTCCTCTGACTCTGTCAGGTGGAGGGTAACAATGGAAGCATCTCTTTTATCTAGAAGGAACCAACTGGTTTGCAGGCCCCCAGCCTTTGGTTCCTTCTTCCATGCATTAAAAAGAAGTTACTTGTATGAAATTTAAAAATAAATAAATACATAAACCAAAATAACAAAATAAAGCTATCATTCTTGCCATCGCCAGTCAAATTCGTCCCGTTAGAGGTGGCCACAAAGGAATCGCCTCCATGTCACTAAATCCTCAACAGTCTTGTTGTCCTCTCTCTCTCCAACTCACACTCGCCTTCTCCCATCCCTCACTCTCATCCTGAAGTCTCCCCCTCCTCCCTATCCCACCACCACACTCATACACTCTCCTAGTCAGTCTCTTAGCTAACATTTTCAACTGTTATTGTGATTAAATCAGATAATTAGATAGGTTGCTAATCCTCCCGTGTGTCCCTTTAGCGTTCAGCCCTGTGATTATGGGATTACTTCCATTCATACATGATATCCCTTCCAAAAATGCATTTACTGTACTATTTTAACATTGACTTCGCCCAGGTTTTCGCCCTTTTCCAGCTCATATCACATAAGTCAGTGGAGGAGAAGGACAATACATTGGCTTTACATCTATTCCATTGCACTTATTCTTGACTGGCATCATAATTTTAAATTTATTTTTGCAACTCAGTGGAGGGTTGATGCTGCCTCAAGGGAGACAGTGTCATAGATTTTAAATAAGAACATGAAGTTTCACATAATGGTAGGTCTTTAATGGGGCTACACTTTAGGAAGGGTGAGAATTCCAAAGGACACCCCTCACAGGAGGGGGGACCCACGAGGGTCCTGGACAAAGTTTTAGGCACAGACATGGGTTTTAACTTGGGAAGACGAAATTTTGCATATTGGTTGACCTTCACCCCGGCCACGTTTTAAGTAGGATACAACCCCCGATGGTTACTTGACACGGGGAGACAACTCCGGGTGGGGTGACGCATTTTTTCACACTTGTAGGCGTTCACCCTGATCAGACAATATAGAGGGAGGGATCCCTGGGGTTGACTGTTATGCCTCCCCCTGAGTGATTATATATATATATATATATATATATATATATATATATATATATATATATATATATATATATATATGTCTGGATAGATAGATAGATAGATAGATATAGATAGATATAGATAGATATATGTATAGATATATATATATATATTTTTTTGCCTCACAGTATTGCTGAGGTAGGTGCGGCTATCAAAGGTGCCCTTTGTGTTTTTCACCTGTAATTCTCTCGTTCTGCTTGACCACAAGATATTGATTGATTAATCTGTCAAAAGTCGAATGGAATCCCAGAGTACTTCTTCCACACGTCTGTCAAATATGCAGCAAATATTCTCTTAGCAACTTAAATATGTTTTTATTTTTTTCGTCTACATTGTTATATATTTTAATGCCACTTTTGTTGCTGTTGTTGTTGTTGCTGCTTTTTCTCCATCATGGCACGCCTGGCCGCAGGTAAGCAATTTCACCTATGAGATCGTCCCACAGGTTCCCTTACATCGTTGATATTGTGTCTGCGTCTTAGTGTGATATGTGCTGTGTTGTGTTCCATTATGTGTGCAACGTTGTGTAAGCTTGTTCTTCAAGTTGGGCATGTGTCATCTGTGATTCTGCCCTTACCAAATCAAAGCTGATAATTGAGGAGGGCTGCATGATACCCTGTACTAAGCCCAGTTGTTCTCGATCACTTCATTTTAAGGATACCTGTGATCGGTGGATGACGGGATGGGAGCTTGTATTAGTGCTCGGACCGAGGTGTTATACTGCCTTGCGTGTGTAGTGAGAATGTAGATGTTTCTTCGTTGCTAGTGTAGGAATGTATGGAAATGAGACATCATATCGCATTGTTTTACAAATATATTCCTCGTAACTTAATAGGATTTCCTCATGTACAACCGAAAGCTCAGCCACTTCTCATGTCTTAACGTCAAGCTTGAGAACCACATTTTATCCCGACTGTTCTGAATTGTACAGCAAAATGTTAACTAGGCCATTTACTGAACTGACAGTCGCATTTCTTCCTTCCACAGTTATAAAGCGATACAGAGACATTTATATTCACGTACTTTCCCTCTGTTTTTCTTAATTACATCTAGAAGATTAGTGTACTTTAATAGCCAAATACAGATGCATAAATTGACCATGCAAATACGTGGAATGGGAATAAGAATTATTGTCCTCGATGGAAGAAAAGGAAAAGAGCACATCATCAGTAACATAGCGTGTAACCCAATTGTATTGTTGTAAAATTAGATCCCAACGTTGAGATGCCTTGCCACAAAACTGGCAAGAAAATGTGTCGTAGCACTGTCCCACATGACTGAGAATAAACTATGTAGAAACACGACATCAACAGATTTATAACAAAGTATGCAATGGCACGGTGCCACATGACTAACAATAAAATGTGTTGTAACATGGAGCCACATGACTGACAATAAAGTGTGTAGTAACAGGGTGCCACATGACTGACAATAAAGTGTGTAGTAACAGGGTGCCACATGACTGACAATAAAGTGTGTAGTAACACGGTGCCTCATGACTGACAACAAAGTGTGTAGTAACACGGTGCCACATGATTGACAACAAAATGTGTAGTAACACGGTCTCACATGACTGACAACAAAGTGTGTAGTAACACGGTCTCACATGACTGACAACAAAGTGTGTAGTAACACGGTGCCACAAGACTGACAAAGTGTGTAGTAACACGGTGCCACATGACTGACAACAAAGTGTGTAGTAACACGGTGCCACATGACTCACAGTGAAGGTGTGGGAGAAGGTGAGGCCCTCACCTCACAGCCCGGAGCAGGAGCTGAGTACTAAGTACCGTACTGACCTACCTCCCGCCGCCCTTATATAAGCAGACCCAGCCAATTAACGCCTCCCCTCTCACCACACGACCCAGTGAACACCGCCCCTTTAACCACTAGCCAGTGAACACCTCCCCTATTACCACACCTCCCAGTGAACACTAATCACACCACACCAGCCAGTGAACACCTCCCCTCTCTCCACACCAGCCAGTAAACACCTTCCTTCTCTCCGCACCACCCAGTGAAACCTTCCCTCTCCCCACACTAATCAGTCAACACCTCCCCTCTCAATATAGCATCCAGTCACCACCAATTTCTCTACAAACTTTCGTTGTTTCCACTCATGCTATGGTGTTTGATTGCATGTGCGCCAGTGATCAAATGTAGGAAATATTGTAAATAAGCTTACATCGACAGAGAGTATATGTGCCGTTTGTTGAGTTACTTGAGTTAGACTGAAGGAAATATGGGGCCTATAAGAACAAGAGGATACATTGATGGAAGCTGTGGGACCCATGAAGCGAACAGCTGACAAAAATGAAGCAGAGATGATGGAAAATAGAACTACCTGAAAATTAACAAAAAAAAAAAAATGTGTTTCATTCCTATTTTACTTCATGAAAAATTACATGCAAGTTTCGAATATAGGTTAGTAATACAATTTTAGCTTCTTTTCCTCTCAATTTTATTTGTTTAGAACTCGCCATGGCTCTAGGAAGTTAGAAGGCATCTAGGCAGTGAACACCACTAGCTACATGTCGTGCCGCAAGTATTTAGAAGACGAAAACCTCAATGCTCCTTGCCGTGTACTGCAGCTTTGTTTTCATGCGTTGATTGTAGATATCGGAATTCCTCTGCGAGGCCATGTGATCTTTTCCCTGGGAGATATTAAGATGAATATAAATCCTTTAGCATCTTAAGAATTCACTGGCAATTCTTGTCGCTCTTCCCTATCAGTAATATATCTTGTCAACTCCCTACCTACTCGCCGTCCTTCTTGTTTCCAAGCTATTCTAAAGTGTCAGTGTTGATGTGGCACACATGTTCCTGGCCAATGTCCGTATTCTCGTCCGTTAAGGAAGCTAGCTAAAATCTCTTCCTTAGCGATTAATTTTTGGATATGGCTGCTTAATATCACCTTGTACATTATTTATGCAGAGTTTGGCGATATTGGAGGGATATAGGTAACAAGAAATAAAACAGTAAGGTGTAAAAAATATAATAAATAGCTTAGGAAAAGTGTTAGAGAGCTCCTTAACCGATGAGAATACGTACCTTAAGTGTTAGTGGTGCCCTTACCAGCAGCGTCTGACCATGTCATACTCGTCACTGCACAGTCATCCCCATCATTCACACATGCCATGTTTTCCCCACCTCATCTCCGCCTTTCCTCCTCCCTCACCTCCTCTCAACTTCTCCTTCCTCATCTTCTCTCCACGTCTCCTTCTTCACCTCCTCTCCATCTCTCCTTTCTCAACTCCTCGCCCACCTCCTCCTCCCTCACCTCTCCACTTCTTCCTTCACCTTCTCTCCTCCTCTTCCTTCACCTTCTCTCCACTTCTCCCCTTTCACCTTCCTCTTCTCTCCTTTCTCTCAAGCTCTTCAGTGAATAACAATTATCTCAAATATTGTAAACCCCTTAAAAGACTTAGGAATTATAAAATCATTTTTTTTTCAAGTAGTTATTAAATGCGAGAGGGATGTCTGTTGAGCAAGGAAGAGTGGCTGTGCGTGACAGAAATAAGTGGAGAGGAATTGTGAATGAATAAGTGATGACGCAGCCCTGAGGGGATATTCTCCAGCATTTGTTCTGATCAGCTAGTCAGGTCAGGTGCGGGTAAGGGGATGGGTCTGTTATGATGTGGCAGGGGTAAACCAGCTCTGCTGTCGGGCCCTGCTGCGGATGTCAGTGATTGCATTGCGCAGTTGACCCTTGTGCGGTGCGGTGCGGTGAGGATCTGTCCGTTCTCCCCTTGGGGCTAAGATGCGAATGAATGTGTTTGAATGGATGAGTAAATGGGGAGTGTGTCGTCCTGTCTCGGCTACCTTCCTTTCCTTGGGGGAAGCAGCCTAGGTATATAGATAAATAAATTAAATTAATCGGATTCACTGGTAGAGCATTCGAATGTATATCTGAAAATAACATCCTCACCTTGTGAAAATATCAAGTACGACCACACTTAGAGTACTGCATCCACTTCTGGCCGTCTTGTCTTGAAAAGGTAGGGAGAAATTTTAGAATACAGCAGAGAGAAAATTTATATCTTGTTTGAGAAATTTACCTTATGATGGACGCTTTGAGGAGCTTAATATATATACCTTATCTAACGGCATACAACGAGGGGATTTAATGATATTCCCATATAAAAAAAAAAATTCAAGGAACAAGACAATATGGCTGTTGAAAAATAGATCTATCTATCTATCTATTGCCAGACGCCTCAATCCCGTTCGGGGTGGCCACAAACAAATCGCCTCCACGTCGTCTTGTCCCCCGCCATTTCACTGCCCTGCTCCCAACTCACACCCCTCTCTCTCATATACCTCTCCACCCAATCCCTCCATCTCATCCTCGGCCTCCCTCTCCCTCTGTCCCCTCCACCTCACTCACATAAACTCTCTTCTTCATTCTTTCACTCTCCATCCTCTCCACATAACCAAACAACCTCAGTGTACTTATCCTAACGCTTCCTATCACATCCACACCCACACCACAACGCTCCTTTATATCCTCATGTTTCAGCCTGTCTCTCCATGTGATTCCACAGGCTCCTCTTAAATAACTCATTTCCACTGCTCTCACTCTTGACTTGTGTCCTTCCAACAACGTCCAAGCTTCACTTCCATACGTTAGAGTTGGTATCACAATACTGTCATGTAGTAACTTTTTCACTTCCATGCTCACTTCCCTGTTTCCTAACACTGTTTTCAAGGAACCGACAACCTTTCTTCCCTGCTGTACCCTTTCAAGCACTTCACCCTCCAAACCTCCATCCTTACTCATCACACTACCCAAGTACTTAAACGTACTCACATTCTCCAATTCCTCACCATCCAACCTCACTGTACATTCACTGACTTCACCTCTCTCAAAGACCATCACTTTACTCTTCCCTACCTTCACCTTTAGATTCCATATCTTACACACTCTCCCAAACTCATACACAAAGCCTTGCAGCTCCCCTTCGTCTTCACTCAACAACACAGTATCATCTGCAAACAACACTATAGGGAGTTTCCAAACACTATCCTCTCTCACCAGGGCCACTCGATCATCCACTACCCTACCTTGTACCTCTTTTATTACCCCATCCATGTACAGATTGAACAACCATGGAGACATGACACATCCCTGTTTCAACCCAACCTTCAAAGAGAAAAATTCACTCAGTTCACCATCCACACGCACTGCAACCTTCGCACCATCATACATACTCTTCACAGCATTCAGCAACTTCCCACCTACTCCAAATATTCTTAATACTTTCTACAATCCTTGTCTATCCACCCTGTCATATGCTTTCTCTAAATACATGAAAGCCGCATACAACTTCTCTCCCTTCTCTAGAAACTTTTCCACTAAAGATCTAAGAAAAAATATCTGCTCTACAAAAACTCTTCCCTTCCTAAATCCTCCCTGTTCTTCTCCTACTAATTTCTCTGTTCTTTCTCAAACTCTGTCAATAAGTATCCTACCATACACTTTTCCTATTATACTGAGAAGATAAATGCCCCTATGATTACCACACACTTCTTTTTCCCCTTTTCCTTTGTACAAGGGAATAATTATACCTGACTTCTAATCCTCCGGGACTTCACCTTCCTCCCAGGCCAATCTGAACATCTTCCACATCCATTCTACTACTATCTCTCCCCCATGCTTCAGCATTTCACCATACACACCATCAATTCCTGGGGCTTTCCCCAACTTAATTTTCTTCATTGCTTTCACAACTTCTATCCTACTTATTTCTTCCTGTCTTCTCACCTCCCTCCTTCTTCCAGCCATTCCCCAGCCACTTATACTCGTATTACTTCCATCCTCTATGTTCAACAATTCCTTAAAGTATTTTCTCCATCTGCTCGCTTTTTCTCCCTTCTCCACTAGCAATCTACCATTTTTATCTTTCACTCTCCTGCTAACTTCACTTCCACCCTGTCTTACTCTCTTTACCTCTTTCCAGAACATTTTCTTAGTCCCTCCACTTTACACTCAGATTCCTTCCAAATTCCTCATCCACTCTCTTCTTACTCTCTCTTACCAATCTTTTCACCTCTCTCTCCCTTTCTACATATAACTCTCTCTTCCGCGTCTCTGCTTCTTCCACGCCCCTATTTCTCATCCATTCATTGTATGCTTTCTTCTTTTGTGCCACAGCCTGTCTCACCTCTTCATTCCACCACGCCGTTCCCTGCACCCCCCTCCGTTTTCTCTTCATCCCACACACCACATCAGATACTGCACATATTTCTTCAGTGAATATCCTGCACACACCTTCCACGTCCCCCATTTGCTCCTGTTAGTGCATATTGCTGTTATTGTGTGTGTGTGCACGCATTT
This sequence comes from Coenobita brevimanus, assembly GCF_032717465.1. NCBI lineage: Eukaryota > Metazoa > Arthropoda > Malacostraca > Decapoda > Coenobitidae > Coenobita > Coenobita brevimanus. Next base: position 40,850,673 of record NC_136999.1, on the reverse strand, counting down.
GTTACGGTCCGAGTGGTGATGTCATCGGAAGGGTCTTGCTGTATGCAGGTGGAGCCCGCTCACTTGGAAGTGTGAGGCCGGTGAGTTCGGTTGTTTCGCATCCTAATACTGGTAGCAGAGCTTAGTTTGAGCATAATGGCGTCGTGCTCAACTAAGTGGCCTCCAAAACTTGAAAATGATTCTGCCTATGAGAGGTGGAAGAAGGACATCAACATATGGTGCGAACTGACGGATTTACCGAAAAAGAAGCAAGCTCTAGCCATTCACCTTTCATTTTCAGGGAGAGAGAGGGTGGCATCTTCAGATTTTGACGCTGCTGATCTGCAAGATGATAATGGTGTTCAGTCCTTGTTGAACAAACTAGACGGTTTATTTCTCGTGGACAAAGGACGTCGGCAGTTTGCAGCTTTTCATGAATTGTACAATTTCAGAAGACCTGGTGATATGAACATTCGTAAGTTTGTGCCAGAATTCGAGCATGTTTATTTAAATTTACGAAGAGGACATGCAACTACCTAATTCTGTGATGGCTTTTATGCTTCTGGCTTCATGCAAACTTTCAGATTGTGAGCAACAGCTAGTGATGTCTGCAATAACTGAGGTAACTTACGAAAATATGAAATCTGCCCTGAATATCGTATTTTCGCTGGGGAAATTTGCAGGCAGAACGATGTGTCGGTGTCTGCCAATGAGGTGAAGAGTGAACCAGTTCTTTGGAGTGACGAAGTCAGGGATGAGGAAACGTTTTACGTTAGGAGTACTCGACGAGGAAGGACAAGGTTTCGGGGTGGTGCAGTACGTGATCGAGGTCGTGGTGATAACCGTTCAACTGTGTCTGCTAGAATTTCCCAACGCTCATCCACTGGCAGGAGGCAGAACCCACTCGGGCCTGATGGTAAGGGGTCGAGGTGTTTAGTATGTGATTCTCGATTTCATTGGGCACGTGACTATCTGGATGTATACGAAAATAAAGGCAGTCGAGAAGAAAATTATGAAATGGTGCATCTGTTATTATTTATGGGCTATGCAGATGATACAGCTAGTACAGGTAAATTACAGATGCTAGTAGAAGAATCAAAGGGATGTGCTGTTCTAGACACAGGGTGTTCTACAACTGCATGTGGGGTTGAATGGATCGAGTGCTATCTAAGTGAGCTCAGTGATTACGAATGTGAAGCTATAATAGAAGAAAAGTCATCCTCAACGTTTACTTTCACTGATGGTGTCACAGTATCTTCCCTCAAACGTGTTACTCTGCCCTGCTACACTGGAAATATGCGTGCTACCATTGTGAAAAATGTGGTGAGCTGCAATAATCCCTTGCTGCTGAGCAAACGTTCCATGAAAAAAGCAAAAATGGTGATTAATTTTGAGAGTGACCAGGTCAAAATTTGTGGAACTATCGTTAATTTGAAGTCCTCATCTTCAGGCCATTACTTGCTACCAATTTCTTTGTGGCTAGGCCGAGAGTTTTGTGAAACGATCGCACTGGCATCTCTTGGAGGTGATGTAGACAAAACGGCTTCGAAGCTTCACAGGCAATTTGGACACCCAAGATCGGCTAAAGTAATCAGACTTATTACAGATGCTGGAATTAAAAGTTCAGAACTGGAGCAAGCTATCAAGAATGTATCTGATGCATGTACAGTCTGTTGTAGGCACAAGAGAGCCAAGCCTCGACCCGTAGTCAGTTTGCCCATGGCATCTAAGTTTAACGAAGCCATAGCTATGGATTTGAAAGTTTGGGGAAGGCATTATTTCTTAGTCCTTGTTGATTTGGCGACCAAGTACTACACCGCGATAGTAACTGCGGACAAATGTGCGACCACCATTATCAAAGGAGTATTTTGGAGCTGGATTGTTCTGTTTGGCACACCTGGAAAAATTCTCAGATAATGGGTGTGAATTCAACAATGCTGAAATACTAGCATTGGGAGAGGCCTTTAATATCAAGATCATGACGACATCTGCAGAGAGCCCATGGAGCAACTGAGTGTGTGAGCGTCAAAATGCAGTCCTAGGTGACATTGTTAGGAAGATAATGGCTGATAGCCAGTGTGACTTGGATGTGGCCTTGGCTTGGGCAGTATCGGCAAGAAATGCTCTCACCAACTACGCAGGTTTTTCTCCTAACCAACTTGTTTTTGGTCAAAACCCTGGCCTGCCTAATATGTATGCAAATGATCCTCCAGCCGTGGAACCTACCTCTCCATCAAAAATTGTGAGGGACAATTTGAACGCTCTTCATTTAGCAAGGCAAGAGTTTATAAAGACTGAATTGGGTGAACGTTTGACTAGGGCTCTGTGGCACAACATACGTTGGAGTGACTTAAACGACATCCAAAATGGAGATGAGGTCTTCTACAAAAGAAATGACAGTCATGAATGGCATGGTCCTGGAATCATAATAGGCAGAGATGGAAAACAAATTCTGGTGAGACACGGTGGTGTCTACATGCAAGTGCATGTGTGTCGTCTAGCACGTGCTCCAGAACGAAATTCTACAGTTGGAGACAGCGTCAGTAGTTATGAGATGAACAAGAGAAGCCTAATGACAATTCTTCGCAATTATTGAATGACTATCCACTGGATGATGAGTCGGAAAATGGTGGAATTCTGGATGATCAGCCCCCCACAGTTTCTCTTCCGGTTAAGGAGCCTCCCAAGGTTTCTGTTGGTCAGCATATAAAGGGAAAACATTCAGAAACTGGAGAGTTGGTGACTGGAAGGATTGTGAGTTGGGTGGAAAAAGCCACTGGAAAGTACAAACACTGCTACAATTTGAAGAGGGACTCTGATCGCAATATTGATTGGGTGGATCTGCAAAATGATTTCAGAACATGGGAAGTAGTTGATGATGAAGCAGAGATGCTTGTTCTTTTCAACTCTGAGGATGTATTATGCGCCAAGGAAAAAGAAATTACAAACTGACAGAATAATAACATGTATGAAGAAGTAGATGATGTTGGGCAAAATGCCATAACGGTTCGATGAGTTGTGACGGAAAAAATGAAAAACGAGAAGCCTATTGTCAAAGCCCGTTTAGTCGCCAGAGGATTTGAGGAAGACACCGTGGATCTCCAGAAAGACTCTCCTACATGCTCAAAAGAGGCTGTGCGTTTGGCACTTTCTTTTGCCTCCACCAACCAATGGGATTGCCACGCTATGGACGTGAAAGCTGCTTATCTGCAAGGTAACGACATTGAGCGAGTTGTTCATTTACGTCCTCCGCCTGAATATGCAAACAGTAAGCTGTGGAGACTAAGGAAAACGGTTTACGGCCTTTGTGATGCTTGCATTGGTACCTGCGCGTTAAAGATCAGTTGTTGAGTCTCGGAGCTAAAGTGTCATCACTGGATTCAGCACTGTTCACTTGGAGTAATAGGGGCATGATTGAAGGCATTATATGCATTTATGTCGATGATTTCCTTTGGGCTGGTACACGTGAGTTCGAGCAGCAAGTGATAAACAGTTTGAGCCAAATATTCCTCATCGGCAGTTCAGAATCAAAAGCTTTCAAATACGTTGGTCTAAATGTCGTCCCCAACAGCGATGGCAGCATAACGCTTGACCAGTTCCAGTACGCTTCATCTTTGAAACCAGTCACGCTGAGCAGACATCGTGCAGCAGTAAAATCAGGAGAGCTGTGTGAGTCTGAGAAAACTGAGTATCGAGCGTTAATTGGGCAGCTCAATTAGATGGTCACACACACTCGACCAGATATTGCCTTTGATTTGTGTGAGTTGAGTATGACTAGCAACTGAGCTACCGTGGCAGATTTACTTAGGCTCAACAAGGTGATTGCAAGGGTGAAGACTGATAACATGAAGCTATACATTCCAAGAATGGGGCCACTTGATGAATGTTGTATAGAGTGCTTTTCAGATGCCTCTTTTGCCAACCTTGTAGGCAGTGAGTCTCAGGGAGGCTTTGTGATCTTCCTACGAGATGCTAGTGGGGCGAGATATCCCTTATTCTGGCAGACTAGAAAGATCAGGCGGGTCATCAAATCTACTTTATCTGCTGAAACGTTGGCGCTACTTGAGTGTGATGAAACTGCTGTATATCTCGCCAACATATTGCGTGAGGTTTCTGGATGTGGAGATTTCGAGATCAAGTATTTCTTGGATAACAAGAGTCTGGTGGATGCCCTTTACTCCTGTAGGAGTGTAGAAGACAGAAGATTGTGCATTGATATTGCTGTATTACAAGACATGTTGGAGCGAGGGGAGATTGATGAAAGTGTCTTGGGTGGATACATCACAACAACTGGCTGACTGTCTCACCAAGAAAGGTGCCTCGACCGAGCGGCTGTGTGCAGCAATCAGCCGCGACTAGAAGGATTACAATACTTTAAGGGACACCACATACCTGTGTTAGTGCATATTGCTGTTAGTGTGTGTGTGCACACGCACTTGTTACGGTCCGAGTGGTGACGTCATCGGAAGGGTCTTGCAGTATGCAGGCGGAGCCCGCTCACTTGGAAGTGTGAGGCCAGTGAGTTCGGTTGTTTCGCATCCTAATAGCTCCAATTCATATTTGCCCAATCGTTCCTCCACTTCTCTCTTATAATCTGCCTTTTTCTCATTCTCTTGTAACCTTTCCACTCTCCTTGCAAATACTCCTTTTTCCCGTCCTTCCCCTCTTCTATTTCTCCATCTTATTTGGATCGTGATTCTGGCCACCACCAATTAGTGGTCAGAAAGTCCACTCCCCCAACCTCTATAAGCTCTTGCATCCATTACACATCTTCGCATCCTTTCATCCACAAACACATAATCAATCATTGCCTTCCTTTCATTCAATTCACCACCCACCCTTCTCATCACTCGCCATGTACACCTGTGGATCATTTTGTGCCTGAAGAGGGTATTGGCTATCACCAACCCCCTCCCAGCACAAATGTCCACTAACGCACTGCTATTCTCATCTATCTCAGCAGGTACACCCTACTCACCAACTATTCCATCCACCTTCACATTCCCTACTTTACCATTCATATCACTGATCAAAAACACTCTCTCATTCCTTCCAAACTTTTCCTTGCACACTTCCACATTTGTCCAGAACTCTTCTCTCACTCTGCTTGCACTATCTTGCATTCGCACATACACGCACACAATCGCCCACATTTGTATTCCAACTTTCAATCTTACCCACACAATCCTTGACCCAACTGATCCATACTCTCTTATGTTCTTCTTCCATCTTTTACTCACAGCTATACACACTCCTCCTTTTGCCCTCTCATTCTCACCTACTGTGCATATACCCCATCCATACTCCCATTCTCTCACACTCTCACCTCTCCATTTAGTTTCAGTTACCCCACATACATCAACTATCGCACCCTCAAGCACCTGGACAATCTCTCTCTCTCTTTCACCTCATTATTCTCACCTCTTACATTCCATGTAGCAATTACCATGTCCTTTGTCCGGTCCTGGTTCGTCATCTTTTGGTCAGTCCTTGTCCGAGGCTTCTTGTTTGACTTTTTAGTTAGTTGTTTTCCGCAGAGGGGCACTAACCCTCCGCCAACCCTTTTAGTCGCCTTGTACGACAAGCAGGGATACTGGGGGAGTATTCTTGAAAACCCCCCCTACCCCCAGGGGGTAGATCAACAATAGTAAAATCATCTTTCTTCAACTGCAGAATCTTCTCTACCGGAAATCTTATTGCAAATAACTTATCAGCATATCCTCTGCCCTCCCTGAATTCACCTTGCTCCCCACACAATAAATTTTATGTATAGAAACTCAGGATTATGCCAGCTTCTCCCTCATTACAATACGCAAGACTTCTGTTCACGCAGAGCTGGCCCCTTAGTCACCTGCATAATCATTTGGTAGATTTATCTCTGTCACAAAATCCACTTCCAAGACACTGGATGTACTAAGCAGTCTCCAAACTTTTTTTTTTTGTTCTGCAAGACTGTTGACTTCATTCAATGGACTTTTTTGCCCGTGTGTGTGGAGTGTACTTCTCATATGTGGAGGAGTTCGCCACATACAACTCCCCTCAGCAGAGGAAAGAGCTGAAGGAACAGCACCGGATTCATCCAAGGTGAAACTGTAGTGAAAAGTCTGAGTGAGAATTCTGCCTTTTCGCCAGAAGCAGCAGCTACAGAGCCATCAAAATGGAAAAGAGGAGGGAAAGGAGGTTGAAATATCGTTGTTAGAAATGTTTTTTGCAAGGTGCCAGAGAGACTGGGAAGAGAGTGAGTTAGAAAGTGCAGAGCATTTAATATGAAAGAACTTTTTCTTAGCATAGGAAAGAAAACATTTAGAACGATTCTGGGCAGAAACATAACACATGAGATTCAGGGGTGGGTTGATTGATTGACTGATTGAAAATAATTACAATCTGGCGGCACAACTGCCAGGGTCATATGCCGCCGGATGACAAAGTAGAAGGCACGGCAAAATAAAAAGTGTCTATTCAAAATAAAGTTAATATCTGTTAGTAGGAATAAAACACTAAAACTAATAAAAGAATAATTTATAAAATAATTACTTATAAAAGTGGAAGGAGGCCCGCCTCCTGAAGAAAACTAAAAACATCAGTAAAATAGTTAGAGGCCTCACCAAGCATCGAGGATAAACAGTAGGCACCATCTGCTCCCCCATGCCTATGAAGGAACCTCTGACGCAGGCCCCCCAGACTCGGACACTCGACCAGCAAGTGACGGACAGTAAGGGGAACGAGGCAGTCATCACAGTACGGTTGAGTTTCACCACACATGAGGAACCCATGTGTAAGCCGAGAATGCCCAATGCGAAGCCTAGCAAGAGCCACCTCCAGTCGCCGAGACATAGAGGGAAGAACCCTTGGCACAACCACTCTCTGAAAGATTTCTTTTAGTTTATTTTGAGACACACCATCCCAGTGTCTCTGCCAACACGTACGAATTGCATACCGCAAGTAAGGTGTTACATCAGAAACAGGTAGTGAGTAGTCAGCTGGGGGCTGTTGAGAAGACGCAGCTTTAGCTAAAGTATCTGCCCTCTCATTGCCCACCACACCAACATGTGCAGGAACCCAACAGAAGTCTACACGGCAGCCACGGCGGCCAAGAAGAAAAAGCCACTCTAAAATTGATAAAACCAATGGATGGGATGCATTAAAAGACTCCAGTGCAGACAAAGCACTACGTGAGTCACTATAAATCACAAAAACGGATTGGCGGAGAGTAAAAATGATTTTAAGAGCATACAAAATTGCAGTCAGTTCTGCTGTATACACTGAAGTAACGCCAGGAAGGCTACCGCCCCTACTAAAGGAAGGGAAGACAACACCAAATCCTACTCCAGTATCAGTCTTAGACCCGTCAGTATAGACGGGGACAGAACCCTCATGAATGGAGGCATGTTCTAAAAAGAGAGAGAGGGACACCTGAGAGGGAAGCGAGCCCTTTTTTCCAACAACGGACCTACAGAATGTCACGCGAGGGAGTAGCCAAGAACCCACCCTTGGGATCCGATGTGGACAAATTGCCAGTCTCGGGAGAGAGAGGGCTAGCATAACAGACCGGACCCTGAAACCAAATGGCTTTGGGAAATTGGGTCGGGTCTCAAAAACAGAAGATCGGGAATCCTGTGAGACAATGGCACAAGAAATTGAGTCTGGAATGCGGTGAAGACGATACCAACACCTCATCATTAGCAACTGGCGCCGCAAGTCCAAGGGGGGTACACCAGCATCTACCAACAAACTTGGAATTGGGGATGATTTGAATGCCCCGGTTGCCAGACGAACACCAGCATGATGCACAGAATTTAACAACCGGAGGCGGGCATCTGTTGCAGAGGAGTAGACCTCACACCCATATTCAACTTTAGGAAGAATAAGAGACCTATGCAAGAGGAGGAGGGTCTGACGGTCAGCACCCCAAGAGGTATGAGCTAAAACCCTCAAAAGACTCAAAGCTTTAAGACAAGCCACCTTAACAGAACGAATATGAGGAACCCAGGTTAATCTTCTATCAAACAGAAGACCCAGAAACTGCGTCTCTTCCACACAGGATATTCTTCTACCATAGAGATACAAGTCAGGGTCTGGGTGGACTCCTCGAAGACGACAAAAATGTATAGCCACTGTCTTTGCTGCAGAAAAATGGAAACCGCGTGCTTCTGCCCAGTCAGAAATTCTATTGAGAGCCAGCTGCAACTTCCTCTCTATCGGAGACATTCTAGACGCAGTGAAGGAAATCGAGAGGTCATCAACATATAGTGATCCTCGTACACCATCAGGAAGTACACTGATGACGCTGTTAATGGCTACAGCGAACAGAGTAATGTTAAGGATACTCCCCTGTGGTACTCCATCTTCTAGTGCTCGGGCATTAGAAAGCACTCCTCCCACTCGCACCCTTAAAATTCAGTTAGATAAAAACTGTTGAATAAAAACAGGTAAGCGCCCACGAAGACCAAACTCATGAAGAGAGAGTAAAATACCATGACGCCATGCAGTGTCATATGCCTTTTCCAGATCAAAGAAGACCGTGACCTGGTGTTGGTTAGTGGAAAAAGCCTCACAGACAGATGATTCCAAGGACAGTAATGCATCAGAGGTAGATCGCATTTTTCGAAAACCATACTGGGCAGGGGATAAGAAGTCACCTCTCTCTAAAAACCACACAAGCCTAACATTGACCATCTTTTCCAAAATTTTACATATACAAGACGTCAAAGAAATAGGCCGATAATTCGTCGCCTGTAGGTGATCCTTACCTGGTTTGGGGATGGGGATAACTACAGCAACACCCCAACAAGCCGGAAACTCCCCAGAACACCAGAGCTTATTAAACAGTGAAAGCAAAAACAACAGGGACTCATCAGACAGGTGGCGTAAAAAGGCATAAGGAATATCATCAAAACCAGGAGAGGAATCATGGCACTGCGACAGAGCTGACTGGAGTTCAAAAATTGAAAATGGAACATTGTAAGGCTCTCCCCCAACAGAGGCAAAACTGAGACCACGAGATTCTAGGCGCCGACGGCTGCAAGCCAAAGGTGTATCTGCATCATTCTTTGACACACTGGCAAAATGGTCAGCAAGCAATTCTGCAACAGCAAATGGATCAGCCACAGTTCCACCTGGTGCAGATAAAACAGGAGGGGATGGAACAGTAAATTTACCTGAAATTTTCTTTACCCGGTTCCACACCTGGGTGATGGAAGTCCTCGAATTGATGGAGGAAACATAACCCTTCCAGGACGAACGCCTAGCCTCCTTTAAGACCCGCCTCATATGAGCTCGTGCCCTCTGATACGCCACCAAATACTGAGGATCCCCACGGTGATGACGAAGTCGTGAGAAGGCGATTCGTTTGGCTCTCACTGCGGAACTACACTCAGAGTTCCACCAAGGAACTGGACGTTTAGGAAACTGACCCTTTGTTTTTGGAATAGATAATAGGGCTGCTGAGTGCAGCACGGTATTGAAATATGACACAGCCTCCGTAAGACAGCCAAACTCATTGACATAAAGGGAAATGGAACTTAATTCCCTGAAATATGGCCAGTCAGCCTTATCCAGAAGCCAGCGAGGAAGACGTGGCTGAGGTCCACCTGCACCAGCAGTTAAGAGTAACGGAAAATGGTCGCTGCCATACAGGTCTGGCAACACATCCCAGTTAAAATCTAAATGAGCATCAGCTGAACATAAGGACAAATCAATGGCAGTAAAAGTTCCTGTCTGGCTGTGGAAATAAGTCATTATATTGGAGTTTAAAATGCCTAACTCCTCATCTTCCACTAAAGAGGCCAGCATAACACCCCGAGGGTTGGCCTCACTGTTTCCCCATAGTGGATGGTGACCATTCATATCGCCTAGTAACAGAAAGGGAGAAGGAAGGCCATGAATAAGGCGTTCCAGATCCGCCCTTTCAACAGTTGCACTAGGAGGTAGATAAAGACTGCAAACTGTATACTGCCGATGTAAAAACATCCGGACAGCAACTGCTTGCAAGGGACTGGAAATATCCAGATGACTACATGGAATATCCTGGCGAACGAAGATAGCAGCACCTCCATGACGACCCTGGCCTGGCACAGGATCAGAATAAAAAGCATTATGCCAGAAGGACCGGCAGGAGCAGTATCACCAACCATGGTCTCCTGGATACACATGCATAGCGGAGTAAATTGAGAAACTAGATGACACAGTTCCTCATAGTTAGCACGTAAACCCCGACAATTCCACTGGATGATAGAACCCATAATGGAGGGGAAAATGATTAAGTGCGTGACTGTACACCTCCTGACATGCGAGCGGGTTTGGAATGATGCTTAGGAAGGCCCTTGGTAAGAGACTGTCCAGCACCAGGAACCCGCGCTTTATGTCGAACATCCGTAGGCAAACGTGAGGACGTGGAAGAGGAAAGTTTTACAACACTCTTCCTTTGAGGTGGAATAACATTCGGTTTGGATAGATGCTTGGAGGCCGCCTTGGGTAATGTGGGACGGCCAGTGCTACCATTTGAAGCTCCAGAAGTGGAAAAAGAGTTGACAGGATTAGAACCCTGCAAGGTTGACATTGTACTTTTCAAAACGGACGCATCAGCAGTCTGTCCAACACCATCCCCAGGTGGGGACCTGACTACAGGTGAACCACCAGCAGCAGCTTCCATTTGGCTAGACCTCTCAGCCTCTGAGGCAGAGGGAACAGTAGAGAGGTTGATACAAGGTTCGACAACAGAAACCTTAGGTGGCCGGCTTTCAGGCTCTGAGGATTCTGACGAATTACGATGACGTTTGCCGGATACGGAAGGAGCCTCGTTCATACTGGACAAGGGGGGATGAGTCTCGTCAGTGTGTACATTTGCCACCACCACAGAAGTACGCGAACCGTCAGCCACTGAGGTGGAGGCAGAGACAGTTGGAGCAGTGGGTGGATGAGCATCAGTCACACACTTATCAGTAATTCCAGGGTTAACAACATCCGTCAAATCAGTAGTTGGGGAAGTGGTCACTGTAAAGGGTCGTGGCAACTTCTGGGACACAGAACGACGTACAGGTGCCCCAGAAAGGACAGAAGCATAAGTAACTCCAGGCCGAAAGAAGAGAGTCTGGGCCCTCCTCTTTGCTTCTGGAAAGGAAACCTTCTCACGTGCACGAATGCTCAAAACTTCCTTTTCAAGGCAGTAGCGAGGACAGTTTTTGGAAAATACAGCATGAGGACGCCCACAGTGATAGCATTTAAGGGGTCCTGGACAATCACTGGCATGACTCATATCGCCACAGGAAACACAAACACCAGGAAGGTCAGCCAGTGCACGTCGGCAAAATTTACTAACATGCCCATACCCCTGACAGTGAAAACACCGCTTTGGGTTTGGAACATAAGGCTTCACAGGCAGAGAGAGCCAGGCAAGTTTCACGGAAGCAGGCAATGTCAAGCGGTCAAAGGTCAGAAACAGCGTCGGAGTCGGGGTCAGAACACCATCTATCTTCTTCTGTACCCGGTCAACCTTTATAACACCATAAGAGCGTAGTTCTTCTAACAACTGTGACTCAGGGTACCGCAGGAGGTCTCGAGAGTAAATAACCCCCTTACTTTGGTTGAAGGTGCCATGGGGTACACAGGACATACTATTGCCAGCTATGGAGGTCAAATTCCGGAGATGGGAGCTTTCTGCTGGAGAGGACACCTCAATAAGTAGGCTACCATCCCCCTGGGTTGAGATCGCCGGTTCACGGCCACAAGCAGAAACAATGGCTCGGTGTAGTTCAAAAATATCTATATCCAGCACGGAACCACCAGCAGAGGGTTTCAGCACTAGATACTTATTGAAGGTCTCAGGCTCACTCTCTTCCGGATTGAACCCCGGAGCCAAACCAACCCGACGTGACCTCCTCCTATTCCCAGTTGAACGCTGGGTCAGAGGAGGATAGTCCTTTGGGGCCTGGAAAGGCTCTAACGTGGCAATCGAAGAGGATGCTTCCGCAGAATTACCAGGGACAGATGATGTGTCATCAACAGTATTTTTAGGTAAATTATCCATTAATATACAACAGAAACTTCATTCCCCCACCCATCCACCCACCATGGAGCCCAACAAGGGGAGGTCATATCCCAGGGATAACACCACTGGCGACCCCAGAGGTAGCAGGAGAGTATACGCGGGTAACCACCAGGGGACCTGGGCAAGGGTGACTCCAGGACGATAGGAGCCACCAGGCCCCCCAGTGCCCACTTGACCCTAGCCAATGCATGACCAGCTGATTGACCTGGTCGGGCCCAACCAGGCCACCCGTCTAGCCAGAATAAGGGACCAAAGAGGTGTATTGCTAGCTGCAGGGCGCATCGTGCAGCATCGCTCAACCTCCAGGACTCCCGTCTCCCAGCATTACGGGACGCCACGCACGGCAAACACGTGGGAAGGCAAGAGTCCCGCCCTAGATGGCAAATGGGCAGGGACTAACATCACCAGCAGGCCTCCTCCACCAGTGATGCAGGGGGCGCTTGGTCCACGTAGCTGACAAATACCGAACCCTACAAAGGTAGGCATGCCTCCAAAGTAGGTGGCACCGCCAACCACGCTTCAAGCCCCGCCACCACGTCAAGGTGACCCCCTGCAGCGGGGATTCAGGGGTGGGATAGCATCAAGACCTTTTGTAAGCCTTCTCGTTATGGTCAGCATTAGAACGAGCTTGATTAAACCGTTTTTTTTTTTTCATTTGCCAGTGGATAAGTGAAAGGAATGTATGCTGCCATGCCCGAGAGAATAACGTCTGGAATGCACAAGACATACGGAGATGGCTCTCGGCCATGGAAGAAATAATCAATCCAGGCAGAAAAAATGAAAGAAGAGTTGCCAGAAGACTTCCTAATCAGCAGCACCAAAGTGCCACAGATGCCGCTTCATGGGAAGGTCCACCAAACCTTACTGGAACGATGGGATTGATTAAGGTGATACGGGTGTGATCAGAGGAGCACAACAAAGGAAAAGATTAATAGAGTGAGCAGAAGGATTAGTTGTAAGGAAAGAGTCAAGTAAGTCGGAATTCTTTCCAAGGCGGTCAGGAATACGGGTAGGGTGCTGTACAAGCTGCTCTAGGTCATTAAGGATAGAATAATGTTGGCTTGTTCACCAGGTAGATCAGTGATTCAAGAAGAGAGCCATAGGTGGTGGTGAACATTGAAGTCATCTTGAATAAAGATTTCAGAGAAAGGGGAAATTTATAGAATGTGTTCCGTTTTCCAAGGAAGATAGTAAAAGAACTTTTCATAGTCGATAGATTAGGAGATAAGTAAACAGCACATGTATATTTGATCAAAGAATGGCAAGATAACCGAAGTCAGAGTATAGTGAATCCGGAGGATTCAAGTTCAAGACCACGAGAGTAATATATATTCCTGTGTAAATACACACAACAGCGATCCATGGCTTTGAGGTGAGAACACAGAAAGTAGGAGGATACAGAGAAGGGTTTGCTATCACCTGCCTAGGACAGCTGAGTCTCAGTGAGGATGAGTTGAGGTTTAGAGTAAAAGAGGTAGTGTTCTGTCGGTCTGGCTGTTTCTGCCTGGCTGTTCGTTTTTCGGTTCTTATATCTGTATCCGAATCTGTCTTCTTCTTCTTCTTCTTCTCGGTTAGCAAGTATGTTTGGTTAAGTAGTAAAGAAGATGGTGGCAGGGATAACATTAGTGTGACTGCAGTTGTGTGTCGATCAGAAACTCTGCGGTGGTATTTTTTTCATCGTCATGCTTCGCCTTTGTGCATTGTAACACTCTCTCTCTCTCTCTCTCTCTCTCTCTCTCTCTCTCTCTCTCTCTCTCTCTCTCTCTCTCTCTCTCTCGTAGTACTGGTAGTAGTAGTTGTAGCAACAGCAGTAGTAATAGTACTGGCAGTGGAAATGGTGGTGGTAATAATTGTAGTATCAATGAATAATAATAAAAATAATAATAACAGTAATAAAAATAATAATCTATCCATCTATTGCCAGACGCCTTAATCCCGTAAGGGGTGCCCACAAACAAATCGCATCCATGTCTCCCTGTCCCCCTCCATTTCATTGCCCTGCTCCCAGCTCACACACCCCTCTCTCATATACCTCTCCACTCCATCCCCCCATCTTACCCTTGGCCTCCCCCTCCCTCTTCCCCCCTCCACCTCACATACACTCTCCTCGTCAGTCTCTCACTCCCCATCCTCTACACATGGCCAAACCACCTCAGTGTGTTTCTCGTAACGCTTCCTATCACATCCGCATCCACACCACAACGCTCCTTCACATCCTCATTCGTCAGTCTGTCTCTCCATGTGACTCCTCAGGCTCCTGTCAAATAACTCATTTCCACTGCTCTCATTCTTTACTTCTGTCTCTCCAACAAGGTCCAAGCTTCACTTCCATACGTTAGAGTCAGTATCACAATACTGTTATGTAGTAGCTTTTTCACTTCCATGCTCACTTCCCTGTTTCTTATCACTGCTTTCAAGGACTAAGCAACCTTTCTTTCTTGTTGTACCCTTTCAAGCACTTCACCCTCCAAACTTCCATCCTTACTCATCACACTACCCAAGTACTTAAACGCACTCACATTTTCCATTTCCTCCTCATCCAACCTCACTGTACATTCACTGAGGTCACTTCTCTCGAAGACCATAACTTTACTCTTCCCTACATTCACCTTTAGATTAAGCCTTGCAGTTCCCCTTCGTCTTCTGTAAGGCTCTGTGGATGAGTTTGGGAGTGTAAGAAACCGAATCTAAAGGTGAATGATAATCATAATAATAGTAATAATGATAATAATAATAATGATAATAATAATGATAATAATAATAATAATAATATTAATAACAATAACAATGGTAATGAAATAATTATAACGAACATAACAATAAGAAAAACAAAAAACAATAATAATACTAGTAGTATTAGTATTAGTATTAGTAGTAGTAGTAGTAGTAGTAGTAATAATAATAATAATAATAATAATAATAATAATAATAATAATAATAATAATAATGAAAATCACAAGTATGTACTCCCTGGTAGCAACTAATCGGCCTGAGGTTGAAAAACTAAAGGAAGAGGGATAAGGGTTAAGGGTAGATGCAGAGAGCGAGGGGGCATTCAGCAGTTAGAGAGAGAGAGAGGGAGAGAGGGGGGGGGGGCATAGTTACAGTTACACAGATGCCCAGACCACGCTGTTAATGACTTTTTTTTTTCTATGCAGTCCTGCCTTAATGTTCAAAGATAAACTCTGTGCATATTGAAATATAAGAGAGAGAGAGAGAGAGAGAGAGTGGCTTCTCTGGAACCAATACCTTCTCTCTCTCTCTCTCTCTCTCTCTCTCTCTCTCTCTCTCTCTCTCTCTCATTTACCATTATTTTCCCTTGCACTTAATTTTTCTCTTTCACTTTTTTAAATTGCGATTTGTTCTTTAGTTTTGTTTATTTGTCTTTTTTCTTCTTTTTCATTTCTTTAACATTTATATTTATTTTCATTCTCCCATTTCTGATTTCTCTTTCACTCATATTTTCATCGTCAGTTCCTTTTTTCTCCTCGTTTCTTTTCGTTCCGTCCTGCCTCTACATTGTTGTATTTCTTCCCCTTTTTCTTCTTCTTTTCTCTTGTTTGGTCCGGTCTTCCCCCACTTCCAGGTTTCTCTGTCTCTTCTCCCTTCTTTCTGTACCACGAGGTATTCATTTTCTTCCTCTCTTCCTTCTCCAGGGTTGGACCTGTACATTAACTTTCAATAAAGTTCATTACTTTAGATCTTAGACTGCCCAACACGAGGAATAATGTTATTAGAACTGGTTTTGGCCACATCGGAAACCTTTGAAAATAGACAATGCTATGATCGTACTCAACATTAAATTCTTTGATGACAATGTCAGGGCTAGTTACGAGAAAGTAACTATTACAAGAGAGCGGGTTTTTAAAAATTAAATGAAATTATTAATTCTAATGACTGGAATCCCATGGTCTGAATAGTAGATATTAATGATGCACGGAGATTATTCACATAATTTTATATTCCTAGTAAAAAAGTCTAGTTATGCATTCCAATGCACAACGGATGACCCGCTAAATATATTTAATCCATATGGTGGAATAACGATATTAAACATTGCCTTTCAGTTAAAAACATGAACATAAAAATTAGAATGCCACAGAAAATCAAAATATGATGCCCTTCCTCGTAGAACAAAAAATAACAATAAAACGAAGTAAGAAAGTTTCTGAGGCTCATGTTGCGCGTATCAGCAGATCCAACCTTAAAGAATTGTTCAGCTACATCACAAACAAGAAGGTAATGGCACCAAGAACTGATCCGCTAGTCACGGATAACGGAGAGAATACCGATGATGAAACGGAGATAGCTAAATTTCCCAGCACTTTCTCTACATCTGTATCTACAGGTATAATTGCAGATTCCATTCCTGTCGGTTCTCCTGTTGTCTTAGAAGAGGGCAGCATAATTAGCAATACTACTGTTAGTAAGAATGATGTATGACCTGCCACTGCAAACACTGAAATGAATAAAACACTGGAACTGGGTAGAATATCCCTGTGCATTCTGAAGGAGGCAGTGAGTGAAATATCAAAGTCATTAGCTGATCAATTCAATAAATAATCGAGAAATAGTAGGCTCCCTCATGAGTGGAAACTAGCTAATGCAAGTCTGATAATCAAAAAGGGCATTAAATCACAACCAGGAAATTACTGACCTATAAACTTAACTTCAGAAATGTGCAAAATGTTTTAAACTACTGTTAGACACAAGTTAAGTAAGTAGAAATAAATAATATCAGAGATCAGCAACATGATTTTCGTTTCAGAATAATCGTTCTTGCCTAGTGAATCTCTTGAATTTCTTCTGAAATACATGATGGAACAAGATACACTGGCAATATCCATATCGAATTTCAAAAGGCATTTGACAAAGTTTCCCATAAAAGGATGCTTCATAAACTGAAAACTCATGGGTAAGAGGTAGTGTGCTTGGATGGATCGATAACTGGCTTACAGATCGTAAACAACGTCGTGTTAAATGGTAAAGAATCAGACTGGAAAGATGTTACAAATGGTGTGCCACAGTGCTCAGCATTGGATCCTATTTTGCTTCTGAAATAAATACGCAATATTGATAAGGGATTATTTTGTAAAATATCTAAATTTGTTGTCGATACTAAAGATTTAAATGGAGCAGACACAGTGTTACAGAGACAGACAATTCAGAGTGACTTCTTTTGACTGTTTATTTGGGCCAAAACTTGGCAGGTAGATTTTAACATTAGTAAATGCAAAGTAATAGATAGAGAATATAAATGAAAAAGCGAGTTACACTGTGAACAATATTCACCTAGATAATATCAGTCATAAAAAAGACTTAAGAATATTAACAAATTAACCAAGAAATGGTCCACTAGTCACAGATAATGGTCAGCTGATAATGAAACGGAGATGGCAATAATTCTCAGCACTGTATTAGCATCCGTATATACAGCTGAAAACACAGATTCCATTCCTGCTATCTTTCCTGTTATCTTAGAAGAGCGTAACATAATTAGTGGCATTACTATTAGTGAGAATGATGTATTACTTGCCATTCCTAAACTTAAAGTGAGTAAAGCACCAAGGCTGACTATAGTATCTCCACACAATCTGAAGGAAGCAGTGAATGAAATATCAAAGTTTTAGCTGAGCAATTCATTTTCTCACTGAGACAAGCCAGTAGACGACGATGGGCAGCTCTAGGTGGGCCGTTGCAGATCAGCCTACACACAAATGAGGACACTTATCTGGTAAGAGCCTAAAAATACCATTTCTCACCTCTCTTTGGACACAAATTAAACCACTCAGACAACAGAAATAACTCGATATCTGCATAATCACATACATTAAAAAATGTGAAAAAAATCATATTTTTTCTTTCTTAAACCTCTCATATTATGTACTGATTTTGTTCGTAATACACATATCTAGTCATTTTAAATCATTTCAGCACCATTGAAATTTTTTGGGAGGTTGAAAATATGGATATTTCTCAGTGCAATGTTTTTTCGCTTCTCTTTATGTTTTCTTAGACAAGCTCATTTTGCGAAAAATATTTTGCTTCATTGCAATGCCAGGTGCGCCAGAGGTTTCTCTTCAATTTGGTGAGAAAAAAAAATTGCTACTCAAAATCTGAAAAAAAATTGTGCCAGGGCAGACCACTGAGTCCCAACAATTTCTGAACCTATGGCCACGACGGTGCAAAGTAGGTCACTGCTAGGCAACGAGTTGTTGCCTAGCAACCATAACCCTGGGGACACAACTAGGTCATAGACTGGTCACTGTGTCCAGGTTTGGTCGGAATCGGTTAATTCTCAAGGGTAGAAAATAACAGGACTGCTAGGGATGCTGAGGTAAATCTTCACAAGGTTAGCATTCGAAAACTAGAGGATAGGGGGAAAAATGGATAATACACTTCCAATACAGAATGACCTCAAGAGTTTTATACATCCATTAGTAATGCTTCTACATCTCAAAGCATGAAAAGTATGAAAAAGCTGTCTTCCTGCCGTTGCTAGGAAATGAGTACTTGCCCAATAACCAAAACCTTGCGGACACAACTAGGTCATAGGGTGGTCATGGTGTTCAGATTTGGTCGAAGTTGGTTGATTATGAAGGGTAGAAGTACCTGCCACAATTAAACAAGAAATCAAGACTACAAGACTACAAGAAAAAAAACGCAACTACCAATAAGGGCAGCATGGAGCTGGGCAAAATTGTATGGTAGCTCATGAGTGGAAACTAAGTACTACAACACTGATTATACAAAAAATGGCAAAAAATCACAACTAGAAAATTGAGGCGCACGCAATAGTAAGGGCACAAGCGCCACCGCACCCAAATCCGAGTTGCCGGTACTGCATTTTTCCTCAAGGTTTCCTCTATCCAACAGTAGGTCTTATATGCCCTTCTGATTATTTTTCTTATGGTCTAGTGAGCCCTGAAACACCCGCGATTTTTCAGCTGTTTACACCCTAAAGCCCTGTCCACACTAGCAGGCAATGCCCGCGGGCACACGCGAGGAGTTTGCCTGTTGACGGGCTCACCGCTTGTGCCCGCAAATGCGTAAATTGCCCGTGGCTTTTCATCTCATTAACTCTCCTCCTCTTACTGACTCCCTTCAACCTCTGTCTCTT
Source organism: Coenobita brevimanus (assembly GCF_032717465.1). NCBI lineage: Eukaryota > Metazoa > Arthropoda > Malacostraca > Decapoda > Coenobitidae > Coenobita > Coenobita brevimanus. Next base: position 40,831,528 of record NC_136999.1, on the reverse strand, counting down.
CGCCGCTCCGTTGCATCTTCATCTCTTTTCTATCGCTACTTTAATGGTCACTGCTCCTCTGAACTGTCTGCTTGCATTCCTCCACCTCTACGACGGGCGCGTAGCACCCGTCTGGCAGCAAACTCTCATCCCTTTTCTGTCCAACTCTCTAATGCAAGAGTTAACCGTTACTCCCAGTCTTTCATTTATGCAACAGGTCAGCTCTGGAACTGTCTCCCTGTCTGTATTTCTGGCTGCCTATGATCTCCAGTCTTTCAAACGCAGTGTGTCCAGGCATCTCAAAATGATCGGATCTTGAATTTGGCTCTCTATTGTATTTTGTTTTTCTCTTGGAGGGAACTGTTACTGCGGGCTCATGGCCTTTGGATCCTTCTTCCTCGCATAAAAAAAAAAAAAAAAATTACGCATTTGCCCGCGGGAACAAGCGGTGAGCCCGTCAACAGGCAAACTCCTCGCTTGTGCCCGCGGGCATTGCCTGCTAGTGTGGACAGGGCTTAACACAGCTCTGCCAGAGTGCGCCAGAGTAAGGGCACAAGCACCACTTTCCCTTTAAACCAGGAGTACTTTGGTATGTGTGGGCAGCCGTACTTCCTTCTCACTCTCACGTCTCTCCCACGCACCATGCTGGTGGATCTCAGCAGCCAATGAAAATTCGCTTTGACTGAGCTAGCATTGTTATTAGGTGACTGATGCCACCATCCAGACTAAACGCAATCAAAACACCAGTCTCTTCCCCGCGCCTTTTTTTAACAGAACACTTGGAATGCTTCATTATTTTTGTTGATTTTGCAAGTGTTTCCGCTGTGTTCTTGTACTGTGGTAGCCATGGGTGATAAGAGTGATAACAGTGAGCACCAGGAGGCTGTTGTTAGTGAAAATGAGACTGTTGTTAGTAAGAATAGTGAGTGTATTGAGCTGGGACCTTCCCGTGGCCGTAAACGCAAACAAAAGGCAGACATGTGGAAACCGAATGTGGTGAAAAAACTTCGTAAAGAAGGTAAGGCTTACACCAGCCGTATGACTAAGAAACTGGTGGAAGCACGAAAGATAGGACCTCCATGTGCTGATGGTTGTTTCAATAAAGTGACTAGGAAGCAGAGAATAGTCGGCAGGGTTGGTGGGCACTGCATATGTACTACACTCCCCTTCCTTTGTCTGTATGTCTGTCTGTCTCTCCTCACTCACCCGCATGTCTGTCTGTCTGTCTGTCTGTCTCTCCTCACTCACCTGCATCTCTCTCTCTCTCTCTCTCTCTCTCTCTCTCTCTCTTCCTTTTTTATGTATGCGTGCCACCCTATTATGCCAAGTCTAATCTTTTTATTATTATGATATTGCGGTATTATTCTGAGCATTGTTGAAAAATTTTATTATTATTATTATTATTATTATTATTATTATTATTATTGACCATTATTATATGAATGATTATCATGTGTATGCTACTATTATGGCATTATTATAACATCTATTCTGATGTAATGTCAATGGTTAGGAGATGGGGAAAAAAATGATTTCAGCAGTAAAAGAGATATGATTGTGCAAAGTATCAGAGCCACATTACCTGACGTTTTATTCTGCAGCAAAGGCATAAAGCATAATAATGAAATAATTTTGGGATACATATTAGAGGGATAAATTTTCTTTAAATTGGTGCAAAGTAGATTGAATTCGTATGGTTCGTTTGGAAGATCTTGCTGTTTCAAAACTTGAAATGCGTTTTTCTCGTTTTTTTTTTTTTTTTTTTTTTTTTTTTTTAACGGCGCTTGGGCCCTTACTACAGCATGTGCCTCAATTATTGGTCAGTTAAGTTAACATTAGAGGTGTGCAAGTTGTTGGAAACTGTTATCAGACACAAGTTTGTTCGGCAGTTAGAAATAAATAATCTCATCAAAGATCGACAATTCGATTTTCGTATCGGAATAATCACTCTTGCCTTACAAGTCTCTTGAATTTCTTCTGTGATATGTTTGATATATATGATGACGCAAGATCCATTGGCATTGTCCATCTCAGTTTTCAAAAAGCATTTGAAAAAGTTCCCATGAAAAACTACTTCATATATTTAAATCTCACGGGTTCAGAGGCAATGTGCTCGGGTGGATCGATAATTGTCTTACAGGATGTAAACAGAAAGTCATAATAAGTGGTAACGAATTAGACTGGAAAGATGTTACAAGTGGTGTTCCACAGAGCTCAGTACTGAGTCCTATTCTGCTTATAATATACATAAGTGATACTGATGAGGGTTTATTTTGTAATGTATCTAAAACTGCTGTTGATACTAAAGTTGGAAACAGTGCGCACATCGTGACAGTGGCAGGCAATTCTGGATGATCTTAATCGACTGTTTAATTGGGCCCAAACCTGGCAGATAGATTTTAATATTAGTAAATGCAAAGTACTAAACATTAGAAATAGAAATGAACAAGCCAGTTACACTGTGATCAGTACTCAAATTAGGTAATGTCAGTCATGAACTAGACAAGGAATTTAGTAACGAATGATCTTAAACCATAATAACAGTGTACAAATACTGTTGTGAAAGCCAACAAACTAATTGATTTTATTGGTAGAGCATTCGAATATAAATTAGAAAATATCGTCCCCACCTTGTTCAGATTTTAAGTACGACCACACTTAGAGTACTGTGTCCAATGTTGGTCGCCTTATTACTGGAATGATATAGAGAAACTTGAGGAAGTACAATGAAGGGTGACAAAAATAATACCTTGATTGTGATATAAACCATACGAGGAGCGTTTAGAAGCCCTGAATCTAATTACCTTAACCAAACGCAGGTTATAAGGAGATTTAATTTTACTGTTCAAATATTCAATGTACACGAGAGTATGGTTACCGATAATTACTTCATACCTGAGCGCCCAATTTATGATAGAGGTAATGGACATAAAATTATCGGTAAGTGATTCCAGTCACATGAAGCTAAGCATTTCTTCTATAGTGGAGTTGTAAATATATGGAGCAAACTGCCTTCCAGTGTACTAAATTGTGATAAAGTAGCAGCCTTTACAGGCTGCTGGTATATGTATCTGTCTTCCAACCCCAGTTATGTATATTCACTGCACGTTTCTCTAGTGTATATAACTTCTCATTTTTTAGAGCCTGGATGATAGAACCGGCAGAACAACATTGATAAATATATTGTTGACACTGTTACTTTCCTTTTCAGGTAAATTGTGTAGAATAATATTTCCTTTCTCTCTTTCTTATATTTCCACGACAGCCTTTCTGTGTTGCATATTGGTCCCTCTGCCGACTTCGGCTGGAGGGTTTGATGGAGGGAAGGGGAGCCTTCATATTTTTCTCTCCGTGTCTTCAACTGATAAAATAGTTTTGATAGTTATAACCTCTTTACCAAAGAGCCACGAAAGGACTAACAGATCTGTTGTTTTGCTTTTGTGTGTACTCCATTGTAGCTTCTCCCCCTCCCCCTTAATCCCTCTTTTCCTTCTTTCCTCCATTTTATCCTCTTTAACACCTCTCTCTCCTTTCTCTCTAATCCAACCCTTTCCCCTTTCACTCTAATTCCCTCTTTCTTCCACACCCACTTTCTGTCTCTTCCCCTCTCCTTTTCTTTCCTTGCCTCTCCTCCCTTCCTCCCTTCCCTCTTCACTCCTGTCCCCCTCCTCTCTCTCTCTCTCTCTCTCTCTCTCTCTCTCTATCTATCTATCTATCTATCTTTTACTCCTAATTTTTTCCATCTTTCCTTTCCTCTCTGCTTCCCCATCTTCTTCCTCTTGTCCTTACACACTCTCAGATCACTCCTCTTTCTCAACTTTCTACTCTCCTCCCTCTCTCTTTAGTCTCTCCTCTCTCTCCAATCCCCGCTCCCCTCCTCTCTCTGTAGTGTTTTCTTTCTCAACATTACCCCTCCTATCTTCCTCCCCTCTCCCTCTATCCTCTTAGCAAACTTATCTGGCTGACTCCTTGTCTGTCAGCATCTCAGTCTCCATCCTTACCTTCCCCTCATCATCACCTCCTGCTACTCTGTTCCTACTCTTGCTCTTCTCCTCTCAGTCCGCCTTCCTTCTCTCTCTCTCTCTCTCTCTCTCTCTCTCTCTCTCTCTCTCTCTCTCTCTCTCTCTCTCTCTCTCTCTGCACAACTCCTTCCTTATCTCTTCAGTCGCCGTCTCAGTTCCCTTTATGCCTGTCTTCTGTCATCCTCCCCACTTCACCCATCCCATTCCTCCTTTACTCCTTCTCTCCCTATTCTCTTATGTCCCTTGTATCCCCCTTAATCTTCATTCCTCTTCCTTGCTTCTTCCCTCTCCTATACCGCCTTTTCTATTTCTTTCCTTTTTTTACTATTGCCTCCTCACCTTCTTCCCTCCTCATACCCTCCCCCCCTGTTTCTCCCTTCTTCCCCATCCTTCGTCCTGCCCTTCCCCGCCATTCTTCTTTCTCTCTCCCTCCCCATTCCTTTTTCTTTCCCTCCTTTTTTCTCTCCCTCCCTCACTTTTCACTCTGTCATCCCTCCATTTCTTCCTCTCTTCCCCCATATCCTTCGCCTCAGACTCTTATACTATCCATCCACTTCTCCCTTATCATCTTGGCCCTTCTACTTCATCACTCCCCACCCCCCACCTCTTTCCTTTCCGATGCCTCTTTTCCCTTTCATCTTCCACATTCCCTCTTGAGTCTCTCCACCCCAACTCTTTTCCACTCCCCCTCCCACTCTCCCCTCCTCCTCATACCCCTCTTCCAAAACTTGCCCATTTCACTTTCTGCTCCCTGGCCTCATAAATTCTGAAATACCCCCTACCATTTCCTCCTCCCTACACCTCCCCTTCTCCCAGAAACCCCCCTCCAACTCCATTTTCCTACCTACTCACCTACTACTTACCTATCTGCCTGCCTGCCGACGAGTAATTACCTGCCTGCCTTTCGGCCTGCTTACCTACCTTCCTACCATCCTACCGAATTACCTACCGAATTACCTAATTACTACTTCCATATCAACTTGACAGACGTGACTACCTACTTACATGCCAATCTACCTACCTACTTACTCACCAACTACTTCCCTCGGTCTACCTGGCTCTCACTTTATGAGAAGATTTTTTTTTTTCACATAAGTTTATGAAGTATTTAGATGTGAATAATTTAAAGGGGAGTTGTTTGGGATTTGTGTTGCTGCCGAGGATAGGCTGAGAGAGAGAGAGAGAGAGAGAAAGAGAGAAAGAGAAAGAGAGAGACAGAGAGAGAGACAGAGAGAGAGTACCTCTTTATCTTGAATCAATAATGTGGAACCTCTCTCTCTCTCTCTCTCTCTCTCTCTCTCTCTCTCTCTCTCTCTCGGAAACATGTATGTACTGTGTGAATGTATGTATACTCAAACACTGTAACTTTAGCCGCGTTTTTGTCGTCTAAGCTGGAGCTTGGGATTAGTAGTGCGTCTTATGGCGCTTGGTTTCTGTCAGCAAAGACAGTCCAGGATATGAAGAACCGAAAAATTACACTTACCAATCGCAATGTAAACAGAGGGGTTCGCCGAAGAAGATCGTCTGGTGAATATGCAATTTACACATAGCACCTATTTGTGCTGAACTGGCTTTATGTCGTTAATATCGTTAATATTAGCCACCTGCACCCTAATTTTATGTACATTGTGCTAATTTCATGATATTGATCATTTATGTGTCCTTCCTGGCCATTCTAGCTCTCCCCAAGCTGCACCAAGACTGCTCCCGACCACGCTTGGGTGAGATACGATGACGGTCTTGGTTTCAAGGACAAATGCTTGGGCCGGCTTCGTATCACTTTGGCCGACAAAAACGGCGCAGCTTGGTTTCATCGAAAATGGCTTCGAATCCAATCGATCATCTTGGACGACAAAAACGCGGTTTTTGTATCAGTTTCAATAAAGTCCGCTACATTTCCGGACCTTTTCTCCGTCAGTATTGTGATAGCTAGAATTTCCCCATCCTCATGTTGACAAAGTGTTTACTGGGAACTGGGGGAGGTATCAGTAGTTAGTGTAGTGGATGAGAGAGTGGTAGCCTTGTTTTGACGGTGGCCGCATTTACATAAGTTTAGGAAAATTTTCGACATATTTGTTTATATTTCCATTCATACATAATGGTACGTCAGTTCCATCAGTCCGGTGATGTATCTGTATTTTTATTTTATTCCTGTTTTTATTTATTTATTTATTTATCTGTTGCTTCCTCTAGACGATTCGGTTTAATTTGGAGAAACAACATGTAGTGACATGGTTAGATACAAATCACTGGGGTCTATAATAACAGAGGAGCTGTCTGCGCAGAGCCTGTGACTTACCGTCTCCACCATGTAGTGCAACTGGAACACTGTTCTTAGTTTTCTTTCTCTGTTTCCCTGCTGCTTCTATGTATATGCATGTATCATAATGAAAAAATATATACAGTATATAGATTATGATTTTTTTTTTCCTGCCTAGCTCTACGAATTATATGATACATTTAGCCAAGAGTGTGACGAAGACAGCGTCATAAGTTGCTTAACTGCAAAACAAGTTTGTTTTTTTCGTTTCCCTTTATGACCTCCTTATGCTCATTTATGTTTAATTATGATAGTAAAGATAAAACTGAGGTTAACGGAAAGACTACATGCATTATATGAAAATAATGTATATTTTACCATCGTAAAGTATATGAGCACATTATATACAGTAAGAAAACTGTCATTATCACTTAGCTATTATCAGTACTACTTACACATATTATCATATAAATACACATATTTCCATAATTATTTCTTTCTCTTTATTGAATACAGTCAACCTAACCAGCTGCTTTCTTCCTTTAGTACCAATTGCTTCCTATGAGATAGATTTCTTTATGTGATGTACAGTCGGGGAAGAAAGAAGCTGGACACAATTGGCGGCCTCTGGCAACAACTCCTATAGTAAACACGTAGGTGGTAGCGGATATGTATGAATGGAGGGGTAACGTTTGTATCGAAGTGTGTGATTGGTCGGCACACCACCGTCTGTCATTGCCATGTAGTCAAATATTGGAGAGGGTTTTGAGTATGAATACGCTATGTGGTGGATATAATAGATATTCACGCTGTCATAGGACATATAATATCTTAATTTGACAGTTGATTAGCTGTATTGATTAATGTCACTCATATTTAAAGCACTGTGCAGCTGAAAGTATTTATGGAGTCAAAAGCATCTGTCTTCAGAGTTGGTTCATTATGAGACCGAAGCCTCAGATCCTTGGATAAATTATAATTACTATCAAGCGCAATACATAATTTATTAGCGAGTTCGTTTGTATGCTTCATTAACGAATATGTCATTGAAATACAACGTTGGTTCTGATAATCTTTATGACTTTGCTATGTTCTGAGTCAGTAGAAACGTTCCTCTCATGAACGTGGACAGAGCTTCATTGAGCACCATCCCTTACCGTGCTGGGGGTGGGAGGAACCGTGAACACACGCACGATTTACTAGTTTTTTCATTCAACTGCTAATGAAAAACTACTATGCAATTGCTAAACAAATGTTTGCTCCGTCCATGATAACAAGAGACTGCTCCCTGATAAGACAGATATCTCTGATACTGAAAACATTCCTTTTAGGTGATGTCCATCACACGTTTTCCCTCTCGAGTTGAGGTGGTGAGTTGGTAGGGTGAAGTATGGCCTTTTCAACGGCACTTCTGTCGCGATTGTTTTGCCCTACAACCTCTCTACCGAACTAGCCTCACATGAGCATCCCCTCCAAGCTAGCCTCACACGAGCACTTTCCCCCGGCATTCTCTTCCCTCACCTAGCCCAACCTTTCACATTAGCAACATGTCAAGATGATTCCTAACATCCAGTTCAGTCACAGAGCATGGCATGGTTTGCGTGCATGTTTCAGTGTTTATATGTATGTGTGATTAGTTATAACTGAAATATAAGAAACCATGTTATGATATTTTTAATTGGAACCTTTTGGTCATATTCGGACCAGCACATATTTACAGGTGAATAAACTTCCCCTTTACCATATTGATGAATCCAAATGAAGGCCAACAAGTGAACTGTAGCTACATGATGGATTAAAGCAGGTCATTAGACTATAATCCGAGATATATCGCACCATAACAAATCGGAAACCAATGTTGTAATAATTAAGGTAGAGCACGATACCAAAGTTCGTGCAGAGGGCTGATGGCTCAGCACCATAACTGTGTGGAGTATTTAAAAATCTGTTGTTTCGTGTTATCCGCATCATTCCCTGCAAACTACTGCTCGACGTTTATCACAATATCAATCCAACTGGTGTAGGAAGGCAATAATTCCTAATAATTACTCGTGCGTATCCTTTTTATGTTTCTACTGCGCCTGTTCTGTCCTCGGATACAAGGTGAATGCACACCCCTTCAGTCTCTTGACTTGCTAGCTTCATATTATCTCAATCTATTATGGTATGAAAAGAATGTGACCTATCATGAGTGAAGCACAATAAATGTTGTAGGACCTATAGACGTCATTTTCATGAACATAATTAAAAGAATCATACATAAGGCAATGCGATGATGTTAAAATCAATAGTTACAAGAATATAAGCTAAACACAGAAGTCAAGTGTAATACTGCAGCTCATTACTGCATCACTGGAAATACTCGTTTGTTGGTAACCTTATCCTTATCACCTTTATTCTTTGCCAGTCCTTACTGAAGGCGGATTGTTCCAAGGTATCAGCAAAATCGTCTACCGTTAAGCATATCAGTATATTAAACCTTTTGCTAGTTCAGTTGTAAGCTTATGAATATATTATGGAGAAGATGCTTCGAATGTAAAGGTTTTTGCATGCTATATTATACGAGTGAAAAAGAATTTACTGTAATCCGTGTGTGGCACTTGTACTCAATGCATCACAAATTTAATTTTTATTTGGAAAGACATTGTGTGTGCTAAATGGAATTACCGTAATTTCAGTAACATGCTCAAGCTTACGTCACCTTTCATTTAGTGCTTACGGCTTTACCGCACGTGACTAGTAATTACCAGCGAGATAGCAAACATGGCATTGTTTTCAATTTGTCTGTCTGTGTGTGTATCTGTTAGCATGATAACTTTGCAACCGCTCAAAATACCATCACAAAATTATACAGGTGTGTAATAGGGATGAAAATCTCCTACGAGTTCGGAATTGGAGAAATTAAGTCAAGGTCCGTGGGTCTGTTAGCACGATAACTTCGCAACCCCTCAGGATATCATTAAAAAAAAAAAAAAATACAGGTGTGTAATAAGGATGAAAATCTCCTACGAGTTCGAAATTGGTGGTAGTAGGTCAAGGTCAAGGTCATATTCCGAGCCGGGCTAGATATGTATAGGCTCGCGGATGGTGTGATTCCCCTTTACGGGGGGCCACTTGTTTACTCAAGCACCAAACACATCACAGGAAGAAAACTCGCAGCGAAAGAGTTAACCATAAATATGCAAGGATGCCCTATAAAGGAACTAGAATCGTGTAGCGTTAGTTAGTATAAAACGCTGACATACTCATCAGGTCTTTTGAGTGAATTATATTGTGTGTATAAATGGTATCACCTGATAACATGTAACCTATGAGTGTGGACATCTTCACTAACTTGAAAAAGCACTCACCATAAAATTAGTTAATTTGAATCTCCTTGATTTGAACTGTGGGGCAAAAGATCATTACTTAACGTGCAAATTCTGTGACTGAACTGGATGTTAGGAATCATCTTGACATGTTGCTAATGTGAAAGGTTGGGCTAAGTGAGGGAAGAGAATGCCGGAGGAAAGTGCTCGTGTGAGGCTAGCTTGGAGGGGATGCTCATGTGAGGCTAGTTCGGTAGAGAGGTTGTAGGGCGAAACAATCGAGACAGAAGTGCCGTTGAAAAGGCCATACTTCACCCTACCAACTCACCACCTCAACTCGAGAGGGAAAACGTGTGATGGACATCACCTAAAAGGAATGTTTTCAGTATCAGAGGTATCTGTCTTATCAGGGAGAAGTCTCTTGTTATCATGGACGGAGCAAACATTTGTTTAGCAATTGCATAGTAGTTTTTCATTAGCAGTTGAATGAAAAAACTAATAAATCGTGCGTGTGTTCACGGTTCCTCCCACCCCCAGCACGGTAAGGGATGGTGCTCAATGAAGCTCTGTCCACGTTCATGGAAGGAACGTTTCTACTGACTCAGAACGTAGCAAAGTCATAAAGATTATCAGAACCAATGTTGTATTTCAACGACATATTCGTTAATGAACCATACAAACGAACTCCCCAATAAATTATGTATTGCGCTTGATAGTAATTATGATTTATTCAAGGATCTGAGGCTTCGGTCTCATATTGAACCTACTCTGAAGACAGATGCTTTTGACTCCACAAATACTTTCAGCTGCACAGTGCTTTAAATATGAGTGACATTAATCAATACAGCTAATCAACTGTCAAATTAAGATATTATATGTCCTATGACACAGGGTGAATATCTATTATATCTACCACATAGTATATTCATACTCAAAACCCTCTCCAATATTTGACTACATGGCAATGACAGACGGTGGTGTGCCGACCAATCACACACTTCGATACAAACGTTACCCCTCCATTCATACATATCCGCTACCACCTACGTGTTTACTATAGGAGTTGTTGCCAGAGGCCGCCAATTGTGTCCAGCTTCTTTCTTCCCCGACTGTACCCTAGTATTACTGTCGCACTGTGATACCAGTTTCCTTAATTTGTGAACAAGGTTATCCTTAATGGAGGTGTCAACCATATGGGTATTTAGACAACCAGATATTCTCTGCATAGCCATACTGCGCAAGATGTGTAACACAGCAGTGGAAATAAGTGGTGGCATACGCTGCTGTTTTAAGAATCTTTCTACGTGTGTGTGTGTGTGTGTGTGTGTGTGTGTGTGTGTGTGTGTGTGTGTTCTTTTGCAAAATTTGAAAGCATTTCTCAGTTTCATGACAGATTTTAATGACACTCACTTGCATAGAGGAGGCCTTCCCTGTCTCTCTTGCCAGTAAAAGGGCTCAAATAACTAAAAGCTTTAGATGCTGATACCAGTGCTTCTTGACAAGAAAGAATCCTTTTCTCGGCCTTTAAACAGACTTAGCAACAAGACATGTTTCTTTTCTGTGAAATGTAATGCCATTTCTCTTCAATGAATTCTTTCACCCATTCCGCGTCCGTAAGCTGCACAGTGGACCATTGGACTATAATTTCCGGACTCACTGGCTGATTTTGAAAGGCGCGGACGTCAGGCGGGGTGCTTAAACTGGCTGCCACCACGCCAGCGCCACCCTGGCGGCGAACCAACAAACAACACGGCACTACCCATGAGAAAACCCCTCGTGTTTTATGGTAGAGCTCAATGATACAGACACAAATTCAGGTGGGCTAAGGAAACTCCCTAAAACCCCTTTCTTAACGACTTACTCTTGGACGTGCCGCGCTAATAATTTCAGTGCTCTATATGCAGATTATGTCTTTGCTAGAGTGCAGTTACTAACATAAAGGGGAAAACTGAAGTGAATGTATGACACATAAATCGTTAGGGTAAACATGCTCGGGATCCTCCTTAACCGACGGGAATATGGGCCACACAGTTTCCATCACCACCTTCTTTCCCTAATTCTGTCCCTAAGCTGAATTAAATCGCCTGAAAATATTTATGAATGAAGTTGAAAAGACGTTATGTGAATGACGGGTTAACATTGTCTTGCGTTATCATGTCCGTATTACAAAGATATAAATAACGTGAGAGATAATATTTATTGTTTATGCGATGGCTTATTATCTAGGCCAAAAAAGTTGGAGGACATTATGAATTGATCTATGATTGCTTGCTTGTTTGTCCAGACAATTTATCCAAACGTTTTCAATGAATTTCAATGAAATTTTATGGAGGGGTGGAACATGGACTAAGAAAGAATTGATTAAACTTTGGGGCGGGTCCGGATCCGGATCCGGAGTGTCCTGCACAATATATCAAAACGTTCTCAATGAATTTCAATAAAATGTTGTGGATGGGTGGGCCATGGGCCAAAAAAGAATGGATTAAAATTTGGAACGGATCCAGATCCGAACCCTATGTTTACCGCACAATATCTCCCAAAATTCACAAAGAAGTTCAATACAATTTTGCGGAAGAGTGGACTATGCGTCAAGCAAAAACTGATTAAATTTTCGAGCGGATCCTGATCCTATGTATTTCACGGATCCGGGTCCGGGTCCTTTATGATGGCAATGCATTGGCGAAGGTATGCGCTCTCTGATTGTTTTCTAGTTTCTGAGTGTTTTTGAGTTTGTTTTTGCAGCCTCCACATAATATAACTCTGGATATTTTTTTTTTTTTTTACCGAATGGTTACAGTACTAACCCCTTCTTTTCTGAAGACTCGGCTAAATAGAAACGAGAATAAACATAGAACAAATAAACAAAATTGGAGTGGAACGCCTTCCCCTTGTGGCACTGATACAGCCGGGTGTCTCCACAGCACCTAACTCGAACGTTCTTCAGCTTCCTCCCTGTTCCCCAAAAGGATGATGGTTGACTGCAGGAAATAGACAATTTCAGCACAGAGTCTACTAGCTTCACGTTCACATGAGGCAGGGGCCACAAGAGCAATAACAATAATACAACACTCGCAGAGCGCATACATCCGCCACGCCTATAGACAACTTAGTCACCAAAATTTTATCGACTCTTTCTTGGTCCATGAACGATACATACACAAAATTTCAGCCAGATCCATCAATAACTTTTTGAGATAGTTCGTGGGCAAGTAAACAAACAGAAAGACAAACGCGGGTGAATACATAACCTCCTTTAACTCCGTTGGCGGAGGTAACAAGTAGAATGTGTGAAAACCTTCAAATCTGACGAGACTGCCACCTTTTGTTGAGTAGATCAGATATTCGTCTTTAGGTTATTAGTGGAAAAGTTTCTTGAGAAGGAAAAGAAGTTGTATGTGGCCTTCATGGATTTGGAGAAAGCATAATTATGACAGAGTGGAGAGACAAGGAATGTGGAAAATATTAAGAATATACATGGAGTAAATGGGCAGCTGCGGAATGCCGTGAAGAGTCTGTATGATGGCGTGAAGGCTGCAGTGCGTGTGGATGGTGAACTGAGTTGGACTGAAAAAGGGATGTGTCATGTCTCCATGGTTGTTCAGTCTGTATATGGATGGGCTAATTAAAGAAATACAAGGTAGGACAGTGGAGTTTGGATTGGCCTTAATGAGCGAGGGCAGCGCTTGGAAACTTCCTGTTCTGTTGTTTGCATATGATACTGTAGCCTACTATGTGAAGAAGAAGGAGAACTACTTGGCTTGATGAATGAGTTTGTTAGAGGCGGAATCTAAAGGTGAATGTAGGGATGAGTAAAGTTGTGGTCTTCGCGAGAAATGAAGACACTGAATGCACAGTGAGGTTGGACGATGAGGAAGTGGAAAGTATGCGTGCATTTAAGTACTTGGGTAGTGTGATGAGTAAGGATGGAAGTTTAGAGGGTAAAGTGCTTGAAACGGTACAACAGGGAAGAAAGGTTACTGGTTCTTTGAAAGCAGTGATAAGAAATAGTGAAGTGAGCATGGAAGTAAAAAAATTGCTGCATTGTAGTATTGTGATACCAACTCTAACGTATGGAAGTGAAGCTTGAACCTTGTTGGAAGGACACAAGTCAAGAGTGAGAGTAGTGGAAATGAGTTATTTGAGAGAAACATGTGAAGTTACATGGAGAGACAGACTGACAAAATGAGGTAATGAAGGAGCATTGCGGTGTGGATGTGGATGCGATAGAAAGCGTTAGGAGAAATACAGTGAGGTGGTTTGGCCATGTGGAGAGGATGGAGAACGAGAGGCTAACAAGAAGGTGTGAGTGAGATGGATGGAGAGAAAGGGAGGGGTAGTCCCATGATGGAGTGGAGGGATGGAATGGAGAGGTATATGAGAAAGGGGGGTGTGAGCTGGAGGGATGGCAATGAAATGGTGGAGGTCAGGGTGACATAGAGGCGATTTGTTTGTGGCCAACCCTTACGGAATTAAGGCGTCTGGTAATAGATAGATACTTTGTGTTTGTCAGGTTGAGAGGCGACATATACACGTCCCAGTATGTGTAATACGACATTAACCTGGTGGCGTAGAGGGACGCCTTCACGTTGTGGTTCTAATATTACTGGGGGGCTCCGCTGCCTGGTCATGTATACATTCCTCAGTTCCTTCCCTGTACCCCGGGAGGAGGAAAATGGAATGCAGGAAAACGGCAACTTCAGCTTGCAGTCCAGATTCACGTTTCAGCTGAACCTGAGGATACACAAACAACCAAACCAACCCGTTCACTCCGAGGGGTCCTTGTTTGGATTTAGTGTGGCTATCTCCAAACCAAGTTATTCAGCTCGTGAAAGATGTTTATAGGTGAAGGGGATATTGAAGGCTACACTTCAACTCCCACGTATATTTCGGAAGGTTTACCCCTGCCTGAATTAAACCATCTCAGAAGAGCAAAAGTGAAATAAAAAAGTTAGGCATCAGACAGAGGAGCATGAAATGTTCGGTGGCCTAGATAATCAGTCTCCTAATATGCCTACATTCTCCTTACTAAACACTCATCCCATACCAATCCCCCTACAACCCATCCACTTCTCCCTTCCCTTCTTCTCCCTACATCTTATTAAACGTAACCTGCAGTAAATTGCCACCCGTCTTCGTTCTTTCTCTTATCAAATCTAACGTTTGCGGTTTCGAGTTTGATTCTGAATTTTTCAGAGAAGAGTGTGTTATTTTTTTTTATTATCATTATATTCTATGCTGTTCCACATGACCCCATGTGCACGTTATAAAAACTATCTATCTATCTATTTCCAGACGCCTTAATCCCGTAAGGGGTGGCCGCAAACAAATCGCCTCCATGTCGCCCTGCCCCCCTCCATTTCACTGCCCTGCTCCCAGCTCACACCCCTCCCACTCTCATATACCTCTCCACTCCGTCTCTCGATCTCATCCTTGGCCTTCCTCTCCCTCTCCCGTCCCCCCACCACCTCACTCACAAGCACTCCTCGTCAGTTTCTCACTCTCCATCCTCTCCACATGGCCAAACCCTCTCATTGTGTTGCTCCTAACGTTCCCTATCACATCCACATCCATACCACAACTCTTCTTCACGTCCTCATTTGTCAGTCTGTCTCTCCATGTAGCTCCACATGCTCCTCTCAGCTCACTCATTTCCACTGTTCTCACTCTTGACTTCTGTCCCTCCATCAAGGTCCAAGCTTCACTTCCCTACCTTGGAGTTGGTATCACAATACTGTCATGTAGTAACTTTTTCACTTCCATGCTCACTTCCCTGTTTCTTACCACTGCTTTCAAGGAACCGGCAACCTCTCTTCCTTGCTGTATCCTTTCAAGAACTTCACCCTCTAAACTTCCATCCTTATTCATCACACTACCCAAGTACTTAAACGTACGCACATTTTCCATTCCCTCCTCATCCAGCCTTAGTGTACATTCATTGACTTCACTTCTTTCGAAGACCATAACTTTACTCTTCCCTACATTCACCTTTAGATTCCGTTTCTTACACACTCTCCCAAACTCATCCACCAAGCCTTGCAGCTCCCCTTCGTCTTCACTTAACAACACAGTTTCATCTGGAAACAACAGCACAGGGAGTTTCCAAACACTGTCCTCTCTCATTAGGGCTGCTCCAACATCCATTGCCCTACCTTATATCTCTTTTATAACCCCGTCCATAAACAAATTGAACAACCATGGAGACATGACACATCCCTGTTTCAATCCAACCTTCAAATAGAAAAATTCACTCAGTTCACTATCCACACGCACTGCAGCCTTAGCACCTTGATGCATACTCTTCACGGCCTTCAACAACTTCCCATCTACTCCATATATTATTAATACTTTCCACTATCCTTGTGTATCTACCCTGTCATATGTTTTCTCCAAATCCATGAAGGCAGCATACAACTTCTCTCCCTTCTCTAGAAACTTCTCAACTAAAGATATAAGAGTGAATATCTGATCTACACAACCCCTTTCCTTCCTAAAAACCCCCTGTTCTTCCCCGACTAATTCATCTGTTATTTCCCTAACATTGTCAATACGTATCCTGCCATATACTTTACCTGTTACACTTAGAAGACAAATACTTCTTTTTCCCCTTTTTCCATTGTACAGGGGAATAATTACTAACCCACCACTAATACCTTAACTCCATATCAAAATGTGATATCCGTAGCATATTACGACAGAGATGGTGAGTATTAGTGCCCAAGTACCAGGTGGCGTGTGACAATTGCACAGGAAGTATTTATTGGTGTGTCGCAGGTGGACTATGTACTCTGAGAACGAGATGCATATTATATCCAGAGTAAGATGTGTAAAAAATAAGACCCCCTACCAAATCTATCCTCTTCACTAATCCCCCCTCCCCCCGACCTTTCCCACTAATCCCTCCCTCTACTTCCAGACGTGTGCTGTGCGCCCATGGCCTATGTAGTGAATATGGCCAATGTGAGTGTCTGCCACTCTACTCCGGTCCTTAGTGTCAATATTACGGTATGTACACAAACGTATGTGTACTCACTGTTATATACAGTGTCGTGAGCAAAAAAGATCGCCAACAATTCCTTGTCAAAAGTGTGTCCTGCGTTCCGCATTTCTTATTCCTCATAAACGTCAGAGAGTATCCTTCCTTCTCATGCTCTTTTACTGTGTGCTTCATACTGCTATCACAAAAATATCTCATGTAGAATCTTCCATCGCCGTGTCCGGCAGGGAAGCGTCATATTTTCGATCATAATGGTACATTCCTCTAGACTGTATCAGACGACTTGCCCATCTCATAGCCTACTACTCTGCACTTGGGTCACATGTGTGATAAAGAACCGATCAGATATGGAGAATCACATTAATCATGGGTTTAGCAAACAGCCACCAGCACTGTTTGACAAGGGTACAATGCGCAAAAACAACAAAAATGGTTTTGACAACGTTCTGAAAGCTGCAGTAGTCCCAATATCCACTGAAGCTCTCAAGAACCCATACCATGTGGTAGATGGAGGACATTTGCTACAAAATGTGACATGGCCTGTGGACTGCACGTATGGAGATGTGTGTGACAAATGCGACTCACGTTACCACTATGGCAAAGAATGCATTGTCTGCTTTGATGGCTACACAAATATTACCCTGTCAACCAAGGTGGCTGAACAGAACTGCTGCACTGATCCA
Organism: Coenobita brevimanus; assembly: GCF_032717465.1. Lineage (NCBI taxonomy): Eukaryota > Metazoa > Arthropoda > Malacostraca > Decapoda > Coenobitidae > Coenobita > Coenobita brevimanus. The sequence goes on along the minus strand of NC_136999.1, from coordinate 40,814,282 downwards.
AATGTCTATGCAGACATAGTGTTTGATTTCAACACATAAGTCACGGACAATCAACGCTCCATTTTAGCAAATCATGACAACAAGTCACGGTTAATCAGTAGGCTGAAGGACCGGCTTACATCTGAAGGAGTTGCTTGCTGTCAAAGTCAGGCTGAAGCTATCTATCTACCTATCTATTGCCAGACGCCTTAATCCCGTTTGGGGTGGCCACAAACAAATCACCTCCAAGTCGCCCTGTCCCCCGCCATTTCACTGCCCTGCTCGCAACTCACACCCCCCTCTCTCATATACTTCTCCACCCCATCCCTCCATCTCATCCTCGGCCTCCCCCTCCCTCTTCCCCTCTCCACCTCACTCACATACACTCTCTTCGTCAGTCTTTCACCCTCCATCCTCTCCACATAGCCAAACCACCTCAGTGTGTTCCTCATAACGCTTCCCATTCATCCACATCCACACCACAATGCTCCTTTATGTCCTCATTCGTCAGCCTGTCTCTCCATGTGACTCCACAGGCTCCTCTTAAATTACTCAGTTCCCCTGCTCTCACCCTTGACTTGTGTCCTTCCAACAACGTCCAAGCTTCACTTCCATACGTTAGAGTTGGTATCACAATACTGTCATGTAGTAACTTTTTCACTTCCATGCTCACTTCCCTGTTTGTTATCACTGCTTTCAAAGAACCAGAAACCTTTCTTCCCTGCTGTACCCTTTCAAGCACTTCACCCTCCAAACCTCCATCCTTACTCATCACACTACCCAAGTACTTAAACGTACTCACATTTTCCAATTCCTCACCATCCAACCTCGCTGTACATTCACTGACTTCACCCCTCTCAAAGACCACCACTTTACTCTTCCGTACATTCACTTTTAGATTCCGTTTCTTACACACTCTCCCAAACTCATCCACCAAGCCTTGCAGCTCCCCTTCGTCTTCACTCAACAACACAGTATCATCTGCAAACAAGAGTACAGGGAGTTTCCAAACACTATCCTCTCTCACCAGGGCCACTCCAACATCCACTACCCTACCTTGTACCTCTTTTATTACCCCATCCATGTACAGATTGAACAGCCATGGAGACATGACGCATCCCTGTTTCAACCCAACTTTCAAAGAGAAAAATTCACTTAGGTCACCATCCACACGCACTGCAGCCTTCACACCATCGTACATACTCTTCACAGCATTCAACAACTTCCCATCTACTCAGGCTGAAGCTGACTACTTATTAAGTTGCACAGCATTGGCATTTGTTGGGAATATCGCGCGACCTGTTGTACTTGAGGCAAAGGATATACAGTAGATCTGCTTGTCATGTTGGTTGAGAGAACCATAACAGACATTATCTACATGCACTGTGCAAGAGACTTTGTTTATTGCAAACAAAGCATCCAGCAGGGAATGCATCCACACACTGGACACCATAAATTGATAGCATTTGCTATCATTGGATGCAACACAGTCTCTGCCTTATATGGCACTGGCAAAAAGAAGGGTATGACAGTCTTGGAGAGCGAGGATTGGAGGACGTTGGATGTGATTAAGAGCGATGCCAGCCATGAAGAAGTTACCAGAGTGGGGGATATATTCTTACTGATGTTGTATAATGCCAGTCCATTATGTGCAACATTGATAAGCTCAGATTTGTGCATTACATGAAGAGGAAGAGCAAAGCATCCAGCAGCTTCCAACTTCCCACATCCTTATCTGCAGAGCATCACTCATATCGAGCCTACTTCGCAGTTCAGGAGTGGTTGGGCAATGTTGAGAATCTAAATCCTACTGACTGGGGTTGAGAGCTTCAAGGTGGAATATACAATGACAATCTGACTGGCAGACTAGTAGCAACAGAGGATGTTCTTCTTCTTGTGATATGTGGGGTGTTAATAAATGTGTGGTAAGAGATGCAAATGTTGGAAAGCAGGACTCTACTGTACACTTATGTGTTCTTTGTGTACTGGCCAATCTTGTGCTGATTAATCCCCACCTGATGGAGAAGATACAGAGTCCCAATGCTATAATTGTGACCATAACTGGTTATGATACCAAAAAAATGTTTTACTTAGTAGTTCAATAACTGCTGCTGGCAAAAGTTAGTGCAGGTTGTTGACTTTAAACGTGTTGAATTTACCGTTCTGTTTAAAGCAGTACATTACTTTCATCATATCCTGAACATACTTCAATAAATAATTGAAACAATGGTAAAAATGGTTTTCTCATACCCAAAAACCATTAAAAAGAGGTATTATAGGACCATCTGTGACTTCTGGTTCAAAACTGTATAGGCGTCCCATGCTGTTGGCAGCCACCTTGGATTTTGGTTCTACACGGCTAGCTCACGCGGAATGTTTAGAAAGTTTGTGGATTTCGACTTAGCATGCTTCCAAGTAGCATTCCTGACAAAATCAGATTTCTCGAATTTTTCAAGGTTCCCTTCGAATTTGAGTTATGCTCCTGGCCTATGAATCCTTTTCGATCAGCCGAAGGAGAGTTCCTGAAGGACAAGCAAACAATCCTAGAAAGACTGGAGCAACACTTCAACATCCTACCGAATCGAAGAAACCTGGTGGAGGAGTGTATCACTGACGACATCCCAATAAAACGCCAGATTTTGATGTCCCACCTACACTTCTAGACACTGTTGAGGCCATCTGATTAAAGAATAACAGAAGCCCTGATCATGATGACATACCATCTGAACTGATCAGACAGGATGGACAGTTACTTCACCAGCATCTCCATAATCTTATACTGACTATTTAGAACCAAGAAATTCCATCTCAATAGCTTACTTCAGATACCGTAACCATCTACAAGAAGAAAGTGGACTGCACAAATTCTAATAACATTAGAAGTATCTCCATCTTTGTGAATGCTAGCAAAGTACTAGCCAAGATAATGTTATCCAGACTGACAAAAGATTTGGCTGAGTAAACACTTCCTGAAACACAATGTGGATTTCGGAAGGAAGGAAGTACTTGTGACATGATCTTCGTTGTCTGATACAAAAGAAATGCCACGAGCAGAACGGCGACTTGTGCTGTATATTGCATTCAGTGATTTTGGAAAAGTATTTGACACTATTAACAGAGAACGTTAATGGAATGCCCTTTCGAAATTTGGAGTTCCAAATTTCTTACCATCCTAAAGAGCCTGCATGACAACATGAATGCCCGTGTGTCCGAAGGTGGGAACAGATCCAAACCCTTCAATGTGGATGTTGGTGTAAAGCAAGGATGTGTCCTGGCTCCTGTCACTTTCACCATCTACTGTATCTCGCTGCAGTCATCCTGTCAAATCACCAACAATAATTAAACCCTGATGACGGATTAAAAATCCAGATCCGCCTAGAGGGTCGTCATCATCATCATCATATCTTGTGTTGCCCAATGAGGAACGTAGGAGCCCGGGGTTGGGCAAATTGTTCCTGACATTTAAGATGAGAGTGACCAGCTTCACTCATCCCTGAGTGGCATTATTTGAGCAATAAACCCCAACCACCCATTGGATGTGAACTGCAAAGGCTCAATCCGATTGGAGCGCCATAATTACCCACAAAACAACCGGGAGCCATAATTTGGTTCAACGTTTACCACCCAGCATAGGAAGTGGTTTCCAGGTGTACAGGAAACGATTTGGCTTGTCACTCAGTGTAGAGTCACCCATAGACAGAAGGAAGAGGAAAAACTGGAGAAAAAGAAGACAGAAGAGGACGGGAGGAAAGAAGGAAGCGAGAGAGGAAAGGGCAGTCACCCAAGGTGGATACGTATTTAATCTCAGACGTCTTCAAGCACAATCAAAGACTTAAATAGCTCTTTTCCTAGTGCTGCAGTATGCTGATGACTGTGCTGTCCTTGTACATACCCTAGAAACCGTACAACGGAGTCTTACTATCGTTTCCAACATATACCATACAATGGGGCTGCAGATAAATGTCAATAAACTAGAAATGATATCCCAGTGAAACAACGCAAAAGAACCTCTTGCATTTCAGATACATGATGAAAATGTAAAAGAGATGAAGAATATTACTTACCTTAGATGTGTGCTCACAAATAAACATAACATTGATGCAAGAGTCTTTGCATGAATCAACTGTGTCTCAGTCTCTTTTGGGCGACTCAGAACGTCTTTGAAAATGCCAACTTGAAAACCGAGATAAAGGTATCAGTATATACAGCTGTATGCCTCTCTACCTTCTTATTCTTCACGGAGCCTGTGTGTAAGCATGTGTGTATGTGTGTATATGGCCACTAGACGCTGTCTTAAGCATTCCCCGTGTCAGAGTGTGTAAGCATGTTTAGCACTGCTCGATTCTCGCAGACACAACACCTCTCATCATCTGACTCCCTGCTTCTATCTATCTATTTATCTATCTAATTATATAATATGTAGTTCTACATACTGCTCGGCCGCGCAAAAATGGCGTACCATCGACATTTAATAGTCATAACATATTAATACATATCATATACACATTATAATGAACTTATAAGCTAATTAAGTGAAATACATAATATTGTAAAATTAACATAATTGTATGAATATTGTATACATATAATATTCATAGTAAATAGTGATTATTCAGTAATAATACATTTAAACAAGTTGTATACATATTTGAATAAATGCAATGGTTGTTGTATAACACTTTGTAAGACGTGCATGTACAACAGACGTACGCATATAATTGTGCAATGGTAATACTGCTAGGTTATACATTACATATTTGAGTTATCACTTTAGTAATGTCTAATATTTCACCTAGTTTGTATGATGATACTGGTAATACAGAATTGTGCTATAATTGTATGACTTATAATATTGTACTAACATTGTGGTACTACATAATTGTAACATTTTATGAATTGTTACAAAATATTGTGTTAATGCATAATTGTGTTGGCCTTATAACTGTAGTTACATTTGTTAATGCAACTCTTACATAAGTGTCTTGGCCTTATAATTGTAGTTAAAGTTACATAAAAGTTACATCTTGTTAATGCAACTGTTTTGTCGTTACATAATTGTTACATATCGTTTGTAGGTACATAATTGTAGTTAAAGTTACATAAAAGTTACATCTTGTTAATGCAACTGTTACATAATTGGCAAAGGGTAACATAATGCAATCGTTTGTCGTTACATAATTGTTACATATCGTTTGTAGGTACATAATTGTAGTTAGTGTAACATAATGCAATCGTTTGTCGTTACATAATTGTTACATATCGTTTGTAAGTACATTATTGTAGTTAAAGTTACATAAAAGTTACATCTTGTTAATGCAACTGTTACATAAATTGGTACATATTGTTTGTAGTTACGTAATTATAATATGGAGTAACATAATTGTAATAACTGCAGTCCTAACATATGCTGCGGTCGATGATAGTGATGATGTGTCATGCCACTTGTTTGTGGAGACAACAATTTGCTTTTTTGTTTGTAGTTTATGTGGTATTTTGGCATATGTAGTAACACTTACACTTATTTTCATTTGTTATGTGATCTTACTCTATTTCTCTTTTTTCTTTCTTACTTTTTCTTTCTTTTTTTTTTTTTGTATGAATTGATTTTCTATAGTTTGTTTCTCTTTGCTTGTGTACGCTTTTTCCATGTTGTTCATGGTTGCATAATTACTGGCTAATTTCCTTGGGATACTTTTTTAAAGTTTAGTTTATATTGCACAGATACTATAAAATGATATTATATAGTCCCATATTTTGTTATTTTATATAAAAAATATATACACTATATACAGTATTAACTATACACACTGACTTGTTGTTCACCTGTACCTATCGTGAGTAATATGTGTGTCAGCACTGTGTGGAAATCATTGTCTTCACGATTGTGTTGATGTTCACTCTTGCTAACGGCATTTGTGTTGGCCATTTTTTTTTTTTTTTCGTAAGTTAATTTATCTGTTTCCACTAGGTAGCTTTAATTAATAAATGTTTAATACAGTTCTTTTAATCGCTCATTGAGTAACTGTGATGGTATATTTTCTTTATTACTTTGTAGATATAATAATGTATAGCTGTATGTATGAAACACGTATTTTATGTAGGTATAAATGGTAACACTCGTTGGTAGTAAATAAATGTTATAATAAATGAATGAATATATACAGTGTAGAATATTTATTGTTGGTGATTATTTAATGTTTGAGTTATGCAGATAACTGAAGTAAGTATGTGTATTTAAGCTGTAACTATACAACACGTTTTATATGTTTGTGCAGAAGCTTATTGTCCATCACTGAGTATTGTATGAATGAAGTAACTATGTAACTCACTAATTTTTACCGTGGTGGGAAATGGTGTGAGTGGTGTTGCACGTGGTGATAGCGTTGTCCTTCGCGGGTTGATTGGCGTGTTGTCGTCTCAGCACGTGGTGACGTCGGCTTCCCACACTGGTAGCTGTGGTGAGTGAATGAGTAGCGATGAGTAACTTGAGTGAAGACGGGTGAGTAAGACGAGTTGTGAATATGGACTTGGTGTTTTGCTGCGTGTCATGACCTCTGGGTCAGGCGGGAGAGAATGGTGTGCTTGTTGCTTTGGTTTTTCCTCCTCTTTACTTGCTTCGTTTTATATTCTTCTTGTTGCTGCTTGAAGTTACGTGAAGATTATAGAATTGTTTCGTAGACTTGTAGACCATTTGCATTGTAGGCTGTATTTTGTAGTGATTCACTGTAGACTGAAGCTAATCTTGTAGAGTATCGCTTGCTTTTGTAGAAATTTGCTTTTAATTGGGAGACGATGTCCGTAGTTTCGCTGGTTCGGCGTTAAACTACTTGCAAGGCGTCGTGTGATCTCTTGGCCTCTGCATCAGCATGATGATCTGGGAGACGGAGGGGGCTGGATGGAGAGAAGCGTCAGGAGCTGGTTGTGTTGTTGATTGAGAGAGAGATATTCTTGTTTTCAATCTTGATATTTTGTAGGAATTTAATGTTGATTCGTAGACGAGGTTCGTATACGTTCGCTGCTACCAAATGTCATAAATGACATTTGTCTTGGGAATATTAACAGAAAGTCAGATGATGAGAGGTGTTTAGCACTGCTCGATTCTCGCAGACACAACACCTCTCATCATCTGACTCCCTGCTTCTATCTATCTATTTATCTATCTATTTATATAATATGTAGTTCTACATACTGACTCCTGGACTGCATACTAGCATCACATCAAACAGCCTGAGTCTTTTCACATCCGATGGTTATCCAGCATCATAGGACTCACATCGGAGGATAAAATCCCTCACTCACAAATTCTCCAATGGGCAAGTCAATCAAAACAGAACCCATGCTGGCTAAAACACAGCTTAGATGGGTTGGACACGTGTTCCACATGCCTGAGCACCGCTTTCCCCGCCAGGTTTTGTGTGATCATCTCCCTGCAGCACGTTGCAACCAAAGGGGACAGAAGAAGGGATATAAAGATAGTAATAAGCACAGCTCTGAAGAAATGCAGCATCATAACAAAAGATCTTGAAATCAGTGACTCTAACAGAATACACTGGCTAGCCCTGTGCAACAAAGGAACAATTCAATAACCTGGCCAGAGAAGTGCGTAGACAAAGGAGACACAACCAAAACAGAGTTCTCCCACTAAATCCGGACCTGAAATGCCAGCTGTGTGTCAAAGTTTGCGGATCCAGATTTGATATGCAGAGTCACACACGTTGGCACCAAAGACTGAAAAACACACCTTCTTTATGAGTACTGCAGTCACCGTCCTTTGTAGTATATGAACAGCTGTAAGTGTGTGTGTGTGTGTGTGTGTGTGTGTGTGTGTGTGTGTGTGTGTGTGTGTGCGTGTGTGTGTGTGTGTGCGTGTGTACATGTGTGCTTGCGTGCGTGCGTGCGTGCGTGCGTGCGTGCGTGCTTGTGTGCGTGCTTGTGTGCGTGCGCGTGCTTGTGTGTGTGTGTGTGTGTGTGTGTGTGTGTGTGTGTGTGTGTGTGTGTGTGTGTGTGTGTGTGTGTGTGTGTGTGTGTGTATAGGAACCACCCTTGTCATGGTGGGGGGTTTGTGTACCCTGAAAATCTGGTAAGCCATACCAGCAGGGGGGAGATCCCCCCGGACTCAGCAGGAGGTTAGGGTTATTGGAGGGGCCATCAGTGAGGGGTCAGACTAAGATTTCCCAGGCCCACTGCCTCGTGGATTACCCTTGGATGAGTTAAGAGTACAGGAGTATACCCTGAATGAAAAATCCCTGAGTGGAGTCATACGGAAGGCGGGGCTTGACAGACAGAGCTTGCAGCAGATCCCTGCAATCATGGTCAGTTGATGATGGTCGTGAATCTTCATGCCAAAATCACAGGCTGAGAAAGGCAAAGTCACGTGCCAGTAAGAATAGCAGACCCTCACCATCAATCCAAATCCAGCCACTGTGCAAGCCCACTGCTATATTCACCTCACATTTCATCCTTTCACCTGTGGACACAGACATGGTGGCATAGGAGCAGGTATTGTCTTCAGAAGCATCCAAACGGACACACAACTGATTACCCTTGACCAGGAGGGGTTTTAAAAATGTGACCTAAACATTTCCTGCCCCACACCATCTGGTCAGGTAACTGAATCCTCCAAGGCACCCCTCACTGCAGTCTAAAATTCAAAAGAATCCCTCTGACTCTTGCTACCCTAATCGCCCTTATTGCCATGAACTAAAAAAATATAAAACCGACAATGCTGCTTTGTGTGAGAGTCGCTTCTCAAAAGAAGGCAGCCTATTGGTAGTGAGGTGGTCTGCAATCCTACTGGACCCAGGTTCAAATCCCTGCTGGGGCAGGGAACCTGCTAGGGCAGGGCACAGTTTAAGGATTTGAATTTCATAAAATCAGACTTTACTGATCTACCAGAAGACCCGCCGACATGTCGTTAAAATACCCCTGCTAATACCGATACACCAGTCCTGTATGAGACAGCCGTAGCATGTATTCAATATGGACGGTGGTTGTTAGCGCCGAAGTGGTGACATTTAGAGGTGTATGGTATATAGGAGGACTACTGGGCCTTGAGAACAGGCTGTGAAGCCTATATGCCCAGAGTCGGACACATAAATAATTAATAATAATAACAGAAGCAAGAGAAGGGTATACCAATATCTGGAAGAGATACCCAGACAATTTAAAACGAAATCATGGTATTATCTTTCCAGTTCGAAGCATTTTACCTCCTAAGACCCAAGAGGCCAAGAATTGCCTGAGGGTGTATCAGAAAGGATGATATCCTGGCGCGTACCACTCTCTAATGGTCAATAGGTAACAGTCATCAGTGTCCATGCCTCAGTGCTTGATTCTGAGGACACCTTCAGATATTGCTTGTATGACTCTCTGGATGCTACCATTATACATAATGACAAGCTTATCCTGCCTGGAGATTTTAATGCCAGATTCGGACAAGATAATCACCTATGGCAAGGCATTATATGCTGCCATGGTGTTCATATCATGAACAGCAGTGACATTAAACTGATTTCCATATGCTCAACAGACAGTCTGGTCATCATCACCATTTTTCAAGAAAAGAATAAATGCAAGACCACCTGCATGCCCCCACGACTTAGACATTGGTACTTAAGTGACGATGTCATAGTAAGGCAATGAGATCAAAGAGAAGTTCATATAACCCGAGGTATGGGAGGTGTTGAATGTGCAGCAGATCATAACCTTATACTTACCAAACTGCAGCTAGTCATATGCACAAATGCTTCGTATACCATTCCCTTAGAAACTAAACTTTAGTACTTTATAGGATATGGCAACTTGTAGCACCTTCCGCAGCACTATTAGTCAAGCACCCTCAGTGCCAACTTAATCTAAACAATAATGCAACAAACCTAGATGCAGAATCCCTGAACATTAAGACACTGCTCCAGAGCACTGCAGAAGAAACTTTAGGCTTCTCCGTTCGTCACCATGAAGACTGATTTGATAAAAATGGTGACGGCATACATGACCTTGTGCACTGAAGAATAAAGCACATAACAACTGGTTGGCTCATCCTAGCTCCTTATCCCTAAAAACAGAATTCCAGAATCTTAGAAGTGAAACCCAGACCAAACTGCATGACATGGAGAATAAATGGTGGACTGAGCAACCAAAGAGCCGGAAAGACTGGCTGATATTACTGACCAGCATGGGTTCTTCAAATCCATAGGAACCATTTATGGGCCCACCAAACATATCGTATCCCGATTTAGATCAGCCGAAAGAGAGCTTCTGAAAGACATAAAAAGCAGTCCCAGAATGATGGACGCAACACTTTAATACCTTACTGGTTCGAAGAAACCCGGTGGAGCACAATATCCTTGATAACATCCCAAATGCTCCTCAAGTGGCAGATATCAGTGTCTCACCTACACTTGCAGAAACAGTTCAGGCCGTCTGATCTCTAACAAGTCAAAGCATTGGCCCTGATGGCATACCATTTCAATTATTTGAAGAACGTGACCAGTTACTCAAACAGCACATCCATGATTTCATGCTGACTATCTGGAACCAAGAACGAATTCCATCTGATTGGCTTACTTCGGACATTGTAACCATCTTCAAGAAGATAGGGGACCACTCAAAATGTGACAATAGCAGAGGTATCTCCCCCTTCCTGTGAATACTAGCAGAGTACCAGCGAAGATAATGTTATTCAGACTGAAACATTTGAGTCAACACTTCCTGAAGCACAATATGGGTTTGGAAGGAATTAAACACTTGCAATATGGTCTTTGTTGCCTGACAGATACAAGAGAACTGCCACGAGCAGAACCGTGACTGATATATTGCATTCATCGATCTTGCAAAAGCATTTGACATTGTCAACAGAATCTTTTATGGACTGCTCTTTTAAAACGTGGTGTTGCGAATTAATTTCTTACCATCCTGAAGCATCAGCATGGCAACATGAATATTCATATGTCCATAGATGGGAGCAAATCCAAACCCTTCAATGTGGACGTAGAAGTAAACCAAAGATGTGTCCTGGCTACTGTCATGTACAGCATCCATCTCACTGCAGTTACCCATTTTAGTCACCAGCATATGAACCCTGATGATGGAATAAAAATCCAGTTCTGTCTAAATGGTATCTTATTTACGTTCAGACGTCTTTAAGCACAATCAAAGACTGAAATGGATCATTTTCTAGAGCTACACTACGCTGATGACTGTGCTGTCATTGCACATGCCCCAGAAACCATACAACACAGTCTCACAATCGTTTCCAATATATAGCATGAAATGCGGCTCCGAATAAACTGTCAGTAAAAGAGAAATGATATCTTAGAGATACAACCCAGCAGAGTATCTTGCATTTTAGATAAATGGGAAAAATGTGAATCAGGTGGAGAATTTTACCTACCTTGGAAGTGAGCTTATAGATAAACATAACGTTGATGGAGAAGTCTTTCCACGAATCAACCACATCTCAGACTCATGTGGAAGTCTCAGATCCACAGTCTTTGACATGCCAACTTGATAATCGAGACGAAGGAATCAGTATACACTGTTGTATCCCTCCCCATGCTTTCATACGGTGCTGAATCCTGGACTACCCACCAGCATCACATCAAACAGGTTGAACCGCTTCATATCCGCAGCTTACAGCTTATCCCAGGACTCACATGGGAGGATAAAGTCCTTCACCCTAAAATTCTCCAACAGGCAAAGTCAACTTTCATAAAAACCATGTTTGCTAAATAGCAGCTGAGATGGGTCGGACATGTGTTCGGCATGCCTGAGCACTGTCTTCCTCGCCAGGCTCTGTAAGACCAAATCTCTGCAGTTCGCTGCAACTCATGGGGGGACAGAAGAAGAGATTTAAAGGTAATATAAGAACAGTTCTGAAGAAATTGAACAGAAATACCAGGAGATTTTCAAACCTATATCTCAGGCAGATAACAATGGCGAGCCTTCTTCAGCGAAGAAACTTGACGAAACTCGGAAATTAGGTCAGAGAAGAGCGTATACAGTGGAGGCACTACCAAAACAGAGTTCTCACAGCACACCCGGATTTGATATGCCGACTGTATGGCAAAGTTTGCTGATCCAGGATTGGTCTACACAGCCACACACGTTTGCACGAAAGACAGTGAGAAACACCATCCTTATGAATATTATAGGCGTCGTCTTTTGTAACGGAAGGACAGATTTGTGTGTGTGTGTGTGTGTGTGTGTGTGTGTGTGTGTGTGTGTGTGTGTGTGTGTGTGTGTAACTACAGTACTTCGGTACGCGGGGTAGAACAGAGATTATCGAGTTTTTGACTAATGAATGAGTAGATATCGTATGTGGCACAATTTCCTGGGCACTTTTTTGTTAGTTCTCCTGCTCTTGTGTTTTTCTGTTACTCTTTCCAAATCCATTTCACTTAATGTATTAGTTTCAAGTCGGGTGGTAATAATGATTATGATGTTGGTGTTTTGCGCGATTAAGCATTTGCTTTCGTTTCTATGTATTTGCTATGTCTGTAAAGTTAAACCAGGATTTCGAGGGCTTGGATGATGTGTAAAGGATTGTGTCTCCCATTTAACTCATGCTGCTGACAGTTTGTCTACTTCTGTTCTCTCTCGTTACTTCTTTATCTTACCTCCCCCTGTGTCATAGCTGATAATTAGCCAGGGTGTGGATGATGATGGTGATGATGATTGTGCACAATTTTTTTTTTTTTTTTTGAGAGGGGTGGATCGGTGGGGGGATCCTACCTACTGTATCTCCTAAAAACGAATGACGTGATGATGATGATGATGATGATGATGATAATGATCCTGGGGATTATTTTTTGTTAGTTTGGTTTTTACTAAATCTTTTTTGCTGCAGTGAACAATTTGGTCCGTTGACACAGATTAGCATCTAACGATTTTGTCAGCAACCTGAAAATTATTACTCTCGTTGTACGTTTCACGCACGAAATAAGTAAATAAAGGACCTGTTTTTTCACTCAAAAATAGGATGCAAAATATTACTGTAAAGAAGAGAAAAGAAAGTTCAAACACTCTCTCACTCTCAAGAGAGAGAGAGAGAGAGAGAGAGAGAGAAGGTGGGGCGGAGATGTGCTTACTAATATGACACGCACAAGAAAGAAACGAAAATATTTCTGTAAAGGGAATTCAAACTAAAAAGCTCCATAAGGGCACAAAATTATAACTGTATTTATATCTACGTGTATATCTTTATCTATTTCTTTCTCTATCTACCTGTCTATCTGTCTGTCTATCTGTCTAATTATCTACCCATCTCTATATCTATCTGTCTGTCTATCTGTCTAATTATCTATCCATCTATCTACATCTATCTATCTGTCTACCTATCTATCTATATATTTATACAATAAATCCATAGAGCCCCAAACTCCTAAAATAGTCAGATACAACACTATAAAAAGGACATGCAAAAACAGAAAGTTAAAAATAAATTATAAGAAGTATAGACTTATAAATTCTCAAACAGCGGGATTTACTCTTCAAATCTCCAGAGTCCTATGTACTCGGTGTTGAAAAAAAAAAAAAGGAGTAACTCCAGGAAAAAAGCTAAAGATTCCGAAAAGACCAAATATTGTGAATAAATCCAAAATGCCAAATATGACCTGCATTATAATTACCAAACACCATACCTAAAAAAAAAAAAAGGAAACAAAAAAATCATCAAACCGCAAAAACAAAAGCAGCGAAAACTCACATTTCAAAATCTCAGCAGTTCTCAGAAATATATGCATCAAAAACAAGAAAAAAGAGAAAAAGGGTCCCCTTGAAATGGAGAACCTAAAAAAAAAAAACAAGAAACCTCACATAGCTCAAAACACTACACTGACTCAAAGAAATCCCCAAACTTAAGTTATCCTAAACGAAATAAATACAAATACGTCCAAAATGCCAAAAACGTAAAAAATCTTCCCCAGACTCAAAACGGCCTTCCTGCCAATCGTTTCTAATTCCGCTCTGACAACAAACTGAGATTAAAATGAATGAGTTCTGGTGAGACAGGACGAGGCTTGCGTTGACAGGTGTGTGTGTGGAGAGAGAGAGACAGACAGACAGACAGACAGATAGACAGACAGACAAACAGACAGGCAGGCAGACGGACAGACAGACTGAATGACAGAGACAGAAAAGAGGGCTGGGGGGATGGAAGAAGAAAAACCTGAAGCGAGATGGAGATAGACAGAGAGAAACAAAGACAGTGCGTGAAACGGAATTGACGCCAAGTACATAATCATGTAAAAAAAAAAAGAAAGACAGAGAGATCGATAGACAAGCAGAAGGAAAGATACAGCACGGTATATAGGTAGATATAGACAGATAGATACATAGGCAGATTATGAAAGATGCACAGAGGGGAAATGCCAGGCTGAAATCACCAGACAAGAGGAACGCACAGAGAAAGATAATGCGTGAGACGGGAGAGTCAAGTAGATAAACACATAAAGCAACAGTGAAACAAAAACAGTGACAGATGGTGATAGACAGAGGGAGAGACAGATAAGCCTTGCATTGTCTACTTCGCCTCCGCAGATTATGAGAAATGAGTCACATCACTGTAATTGGAAGGCAGGCAGGCAGGAAAGAAGGCAGGGAAGCATGCAGGTAGACAAGAATGAATATAGGGAAACAGGGAGGGAAGCGGGCAGGGAAGCAGGCAGGCAGGGAGGCAGGCAGGCAGGGAGCAGGCAGGCAGGGAGGCAGGCAGGCAGGGAGGCAGGCAGGAAGGGAGGCAGGCAGGCAGGGAGGCAGGCAGGCAGGAAGGAAGGAAGGAAGGAAGGAAGGGAAGCAGGCAGTGGGGCAGAAAGGTAGGTAGATAGGCAGGGAAGAAGGTATGAAGACAGGCATGTAGGAAGAAAGGGATGCAGATAGGTATGAAGGCCAACAGGCAAGAAGGATGACAGGAAGTCAGGCATGTAGGTAGGCAAACAGGCAGGCATGCATGCAGGCAGGAAGACAGAAGCAGACGGGCAGGAAGTCAGGCAGACAGTGAAAGGGGGAGAGAGGGAGAGAGGTGGGGATTAGAAGGGTGGAAATGGTGAGAGTGTAACAAAGATAAACAGATCACAAAGACCTTGCAATCCCAGTGAGGCGGTCCGCGTAGATTGCATCAGTAACATAATAGATGATTTGTAATGTGTAACATGCACAATAAATCGCTGAGGAAGACGTGTTACGAAGTCTCCGAAACCGGCAAAAAATATGCCTCGCTCAGTTGTCGTAGACGTACAAGGAAAAGGTATTCCAACAGAAGGATCTATACAACACCTTCCAGTTACTCTGGATATGCGCTGTACAGGGAAAATGTAGAAGCAACACCAGAAGGAAATTTCATGAACCAGAAGGCAACAGTAATGAGAGAGAGAAAGAGAGAGAGAGAGAGAGAGAGAGAAAGAGAGAGAGAGAGAGAGAGACGTTGTTATAAAGCAGAACTTCTCTCATTCCATGCTTCATCTTATGCTCCTGCTTCCTGCATATCTCCTTAACAGATTATTGTTCTCTGTGTCTTTTGAATTGTTTAGTAAGGCTTAAGTTTAGTCTTATTGAATACTTATTGAGAGAGAGAGAGAGAGAGAGAGAGAGAGAGAGAGAGAGAGAGAGAGAGAGAGAGAGACGTTGGAGTTCCAGTAGAGCTTCTTTCATTCCATGCTTCATCTTATGCTCCTGCTTCCTGCCTGCCTCCTAAACAGATTATTGTTCTCCGTCTCTGTCTCTGTCTGTCTGTGTGAGTGTCTGAGATGAATTGTTCAGTAAGGCTTACATTTAGTTTTGTTCAATACACAGGTCTGCATCATTAGTCATTAAAAATTGTTTAATGCTGAGTAGTTTTTTTATTGCATTTATGAACACAACAAAAAATACATTTAGAATGTGTCCATCGCATCACATTTTAATACAAAATTAAAGAAATTTAATTAAGATGTAGCAAATTATCAGTTTCAATCGACATAATCGTTCATAATTTTTAAAAGGAAAATATGCATAAAGTAAATCCATCCATCCATCCATCATCCAATCCTACGTTGTCCCATGAGGAGCGTAGGAGCCCGGGGCTAGGAAAGTTGGTCCTGACATTTAAGATGAGAGTGACCAACCTCACTCATCCCTGAGTGGCATTACGTGAGCAGTTAACCCCAACCACCCCTTGGTTATAAACCTTCACCGGCTCAATCCGATTGGAGCACAATAATTACCCACTAAACCACCAGGCGCCAAAATCTGGTTATATGGTTACCACCCAGCGTAGTAAATGGTTTCCTGGTGTACAGGAAACCATTTGGCTTGTCACTCAGTGTAGAGTCACCCACAGACAGAAGGAAGAGGAAAGAATGAAGGAATGAAAGACAGAAGAGGGAGTGTAAAGTTACCCGTAGGCAGAAGGACGAGGAAAGAATGAAGGAAAGAAAGATAGAAAATGGAAGGAAAGAAGGATGGAGGAGAGGACAGGGCAGACACCCAAGAGCAGCACTACATTAAGTGAGTGGATGGTGAGCGCCCCCACCTACCACAAATAAAGTAAATAAGTAAATAACACTATATATTCCATGACTCACATATAACTTCCCTAGTCCTTGTAACTTTTCAGTTTTTTCTCCAAAACTTCGTTTGGTGAGTCGTTTGTACACTTTTTCTGGCGCGTGCCTTTGAATCATCCAGCAGTAGTCCGCCATCATACTGACATCCCAACGTCCCTGGTACCTTCTTTCCATGTCCTTGATATCGTGATGGAATGTTTCAACCTGTTCTGCACTCACCGAGCCAAGATTTCGGGGGTAGGAAATTCCAAATGCGAATAAAAAAAAAATAAACTTTGAGACTCATGTTGCAACCCAACTACTTAAACTTGACCAACAAATTTCTCACAATTTCTTTGTAATTTGGATATTTATTGTTACCTAAAAACTCAGATATTTCTTCTTTAAATGATACATCAGGTCCAGTAAATATGCTTTCTTTCAATTTAGCCTCAGGCGGACCTGGAAACTTTTGGAATCAATTCTTAAAACAAGCTTCATCTTTTGATAGGTTTTTGATAAACTGCATCATTAATCCAAGCTTAATATGAAACGGTCGTAGCAGCACTTTATCTGGATTCACCAAGCTAGGTCTGATGATGTTTTTGGCACCAAGCTGTATACGGTATTTCTTCTATTTGGCCACTCCCTCTCAACGCTGTGTTAATCATTGTCCCTGCTGTCCCACTCACAGAGAAAACATGGGTATTTTTTTTGTACCATGCCTGCCAGCCCAGTAAGATACACAGAACTTTAAGGTTCCCACATATGAACCAGCGGTGATCATTGTAGCTGATTTTCCCGAGAAGATTTGCCAAATTCCGGTTAGTTTCCTTTAAATGTACAGAATGAGTAACAGATACCGATTAATATCTTTTACCAGTATAATCTCTGCCAAATTTCTGAATTAGGCCACTTACGTCAGTGCGATAACCCAAGGATCTCTCTTTCTTGAAATATGATGCAAACTCTTTTTCTCTATTTCGGTACCAAGAGAAAGTCGTGTCTGGATGTAATAAGTTTTTAATTTTTAATCGGGACCCCAAGAGCTCTGCAGCATCTCTGGGGAGTCCGAGGTCTCTTACTGAATCATTAAGTTCTTCCTGATAGAATGGCTGTGGCCCATTACATGAACACATTGAGACAAATTCTTCATCACCTACTGCAGCAAATTCTTCCTCAAAGTGAGTTTCTACATAATCAAGATTATCAGATGGTGTAGAGATTGGTAGATCAGGTCCATGTGGTTCAGGTCTTATTACTAATGAAAGAGTAGGATAAACAATTTCTTTCTTATTCTTTTTGCTGTATCTTTGAATTCTGCCGGAACAAACATAACAATTGTTACTATGATTTTGGGGGTTCCCTCCATACCATCGAAATACCAAAAGCAAGAGTCTTCCTTTTACCTTTTATCCATTGTCTTAGTTCCTCGCAGACACTGAAGGACCCCCTTTGTGTCCTGATCACCAATTTTTATTCCAAAGCAGGCATAATTTTTTTTTTTTTTTTTTTTTTTTTTTTTTTTTTTTTTTTTTTTAACAAGATCTGTTATGTTCTGTTACTGTTTGTTCGCTACAAATTTTCCATAGATGCAGCAAAAAAGATCAGGACTGTTCACACAACTTCTAGACACCATAATATGATCATTAACTGTGTGACAAAATTCTATTTTATCTCTTAAGAAAAAAGAACTTCAATAAATATCACTATTTCGTCAATAATAGCCTACACCACTACTTTCAGTATCACTGTGATTTAAAAAAAAATGAAAAGAAACACTCCACTGAAAGCAGTTTACATGCCCACTAGTCAACCGAGTCACACTGAGATGTGTGTGATACCCTCCTGTACTTGTACGACTATCACTGTTGTGTTCCAGCTATATTCTGGATTGTTAATTATCAAATAAAATTATTGTGTTGTTTTAAACATGGATTTTAATATTAGAACATACTAAATTGAAGCATATCATCATTGTAATAAAATGTCCATATGTAAATATGGAGAAAAATGGTACAAATTTTTGAATTCAGGTCCCAAAAATATAAAATCACATGAAACAATTACAATTTTTTTCAACGTATACCTGTGATTTTTATTGAGAGAGAGAGAGAGAGAGAGAGAGAGAGAGAGAGAGAGAGAGAGAGAGAGAGAGAGAGAGAGAGTTAAGAAACATGAAGATGGAGGGATAGGGAAATTAGGGAAGAAGATGAGAAGGAGGGAAAATGAGTGAGAGCGAAGAGGAAGAGTGAAAGAAGGTATGAAAAGGAAAGAAAAGAAGAAGAGGGAGAGTGACGGGAGAAAGATGGTGAAGTATGGAGAACAGGAAATAAGAAGCAGAAGGAAGAAGGAAAAGAGCGACGGAGGGATGAAGGGAGACATGGAAGAAGAGAGAAATGGAAGAGCGAGATACAGTATATAGGAAAGAAGTGAGCGAAGGAAAGAAAGAATGAAGGAGAGAAGGAAAGAAATAATGAAGGAGAGAAGGAATGATGGAAGAAAGGGAGGAGGAAACGAGAGAAGAAGGGAAGAGGGAAGAGAGGGATCGGGAATGCAGGGTAAGATGGCAGTGGCTGGCTTGGAATGGGAACTGGAACTGAGAGAGAGAGAGAGAGAGAGAGAGAGAGAGAGAGTCATTGTTCCTGAAGCCTCTTAAATATGTCAACCATCTTTAACACCATTTGTCTAGGTCTTCCCCTTCTTCTGCCTTCTTTCATTCTCCTCGTCTATTTTCTTTCTTTCTTTCTTTCCTTTTTTCCTTCTTTTTCTATTTCTTTTTCTTATTTATCTTTTTTTCGTCTTATTCTTTTCCTTTTCTGTTTCATTTTTTCTTTTCATCTCCTCCTCCTCCTCCTTTCACTTTCCTCCGCCCCCAAGGTAGGTGATGATGTCATTTTTTTCACATTTTTCTCCATTTTTATTCTCTCTCTCTCTCTCTCTCTCTCTCTCTCTCTCTCTCTCTCTCTCTCTCTCTCTCTCTCTCTCTCTCTCTCGTTCAATTAACTTTTTTTTCCTTCATTTCTGCTTTCTTTCCTTTCCTTGTATTCTTCTCGCCCCTTCTTTTGTTTAATCCTTTTTTTTTTTTTTCATACATTCATTCCGTTGTCCTAAGTTTTTTGTTCTTGTTCATTAATGATGTAATTACTATCGCTTGGAAAGACAATTTATTTCGTTTTTAATATTCAGTCTATTGGCGTGGAATCAACTTTCCCTCAACGCTCCAGGGATGTTGTGCACGCTACTAGGAAGACGAGGATCCGGGATTAACTTACATGTTTTTGCATGCATGTGTCTGTATATGTATGGGTAATTGCACGAACGTGGATGTCGGTGTTTCTTTTCAATTTCTTAATATTAACCATTGTATGGTATTGGAATCAACAATTCTTACATCTCTAGGCACGATGTACAGAGCCACAGCCAAAGAACAGAAATGGAACTGACATATGTGTGAATCTGACTGTATGTTTGTGTGTGCAGGTACGTATGTATGTATGTGCGAGTGTTTAAATATGTCTGTCTCTGTGTGTACATTTTCTTTTCTTTTTTTAAATCACCCTAACAGCCTCTACCCTCTGTCTGCAGGTGTGGTGTACAAGGCCTCACAATAAGACGAGGACCTAGGCCTAACCTGCCCCCTGGAACCAGGCCTCAACATCCACTGGCCCTGCGCCGCCATTACGTATTGAGTGAGAACGTAACATTTCTGGTCTTTGGCTGTGGCTCTGTACATCGTGCCTGGACATGTAAGAATTGTTGATTCCAATACAATATAATGGTTAATAAAGAAACAAAAAATGAACATAAACACCGACATTCACGCTCGTCCATACCCATACATGTACATACACATTCATACAAAAACATATATACATTAATCCCCGATCCTCGTCTTCCTAGTAGCGTGCACAACAGCCCTGGAGCGTTGAGGGGAAGTTGATTCCACGCCGATAGACTGAGTATTAAAAACGAACTAAATCGTCCCTCCAAGCGATGGTAATGTTACATCATTAATGAAGAAGAACAGAAAACTTAGGACAAGAGAAAGAAAAAATGTACGGAAAAAAAAAAAAAAAGGAAGGAGAAGGAAATAAGGAAATCAGTAAAGGAAAGAAAGCAGAAATGACGGAAAAAAGGTAGGTAGGTAGAGAGAGAGAGAGAGAGAGAGAGAGAGAGAGAGAATGAAGAAAATGTGAAAAACATTCATATCATTTCCTAACACAGGGAGGGGAAGTGAAAGGGAGTGGAGAAGGAGACGAAAAGAAAAGAAAGAAAAAGAAACGGAAAAGATGTAGAGAAGAAAAAGAAGGAATACGAAGAAAGAAAAGAAAAAAAGAGAAGAAGAAATATAAAATGAAAGGAAAAAGAATGAAAAAGAGAAAGAAAATAGACGAGGAGAATGAAAGAAGGAGTGATGAAGTGGGAGACCTAGAGAAATGGTGTTAAAGATGATTGACATAATTAAGAGGCTTCAGGAACAATGACCTCTCTCTTCTCTCTCTCTCTCTCTCTCTCTCTCTCTCTCTCTCTCTCTCAATTCCAATTCCATTCCAGGCCGGCCACTGCCATCTTACCCTGCACTCCCTATCCCTCTCTTCCCACTCTCTCTTCCTCCCTCCCTCCCTTCTTCTCTCGTTTCCTCCTCCTTTCCCTTCTTCATTTCTTCTATCCTTCATTCTTTCTTTCACTCCCTCATTTCCTATTTATCCCTCTCTTCCATTTCTCTCTTCTTTCCGCCCTCCCTTCATCCCTCCCTTGTTCTTCTTATTATTATTTTTTTTATTGTTTTCGGGTAGCTCTACGTTGAGTGGCAAGTCAAATGATTTCCTGTAAACCATGAAAGCATTTACAGCGGTGGGTGGCAACCTTATAACTAACCAGCACGTGTTCCGTACGTGACAACAAGTGGGTTGGAGGAGGGTTAGTCCCCTTCCCCGGAAAAAAAAAAAAAATACGAACAAGAAGCCTCGGACCAGGACTGATCAAAAGCTGACGATTATGGACCGAAGAAAGGACATGGTACGGATAGCTACATGCAATGTAAAGGGTACAATTGATGAGGTGAAAGAAAAAGAGACTGTCCATGTGCTTGAAGATGCAAAAGTGGATGTATGTGGATTAACTGAAATTAAATGTCGAGGTGAGTGTGTGAGAGAATGGGAGTATGGATGGGGTGCATGAGTGGGAGTAGGTGAGAATGAGAGGGCAAAAGATGGAGTGTGTATTGTTGTGAGTAACAGATGGAATGAGAATATGAGAGCATGGATCAGTTGGCTCAAGGATTGTGTGGGTAAGACTGAAAGTTGGACTACAAATGTCGAAGACTGTGTGCGTCTATGCGCCAACGCACGATCGTGCAAGCAGAGTGAGAGGAGAGTTCTGGACAAATGTGCAAGTGTGCATGGAAACGTTTGAAAGGAATGAGAGAGTGTTTTTGATTGGAGATATAAATGGAAAAGTAAGGAATGTGAAGGTGGATGGAGTAGTTGGGGAGTGGGGTGTGCCTGCAGAGATGGATGAGAATGGCAGTGCTTTAATGGACATTTGTGCCGGAAGGGGGTTGGTGATAGCCAACACCCTCTTCAGGCACAAAATGATCCATGGGTATACGTAGCGAGTGATGAGAAGTGTGGATGATGAACTGAATGAACGGAAGGCAATGATTGATATTGTGTGTGTGGATGACAGGATGAGAAGGTGTGTAATGCATGCAAGAGTATATAGATGCTGGGGGAGTGGACATTCCGACCACCATTTGGTGGTTGTCAGAATGAAGATCCAAATGAAATGGAGAAATAAAAGAAGGGAAGGACAGGGGGAAGTAGTTCATACAAGGAGCATGGAAAGGTTACAAAAGGATGGAAAAAAGGCAGACTATAAGAGGGAAGTGGAGGAGCGATTAGGTTAATACAGACCGGAGCAGATGGGGGATATGGAAGGTGTGTGCAAGATATTCACAGAAAAATATTTGTGCATCATGTGAGGTGGTGTGTGGGGTGAAGAGAAGACGAAAAGGGGTGCAGGGAACAGCATGGTGGAATGAAGAGGTGAGAGATGCTGTGGCACAAAAGCAGAAAGCATATAGTGAGTGGATGAGAAACAGGGGCGTCGAAGAAGTTGAGAGGCAGAAGAGAGAGTTATGTGTAGAGAGGAAGAGAGAGGTAAAAAGATTGGTAAGAGAGAATAAGAAGAGAGTGGATGAGGAATTTGGAAGGAATTTGAGTATAAAGTGGAAAGACTTTAAGAAAATGTTCTGGAAAGAGGAAAAGCGAGTTAGAAATGGTGCCAAAGAAGTTAGTTGGGGAGTGAAAGATAAAAATGGTATAAGTAACTAGTGGAGAGGGGAGAAAAAATGATCAGATGGAGAGAACACTTTAAGGAATTGTTGAACACAAAGAATGAAAGTAATGCGAGTTTAAGCGACTTGGGAATGGCTAGGAGATGGAAGGATGTGAGAAAAAAGGAAGAAATCAGTAGCACTGAAGTTGTGGAAGGAAGACAGTTAAAATGGGGAAAGCCTCAGGAATTGGAGTGTGTGGTGAAATGCTGAAGCATGGGAGAGAGATAGAAGTAGAATGGATGTGGAAGATGTACAGATTGGCCTGTGAGGAAGGTAGAGCCCCCGAGGATTGGAAGTCAGGTATAATTATTCCCCTGTACAAAGGAAAGGGGGGGGGGGAGTACAGTTTGTGGTAATCGTAGGGGCATTGTCTTCTCAGTGTAATAGGAAAAGTATATGACAGGATACTTATTGAAGTATATGATAGGATACTTATTGAAGTATATGATAGGATACTTATTGACAGAGTTAGGGAAATAACAGAGGAATTAGTTGGAGAAGAACAGGGAGGGTTTAGGAAGGGAAGAGGTTGTGTAGATCAGATATTCATTCTTAAATCTTTAGTGGAGAAGGGAAAGAAGTTGTATGCGGCTTTCATGGATTTGGAGAAAGTATATGACAGGGTGGATAGACAAGGATTGTGGAAAGTATTAAGAGTATATGATGTAGAGGGGATGTTGCTGAATGCCGTGAAGAGTATGTATGAGGGTGCTAAGGCTGCAGTGCGTGTGGATAGTAAACTGAGTGAATTTTTCTATTTGAAGGCTGGACTGAAACAAGGACGTGTCGTATCTCCATGATTGTTCAATCTGTATCTTGATAGGGTTATAAAAGAAATACAAGGTAGGGTAGCAGATGTTGGAGCGGCCCTATTGAGTGAGGGCAGTGTTTGGAAACTCTCTGTACTCTTGATTGCAGATGATTCTCTGTTGTTAAATGAAGACGAAGAGGAACTGCACGGCTTGGTGGATGAGTTTGGGAGAGTGTGTAAGAAACGGAATCTAAAGGTGAATGTCGGGAAGAGTAAAGTTATGGTCTTCGAGAGAAGTGAAGTCATTTAATGTACAGTGAGGTTTGATGAGGAGGAAATGGAAAATGTGAGTGCATTTAAGTATTTGGGTAGTGTGATGAGTAAGGATGGAAGTTTAGAGGGTGAAGTGCTTGAAAGGGTACAACAAGGAAGAAAGGTTGCTGGTTCCTTGAAAGCAGTGATAAGAAACAGGGAAGTGAGCATGGAAGTGAAAAAGTTATTACATGACAGTACAGTATTGTGATACCAATGTAAGTATTAGCCGAGGAGTGTAATTCTATAGAGAAGGTTATCTTGTTCCTCGACGGGAGAGACACCAGGAGAGAGTATTGGTGAGGAGTTTAGGAGATATCAGTGTAGGCTTTCTCTGTTCCGTTATTCTCTTCGTATTTAAAGTGGGATGATGAAAGAGGCAGATTTGGGTCGGTGGAGTTTATTGTGAGACAGTTACTTGAATAAAAGTTAAGAGCTTGGGGTGATCCGTGTAGCCTATGGTTAGTAGCAGTTTGTGGTAGCTGCTGTCCTCTTACTTTACTCTCACTTTCCTATTCCCTATCGCTCTCTCCTTGTCTAACTCTTGTTCTCTCCTGTCCTACTCTGTCTGACTGTTCTACTCTGTCTAACCTTCCTACATGTCATACCGGACTTATGTGCCCTTCTAGCTTCCAGCTAAAGTGTGTGGACGTGTATGCGTAGGTTTGTGAGTGTGCGTGTCTGTCACGTTACCGGCACATGATCAGAAGTGTTCGGCATTCTTGATTAGGCTTGGGTAAGGGGGTGTTTATTTGTCTCTTCCTGGAGAACTCAGACATAACTACCTGTTTTACCTATTGTTACCTGTAGCTATATAGCTGCATACCGTAGTTACATATAGTATTGTGTTACAACTTATTATGCCTACACCAACTCTAACGTATGGAAGTGAAGCTTGGACCTTGCTGGAGGGTCAGAAGTCAAGAGTGAGAGCTGTGGAAATGAGTTATTTGAGAGGAGCAAGTGGAGTCACATGGAGACACAGACTGACAAATGAGGAAGTGAAGGAGCGTTGTCGTGTGGGTGTGGAGGTGATAGGAAGCGTTAGGAGAAACACACTGAGGTGGTTTGGCCATGTGAAGAGGATGGAGAGTGAGAGACTGACGAGGAGAGTGTATGTGAGTGAGGTACAGGGGGGTAGAGGGAGGGGGAGGCCAAGGATGAGATGGGAGAATGGAGCAGAGAGGTATATGAGAGAGGGGGTGTGAGTTGGGAGCAGTGGAGAGGATGAAGAGTGAAAGACTGATGAGCAGAGTGTATGTGACTGTGGTGGAAGGGGGGGAGAGGGAGGGGAAGGCCAAGAATGAGATTGAGCGATGGAGTGGAGTGGTATATGAGAGAAGGGGGGGGTGAGCTGGGAGCAGGGCAGTGAAATGGCGGGAGACGAGGCGACATGTAGGCGATTAGTATGTGGCCACCCCTTACTGGATTGAGAAGTCTGGCAATAGATAGATAGAATGATGATGATGATGATTTTATTTCATTATCCCCACCACAGGGAGAGCACTTGCGTTAACTTAACAGAATTGTGTGGCCGTAGTAAAAGTACAAAACTGGCGGCATGGTACTGAAGGGGTTAAGCTTTTGGATCTCGTACACTGTTTATTGTATTACCGTCAAGCCGAACGACTTTTTTTTTCAGCTCAGGTAAGACGATTGGTTGTGAAATAAATACTGAATCTTGTTTCATAACCCATCCTGTTCGAAAAACATTTCCTGAGCTCCAAAAATTGTGTGGAGATAACTAAATTAAATTATCAGAGGACCCTGAGCTTTAAAAGGTTATCAGTTTTGAAAGCTACTCTCCTCATCTTAACTTGGCCAAGACTCTCGTCCTTATTACACTTATTTCACAAAATTCAGTTGCAGAATAATTATACTACAGGAGAATCCCTGGCATTTCGTTGTAGCATATATTGTCACAAACCTGCATTCCCGATAGTGAGACGGCAAAGTTCGGCCAAAGTAGAGTGAAGACTGTGCTGTTTCTACTACGATAGAAGAGCGGCCACACTACCCGAGAGTTGTGACCGACAAGAGGAAACGAAGAACAGGGATTCGTCAAGGTTCGGGTCTGTGTTTTTGTGGCCTAATATAGGGTACTATCCTCTTCTGTTACATAAATCCTTCCAATATCGCTTCGTCTGCTAAATAACGTACCAGCCATATCCAAACACAAGTCGACGACGACGAGAGTACGAGACTCAGCGTACGCGAATGAAGCGGTGCTAACTAAACCTGTGCTTCGACTAACTTTGTCGATCACGTGTCTCAAGCTATTGTGGTCACGCCGTAAGGGTATGGCGTCTTGGTTATCCATGCTGTTCTCATTGTATGCAACCTTTCGTCGTTAACAAAGTTTGGATCAAGCCTAACGACGAGAGTTGTGATCCAGAGTTTACCAGGTGAAAGAGGAAGGATAGGGAGTTCGGATGGTGTCATGGGCGAGATGGAAAGATAAATATCATACTACAGCCTGCTCATATTTTGAGTCTGTTTCTCTTTTGAAAAGATAATACTTCTGTTGTTTATTACTCTTACGTAATAGAAAACAACATTGACTAGGCCTTAAGCCTGGATGGATAGTAACATTCTCTCTCTCTCTCTCTCTCTCTCTCTCTCTCTCTCTCTCTCTCTCTCTCTCTCTTTCACACACACACACACACACACATACACACACACTTGCACAGAGCTACAAGAGGAATTAAATAAGCTTCATGAATGTAGCAATAGATGGCAAATGGAATTCAGGGTGGACAAATGTCATGTAATAGAATTTGGTTAAAGTGAAATAAGACCAGAGTCGAACTTGGGAAGTTGTGAATTTCCCATTCCTTGCTGTTCCACCGCTGGGTCAAGGACCACCGCTAGCCACCAGTGTTATGCAGCGTATTCTGAGTCCCAAATTCTCGGTCATAGATATGGTGCAGCCCTGGGTTCTTTATTCTCGACCGGGTCAGTCACAGTCAGAGACAAGGAAGGAAAGTCCAAACACCATTGGCCAAAAGGCACACTTACATATTTCCAATAGACAATTATACACACATTCTGTGAGCAAAACTTGTGGAATATACAATAAACCCAAATAGCTCTTACAATCATTCCTTTCCACCTAGTTCAACAAGTTTGACTTTTACACGATATTCTACCTTTTTTGATACAGAGCAATTCCCACACAGTGTCACAGGTAAGTTTTACAGGTACACCAGATGCATTAGGTTTCGAGTACATAGCAAGTACAGTCCAGTATATCTCAATATATCAGATGTGTAACTTAGACGGAAGTGTATAGACAATCGTGTAACACAGAGGGTTTCCTATGCTTGTTATATGCTTCCGCATGACATGGACAATACTCTAGCTATCCTTATGCTACGTGTGCGTTACATAGGATCAGAGGATACAGCACTTAGGATCTATCCACGCGGGAGGGCTCAAGGGGGGAGGGAGGGGGGGGACAGTAATATCGGGTCTCTGGCCAGGTGGATTATTCGAGACTAAGGGTTTGGGGCTTGGGGTGGTGGCGGCAGCACTAGGGGGGGGTTGCACTGGT
The DNA here is from genome assembly GCF_032717465.1 of Coenobita brevimanus. NCBI lineage: Eukaryota > Metazoa > Arthropoda > Malacostraca > Decapoda > Coenobitidae > Coenobita > Coenobita brevimanus. Next base: position 40,786,824 of record NC_136999.1, on the reverse strand, counting down.
GTGATCAGTTAGTGTGTAACACTGGGGGGGGGGGAGTCACATCTGGGGCAAACCTGTGGTTTGGCGCCACATACTCCACACATAGGGTTATGAGCACAAGGGTCCACAATTGCACACAAGGGGGGGGGAGTGACACTGGGTCAACACAGGGGGGGGTGCACTTAGGTGGGGAGGGACAGGGGCTAGTCCACTGGGGTAGGGCTCATAAACACTGGGGGGGGGGGGAACACAACCATAGAGACTCTAACTCACGGCACTGGCTGAGTGCAAGGCATGGGTCAAGGGTGGCAGGAGGGCCCATGCAGGGAGCCTTAGATGGCAGCCGGGTAGGGGGGGTAAGCCTTCCGGAGTGTAGTACAGAGGTAGATCATCTGTGTGGTCACCACAAGTCCTGGAGGAGTTGGAGGGCAGCGTAGTGGGCGGCTCCCTAGCCGTAGCAGCCCGGTAGGAGGCGGGGCTCTCCGGGCTGGGGCTGAAGAGGGCCAAGAGACACGCCACTTGGCGCTGGCCCTTAGTCATCACTGGGGTCCTGGGGGAGGACCTGGGGTGGCCCAAGCCTAGGGTTGGCTGTGGGAAGGGTGGCGCCCTGGCTGAGCTGCTGTCACGTCTGGCAGGGGCAGCAGTCAGGGAGGAACTGCAGCCACCTGCACCGAGGGAGGTCCGGTGGCTGCAGCAGGCATCGGGAGAGGCCTGCTGGCTCCTGGGGCTGTGGTCTCGTGTGCGGGAGGAGGCCATCAGGACTGGACTGCGGCCTCTCGCCCTGGCGGAGTCCGACAGCACCTGGGGAGGACGAGGCTACAGGGACTGGACACCTGGCCTTGGGGACTTCTCGCCCTGCCTGGTCTCTGACGGTGTACCTGCAGGGGAGCAGATCCCACCCTCTTGAAGAGACAGGCGAGGAGAGGGGCGCCTCGCTTTGTCGCAGGAGGGGTGGGCGGAGCAAGAGGCACTACCCTCTGTAGGAGCTTCGGGACTCGCAGAGGGAAGTAAGCCAAGGACTGGCTTTCCTACTTGGCGGGCTTGTGAGGCCCTGCTGAAACTCCGGTCTGGGGTGCGCGCGGGAGGTCTTGGGGACATACCCTCCATCAGTCAGCCCCATTGGGCACTGCCTGTGCTCCTATTGAGGACAGGGGTGTAGGAGGAGTCAGAGGGGGGTGTAGGAGGAGTCAGAGAGGACTCCTCCTGGCACCACAGACCCTAGCGACTGGAAGAGGGCACCCGATGTGCTCTCTCGGCAATAGCAACAGCTCCAGCGGAGTCTGCACTTCCACCGCAGGGCCTGGGACTCCTGTCCTGGTGACTTTGGGAGGAAGAGGCCTGGTGAGAACTCTCAGCCTAAGCCGCAGCTCTGGCGGAGTCTGTCCTCCTTTCGTCTTGGTTAGGGCAGCACTGTGGGACGACTGGCAGCCTGTCCCGAATGGTACCTTCAGTGGAGTGTACCCCAGGGCCCGCCTCCCTCCTAGGGAGTACTGGCGAAGGTCATCTGGTGGACGTGCTGCCATGCAGGCTCCCGAAGGTGGGTAGCAGAGGATGGAGGACTAGTGGTCTCTCCACTTAATGTATACCAGGTGGGTGCTACTGTGCCGCTGCTCCCTAGGGGGATGGCAACCCTTGAGGCTCCTGAGTCCTCTGTTAGATAGGAGGCCGATCCAGGGGACTCAGCATCCGAGGGTTTGCTTGAGATCTTGCCACTGCAAGTCTCACCCCGATTCTGGCGAGTGTTCCCTCTGCTGGAGTGTAGTGTACTTTTCCTGTACATTGCTGGGTGGTCTGGCTGCAGGGAAGAGGGGCGTTGGGTCACGGGGGAGATATGTTGCTCTTACCTGGATGGCGTGTCAAGTAAGCCAGCCTCCCTGTCATCTCCTTGTGGGGTGGGTGTCACTCCCTCATACTCTCCTCCTGGGGTGGTGGTGTCAGGTTCACCCAGCTGCACGGGTATTTCACTCATATACCTCTCCACTCCATCCCTCTATCTCATCTTTGGCCTTCCCCTCCCTCTCTCCTCCTCCACTCACACACATACACTCATCTCGTAAATCACTCTCCCTCCTCTCCACATGGCCAAACCACCTCAAAGTGTTTCTTGTAATGCGTCCTATCACACCCACATCCACACCACAATGCTCCATCACATCCTCGTTTTTCAGTCTGTCTCACCATGTGACTCCACAGGCTCCTCTCAAATAACTCATTTCCACTGCTCTCACTCTGGACTTGTGTCCCTCCAACAACTTCCAAGCTTCACTTCCATACGTTAGAGTTGGTATCACAATAGTCATATAACTTTTTTCACTTCCATGCTCACTTCCCTGTTTCTTATCACTGCCATCAAGGAACCAGCAACCTTTCTTCCTTGTTGTACCCTTTCAAGCACTCCACCCTCCAAACTTCCATCCTTACTCATCACACTACCCAAGTACTTAAACGTACTCACATTTTCCTCATATTCATTATCTTAAAACATCATGCATTAAAAACCTTGAGTCTTCTGAGGGTTTTGGATCGTACCTCTTGGGATGCTGACTCTTCGACCCTCCTCCTTTTGCATATGTCCCTTATTCTTTCAAAACTTGGAAATAGGTGTAAGATCTACTCTTCTGGATCAAATGTCGATCTCCGGATGTTAGAATTAGTGCATCATACTGGTGTATGTCTGGCAACTTGGGCATTCAGGTCATCCCTGATTTGGAGTTTGTTGGTGGATCCTGATGCCCTCTCTTTGTATTTAAGTCGCCAGTCATTGATGATGAGGCGTTGGTATCGTCTTCACTGCCTTCTGGACTCGGTGCTATGTGCCATGATCTCCCAGGATTCCAGAAATTCTGATCATGATACTCGTCCTAGTTTCCTGAAGTACTTTGATTACAGGGTCCAGTCTGTTACGTTAGCCTCTGTTCCATGACTGGCAGTTTGTCCACAACAGATCCCGAGGATAGGTTTGTGGCTACTCCCTCGTGTGGCATTTTGTAGGTCCATCATTGATAGAAGGAGTTCATTTCCCTCTCAGGTGTCCCTCTCTCACTTTTAAAACATGCCTTTACACATGATTGCTCTGTTCCTATCTATACTAACAGATCTAAGACTGATACTGGAGCTTTGGTGTCGTCATCCCTTGCTTTAGTCTGGGCAGTAGCCGCCCTGGTATTTCTTCAGTACATACGGCGGATTTGACTGCGATTTTATATGCTCTCCAAATCATTTTTACTCTCCTTTAGTCTGATTTAGTGACTTTTAGTGACTGCTACAGTGTGCTGTCTGCACTGGAGTCCTTTAATTCATCCCATCCACTGGTGTTATCAATTTTAGAATGGCTCCCTTGGCCGATGTGGCCATCTTGTGGACTTCTGTTGGTTCCTACCTATGTTAGGGTGACGAGGAATAAGTGGACTGATCTGCTGGTGTTCACGCTCCTACATCTGTGGGATACCATCCTCCTGTACATCTACTGGCTGCACTTGATTTGTACCCTTTTATTGCTAAACAGATTCGGCATTGTTGCCAAGACTGCTGGGATGCAGTGGGGCCCAACAATATGCATGTAATTCGTGGAGAAGTGAGCTCCTTCACTTACCAGTGCTTGTCTGTCTGGTGGGAGGCCGCTTTATGTCGGCTGAGAGTTGGACATACCCAGTTCTTTCAGGATTTTTAATAAAGGGCTCTCCCACTGCATTCTGTGATGACTGTTTGGGCCCATTGACTGTTTGGCATTTGCTGGTGGAGTGCCCCAGTCTTAGAGATTTACACCTTGAAGTCGCAGGCGGGTGATGGGTCGTACAGTCTTTCACCTGTGCTTGGGGTGGTGGCCTGCCGTATGGGAGAGGGAATTAGCTTTGCGGTGGCAGCTGCACTGCCTCATAAGATTTAGTACTTTAGTACTTATTTTCGGTGTTTTCGCGGTTTTAGTGTCATTTTACGTTTTTTTGTTTATATTTGTACTTGGCTTTAGATCACTGCCTGCTCTTATTCTCTTTTGACCTTTTTTACCTTTATGTCCGGCGCCATATGACCTTGGCAATGTCGCCGCCAGTTGTTCATTGCATTTAATCAGTCAATCTTGAATCCAACAACATAATCAGTGACAGACACAGACAGTATGGTTTTCACCACAAGAGATCCACTGTCGGTATATTCAGCCTCTTTACTCATATCAACTATCAGTCAGTTGTCCAACATGAAGTAGCCCACGATATTCTTAAAGCTTTTGACAGAGAGTGGCACAGTTCCCTGTTATCCAAACTCCCTTGCCACAGCCTATTATCTATTGTTCCACTGAGTTTCTCATACTTCAGCAACAGAAAGATAACAGGAAAGGTACATCATGTATAATCCCATTTCCACTCAAATACAAATCAGTCCTGGCTCTAACCCTGTTTCTCATTCATATTAATGATTTCATGTCTGTCACTGATAATCCTATTCACTAAGTTTGATAACCCTGACTCCCAACGCAGCGCAACAATCTCTTTATACCAAGTCTTCTCCAAGATCACGGAATGGGTACAAAATAACAGTAATTCATCTAATGCTAGAAAGATCAAATATATCCAATTTACTAATAGACAAGTATTTCCTGATTCCTATGCCGGTACTGCTTTCAGTGCAGCCAGTATTCCTATCTCTAAAAATATTATCGGTGTTTCGCTGAACAGCAGGATACCCTCAGATGGTCCTCTCACGTTAGATCACTTGCAAAAACCGCCCCGAAGAAACTTGGATTATCATACAGAAACCTTCACTGACGAGCAGTTAGCTATAATTTTCAAGAGTCATGTGTGCTCTCAGCTTAGTATTGTTCACCCTTCTGGAGTGGATGCAGAGAGGTTGACCTAACACAAGTGGACAAAATTCAGAACAGAGCTATAACAATAGTTAGTATACCAGCAATTACAAATGAACTACCCTCCTTCCCCCACATGTAAGATGGAGTGTTGCCTTCCGTGCATTATTTTACAGATACTATTAGGCAAATGCTCAGACGATGTTGGATCCTTTGTGGCACCACTCCACGCCTTTCTCTTTGCTACACGGAACCTGGTAGCGCTCATGACTCGTTCCTGTCACTGTGCCATATTGCAGGACTTTTGCCTATCAGACTTTATTTATTCACAGAAATGCTTCTGTCTGGAACTTGCTCCCCGAGATTACTTTTCCTCCAAACTTTAACCTACAACACTTTAACTCCATCTGTAACAGATATATATATATATATATATATATATATATATATATATATATATATATATATATATATATATATATATATATATATATATATTTTCATGAACAGAGTACACCTATAATCTAGTGTATATTTTTTTTTCCCTTCCTCCATTCATCTTCTGATAAAAAATTTACATATAACAAAGTTGTTGTGGTTATCGGGCTGCAAGATAGGTGAGAGTATGAAGGTTAATTTGGTACCAGTATTAATCTATATACTACTAAAATTCCCATTCTGTTTATATGTTTCTCTGGTTTTACCCTCAAAAATAGCCAAAACGGTGCATTACGGTGCAACAGTTTTTGAATCAATGTACCTAAAATGCGATGTCTTAGAGAAGTCGTAAAAAAAAAACGTGCAATCTGCCTCCGGTTACAAAAAATTTTACTTATCACGCGTCCATATCTAATATTACGCGGTAAATGCGGCGGGACATTTCCAAGTAGTTTCATGTATCTGCAAAGAGAGAGAGAGAGAGAGGAAGTTGGTCTGCCTGTCTGTCTGTCCTTTATAGAAATCAAGGGAGATGGATATAACTCTTTTAACAGCTCTGACATGTGTAACTTCTTACAGAGAATTTAAACTTTTAAAACGTGTACATTACATAAGCTAAAAGTGGTTCCTCTGATGGCCAAGATAATTAATCAGAAGTAGTTAACATGGTGGAAAGATGGTAGCCAATTACCGATTAATTTTTTACTTCTATAAAAACATTATCAGATACAGCGGGTCAGATGGGTAGATGGATTGATGGGATGGGTGGGCAGGGTTGGTGGGTGGGTGATTGTGTGGGTTGTAGGAATAGAACCATGGCGATTATAACCCTGGGGAAATAGACCCAAGGATAAAATGGGAACTCAAGGGTCTTCTCCTACAATGAGTGGCCATCCAGAGTCCCAGGTAAAGCACGATCATAGGGTTTTACCCATGCATCGCCAGGTATCCATTCTAGTACCACCTAACAAATGACAGGGGATTCAAGTTGTGTTTTTTCGGCTTATATTAGTAAACTGATCTCTAGCAATACTACTTCGTCCATTTTTTGTGACTCGATTGCCTTTATGAGCCTACTAGCTGGTAGAGGGTTAGGATACTGGTAGTTAATGCCGCACACTTCTTGATGTCTAATCTTAAATAAAATATATTTCAGGAATTAGTTCTACACTGTGGTGGAAGTAAAGCGAACAAGTATTGTGTATCATCATCCTAAAAAAATAAATCAAATCTCAATCTGCTCTGGTTTGATTGCAACTAAGTATAGTTTTGCAAAACATACACTTCAGATAAAATGGTAATATTCTTAAAGGACTTTTTAATGTTTGTAATCTATCAAAACATTAAAGTATCCAGATATCCTCAAGATTTAATGTGAACTGTTCAGTGTCCTTTATGGAATGCAAAAGAAACCCTGAACTGAAAAGGTTTTCCTATTATATTAAACTCCATTATTTATATTTTCTAATTACAGATCAAAAGCTACTTAAGCTAACTCTTTGAACAAAGGATGAAACATGCATCTGGTAATATTTCGATACATATTTTAAGGTCAGATTTATGTTGCAGAAAATAAGTTTATCCTTACATATAACACCCAGTAGGGTACATCAACAACCAGTGGAGTCAGGCAAGGAAGGCAAGTAAAAGGTGATTTATTGCTCACTTAGTTTCTGCCGTAATGAATTAGACCAGATTCAGTTATTAAGCAGTTCCACATCATGACAAAAAGCATTAATATTGAGTGAATGGGAGTGTGGCTCATACAAACGGGAGGAGAAAATTTGGTTAGAATCACATTCTGTGTAGGTCTACCTCATTCCACCTTGGAGTGGGAAAAGTCTGGATGATGATGATGATGATGATGATGATGATATTAATAGTAGATTGTGAGAGGGATGAAGACAGTACAAATATTCATTTAATTTGCAATTATTTGGTTAATTTCAGCACTTTTTTTAGGCCAGCTTCAATGTGTTAAATACATTTCTAACTCTCATCACAGTAAAATTTACAGAAGGCCATCACTGAAGTCAGTGGCTCATTTCTGAATGGTAAGGATTTCAGTACAAGTTATTCAAGTCCCAGTTTGATACCCACTCCACGCCACCAAATGGAAGGTTGGTTAAGTATTAGTTAGATACAATGCAGTCAGGAGACGTGATCAAAGAAGCCAAGCATTGAAGGGGAGGGATGCAAGACAAAGGTGAGGAAGTGTGGGTGATCAGATAAGGGGTCTTTCTCAAAGTGTACGTATCAGCCATTGTCACTCGTGCTTTTTTTTTTTTTTGTTTACCTAGCCATAGCCTAATGCCTTAATCCCTTAACCCGAGACGTCCCGTCGACGTATGGGTACGTTGCAACATTTTGCATTTGCCAGTCCCATTGACGTACTGGTATGTTTTGCAATTGCAAGGTCCCTAATTTGCACAATTTTCAATTTTTGCGCGTGATCTTTCGTATGTATACACGGGACACCTTCCTCTATTCCTCTACAAGATGCCAAGCAGAGACAATGTCTTACACCGCATAACCTCCCCCCCCCCCGCATGCCATTGACTTGCCAATTCACTTTTTTTTTTTTTTTTTATGTGTCCGACTCTGGGCATAGGCTTCACAGCCTGCTCCCAAGGCCCAGCAGTCCTCCTACATACCAACACCTTTACATGTCACCACTTCGGCGCTAACACTCACCGTCCATATTGAATACATGCTAGGGCTGTCTCATACAGGACTGGTATATTGGTATTTGCGGGGGTATTTTTACGACATGTCGGCGGGTCTTCTGGTAGATCAGTAAAGCCTGATTCAATGAAATTCAAATCCTTAAACTGTTCCCTGCCCCAGCCGGGATTCTAACCTGGGTCCGTTAAGACTTCAGGCCACCTCTCTACCGATTGTGCCACCACCTCCCCAGTGACCTGGCCAGTAAAGACATTCAGGGCCACAGTGATTCCCCAATCGATGACAATGGAGGACAAAGTTTATATATCATGATAGTAAGAAACAGTCAGAAATGATGATCAGGTAATGTGGCAAAAGAAGGTCAGGAATGGTGATGAGTTAGTGAGTGAAACAATGCTCATAATGCCAATATTACTGTTTGAAAACCAATATACTCTCATACCACATATAAATCCGTACCAAATAAATAAATAAATACCATTTAGGAGTGGTGTGGAATAGTTATATTCCCATAGAACTCGTTTTCTTTGCAGCCAGCCTGATAGAAAACCCTGTAAGGTAAGGAGGTACTCCTACCTGTATCGAGTATTCTAAACCTCAGGTGAGCGATTTCTCAATGAATTTCTCGATGTTTCTCACCAAAAGCGTAGGTTTTAGCCAAAAATGTTTTTTTCCAAAAGTGGTCAGGACTGGGGGGTGTCGGAGGTGCGAAAGTGGTTGGGACGTAACAAGTTAAAGGGTTGCCAAAAAATCGCCTTTGTGTCACCCTGTCCTTTGCATATGGTTACCCTCCTTCCCATTCACACCTCCTTCTCTCTCTCTTTTATCTCAACTCTATCCCTCCATCTCATTCACAGTCTCCTCCGCCCATAAATACATATATATATATATATAGAGATATATATCATCTCATCTCATCAGCCGGCTGAGTGTCCTCTACAGGACCGGCCTATCCCTACCGAAGTGGGGACGATACAGCCAATGTATCTCTACCAAGTGGCTTAGGCTGTCTAGTAGAGATTGTATGTAGGGTGAGAAGTGCTTGTAAGTGTAACTGTAATGTTGGAGTGGCTTTGGATGTGTATGTAGTCTGTGAATCAAGTGTAATCGACCCGCGCAAGCCAACTGGGTGCAAGCATACTTTATAGTATGCGACACTGGTTCAACCACACTACCTCTTGTGTCCTCCAAAGCAGTACGTGGCCTGAAGAACGCTCCCAAAGTTTATTACCCTGGCAGGGCGCGAACCCTCGTTCTTCAGTGTACAAACACTTACATCTTTATCACTCCATATACTGTATATATATATATATATATATATATATATATATATATATATATATATATATATATATATATATATATATATATATATATATATATATATATATATATATATATATATATATATAGATAGATAGATAGTTATAGAGATCTTTGCCATTATCATTAGCCATTGCAAGTCCACTGATGAATAGAGGCCTCCCCCAATCTTCTCCACGAATTCCTTACCTGAGCCAATCTCTGCCACATTTTTCCTACAAACTACTCTACCTCGTCTCTCCACCTCTTGCCTGGCCTTTTTCTGCCACGCTTGAAACTTCTTGGAGTCCAGTCAGTCAGCCTCATGCTCCATCGATTATCTCTTATTCATGCTACATGACCTACCCATATCCATTTCTGTTGTAATTTGTATATATATATAATATATATATATATATATATATATATATATATATATATATATATATATATATATATATATATATATATATATATATATATATATATATATATATACACTTCAATCAGTCCGGTAATTGTAAAAAAAAAATAATCGGCAGCAAAAAATATCTTTAATAATATCGAAATATAACAACTGAGCTTCGTATCAGATCTATAAATGCAAAATAGTGCATGAACAGTGAGAGAGAGAGAGAGAGAGAGAGAGAGAGAGAGAGAGAGAGCATATCTCAGAATTACTTGTGCATCTTCTTTGTATACTTCAGTGTATTTCTGTCAACGGCATTGTACTGGACACAATCTTCTCCAAGAGGAAAACAAGGCATGATATCCCACAGCCTAGGCCAAGCACCACGAACATACCCTGAAAAAAAAAATAATAATAATAATAATAACAAATGTGTCACTCAATAGAAGACATTCCCAAATTTCCTTGCTCTTCCCAACATTTGCCAGAAAATCTTCGATCCTCCCCTTACTCCCAAAGAGGGTAATTTTAACGCCCCCCCCCCACCTTATTGTTAGTCATTTTAATTAACTCTAGATTTTAGCCTTATTTACCTCAATTCAGAAGTTCTGGTTGACGTGTAACAGTAAGAAATCCAGTAACACTACTTATGTTTTTTTTTTTAATTAACTTTTAGGAATATTTTAGAGTTTTTGTACTTTTTATGTGGCATCCTAATTATCTGAGGACCAAAATTCTCACCTTAGGTAGACGGACTGATAGAAAGATATCTGTAGAAAACCCATCTGTACTGAAACATTTTATGAATGCTGTATATATTTCATTAATATAATCGTTTGAAGATTTCAAACATAAATTTCTGTGACGTCTCCACATTAAATTTTGTCCAGCAAGTATAGCAGGTAAGTATGGTAGGTGGAAGTGCCCGTCATCCATCCACTTAGTGTTTTTAGGGTAGCTCTACACTGAGTGGCAAGCCAAATGATTTCCTGTAAACCAGAAAATCATTTACAAAGCTGGGTGGTAACCTTATAACTAACCAACACGCGTTCCCTGTGTGACAAGGAGTGGGCTGGCGAAGGGTTAGTGCCTATCCACATAAAACTGGAAACTAAATATAGGAACCAGAATCCTCGTACCAGGACTGACCAAAAGGTGACGACTAAGGACCGAACAAAGGAGATGGTATGGATTGCGACATGGAATGTAAGGGGTGCAAATGATGAGGTGAAAGAGAGAGAGAATGTCCAGTTGCCCGAGTGTGCAAAAGTGGATTTATGTGGATTAACTGAAAATAAATGGTGGGGTGAGAGAGTGGCAGAATGGAAGTATGGACGGGGGTTGTATGTGCAGGAGTGGGAGAGAATGAAAGGGCAAAAAAAAAAAAAAAAAGGAGTGTGTATCCGTATGTGCAAAAGATTGAAGGAGAATATAGGTGAGTATGGGCCAGATGGCTCAGGAATTGTGTGGGTAAGATTGAAAGTTGAACTTCAGATGTGGGTGATTGTGTGTGTGTATGCACCAATGCAAAATCGTGCAAGCAGAGTGAAAGAAGTCTTCTGGACAGATGCGGAAGCATGCATTGAAAAGTTTGAAAGGAATGAGAGAGTATTTTTGATTGGGGATATGAATAGAAAACTCAGAATGTGAAGGTCGATAGAGTAGTTGGTGAGTGTGGTGTGCCTACAGCAGTGGATGAGAATGGTAGTGCTCTTGTGGACATTTGTGCCGGGAGGGGATTGGTGATAGCTAAAACTCTCTTCAGGCACAAAATGATCCACAGGTATATATACGTTGTGAGTGATGAGAAGGGTGGGTGGTGAACTATATGAACGGAAGGCAATGATTGAGTATGTGTATGTGGATGATAGAATGAGAAGGTGTGTAATGGATGCAAGAGCATATAGAGGTTCGGGAAGTGGACTTTCTGACCACCAGTTCGTGGTGGTGAAAGTCAAGGTCGAAATAAAGTGAAGGAAAATAAGAACGGAAGGACAGGAGGAAGTAGTTCTTACAAAGAGGGTGAAAAGGTTGCAAGATGATGGTAAAAAAGCACAATATAAGAGAGAAGTGGAGTGGAGGAGCAATTGGTAAATATGATTTGGAGCAGATGGGGGACGTCGAAGGTATGTTCAAGATATTTACCTTAGAAATCTGTGCAGCATAGGAGGTGTTGTGTGGGGTGAAGACAAGACGAAAGGGGGTGCAAGGAAAAGCATGGTGGAATGAAGAGGTGTGACAGGCTGTGGCACAAAAAAAGAAAGCATATAGTGAGTGGACGAGAAAAAGGGGCGTGGAGGAAGCTGAGAGACAGAAGATGGAGTTATATGTGGAGAGGAAGAGAGAGGTGAAAATGTTAGTAAGAGAGAGTAATAAGAGAATGGATGAGGAATTTGGAATGAATTTGAGTGTAAAGTGGAGAGAACGTAAGAAAATGTTCTAGAAAGAGGTAAAAAAAGATAGACTGGGTATATATTAAAGAAGTTAGTCGGGGAGTGAAAGATAAATATGGTACATTACTGGCGGAGAAGGGAGAAAAAGTGAGCAGATAGAGAGAAAACTTTAAGGAACTTTTGAACATAGAGAATGAAAGTAATGTGAGTGTAAGTGGCTGGGGAAAGGCTGGGAGAAAGAGGCATGTGAGAAGAGAGGAAGAAATCAGTAGGATGGAAGTTGTGGAAGCAATGAAGAAAGTCAAAATGGGGAAAGCCCCCTGGAAGTGATGGAGTGTGTAGTGAAAATAATGTTGAAGCATGGGGGAGAGATAGTAGCAGAATGGATGTGGAAGATGTGCAGATTGATATGGGAGGAAGGTAAAGTCCCAGAATATTAGAAGTCAAGTATAATTATTTCCCTGTACAAAGGAAAAGGGGAAAAAGAAGTGTGTGTTAATCAGAGGCATTTGTCTTCTTATTGTAATAGAAAAATTATATGATAGGATATTTATTGACAGAGTTAGGGAAATAATAGAGCAATTAGTTGAAGATGAACGGGGAAGTTTTAGGAAAGGAAGAGGCTGTGTACTGTAGCTCAGATACCATAGTCATTCTTAGGTCTTTAATGCAGCCTTTATGGATTTGGAGAATGCATATGACAGGTGGGACAGATAAGGATTGTGGAAACTATTAAGAATATATCGAGTAAATGAGAAGTTGCTGAATGCCTTGAAGAGTATGTGTGAGGTTGCTAAGATTGCGGTGCATGTGGACAGTGAACTGAGCTGATTTTTCTGTTTGAAGGTTGGACTGAAACGGGGATGTGTCATGTCTCCATGGTTGTTCAATGTCTATATGGATGGGGCTATAAAAGAGATACAAGGTAGGGCAGTGGATGTTCAAGTGGCCCTGATGAGGGAGGGGAGTGTGTGGAAACTCCCTGTGCTGTTGTTTCCAGATGAAACCGTGTTGTTAAGTAAAGACGAAGGGGAGCTGCAAGGCTTGGTAAATGAGTCTGGAAGAGTGTATAAGAAACAGAATCTAAAGGTGAATGTAGGGAAGAGTAAAGTTGTGATCTTCAACAGAAATGAAGTCACTGAATATACAGTGTGGCTAGATGAGGAGGAAATGGAAAATGTGAGTACATTTAAGTACTTGAGTAATGTGACGAGTAAGGATGGAAGTTTAGAGGGTGAAGTGCTTGAAAGGGTACAACATGGGAGAAAGGTTGCCAGTTCTTTGAAAGCAGCGATAAGAAACAGGAAAATGAGCACGGAAGTGAAAAAAGTTACTGCATGACAGTATTGCGATACCAACTCTAAAGTATGGAAATGAAGCTTGGACCTTGCTGGAGGGACACAAGTCAAGAGAGAGAGCAGCGGAAATGAATGATTTGAAAGGAACATGTGGAATTACATCGAGAGACAGGTTGACAAATGAGGAACAGAAGGAGCATTGTGCTGTTGATGTGGATGTCATAGGAAGCGTTAGGAAAACCACATTGAGGTGGTTTGGCCACGTGGAGAGGATGGAGAACGAAAAACTGAAGAGGAGAGTGTGAGTGAGGTGGAGGGGGGCAGAGAGGGAGGGGGAGACCAAGGATGAAGTGGAGGGATGGAGTGGAGAGGTAAATGCGAGAGAGGGGTGTGAGTTGGGAGTAGGGCAGTGAAACGGCGGGGAACAGGCTGACATGGAGGCAATTTGTTTGTCGCTACCCTTTACCGGATTAAGGTGTCTGGCAATAGATAGACAGATGGAAGTATAATGAGGAATTAAAGAATGGTAAAATTTTTCCACTGTGCATGTCTTTATACGGTATTCACTTGTTAGCTGAAGAACAGCGAGGATGCATGTCAGGTGTGGGCCTCCGTCATCAACTCACTCGATACAGCACCTTCTATAAAGTTGCAACAATAGTGTTTCAGCCTACCTGGGTCACATGACCCACAGGCGCCATGTTGCCTCCCAGTGGGGTGGGTAAGTTGAATGGTCAGGACGTTTTTGCTTTTATTTGTGATTAACCTGATTTCTTCATTTAATATGCCTTGCTGTGTTTCCTGGCGATGCTCTACCCAACCTGGACAATAGAAGATGATGCACAGGTTTCCCATAAATTCTAAGAGAAGAAAGTAGCGGGAAATTAAAGTGAGGTGGGAAAATTTTTAGAACAAATGGTGACACGTCTGCAATAAGTCTAAATGTGTTATTTTTGAAAGATATTACTTGTGATACTTACATTTGACCCCTGAAACACTACTTTGTCATACTTTGCCACACAATATCTGACCACATTTCCGTCTCCTGCTTCATCCTTTTCCTCCTGGCTGGTTGACATTCTCTCAGATTCCACTCACCTAGATCAGATCCGGCATACTCACGTGCCAGGCCTGGCATCTTGTGTAAAAAGAATTCATTCGGGACTCAACTGTCCTCTCCAGCTTTCTGGCCTCGATCCTGCCAGTATCCGTACTGATCTTGTCACTCCCATCCCTACTGACCCTTTGCTCCCTACCTTAACACGTATGACTCCTGCTGTGCACTACACACCCTCTACCACTGCTTCTGACCGTTTACCAATCCCCTCACTGCTCTCCATTACTGAAATCCTTAACTCCGTAGCCCGCACCTACCCTTCCCATCCTATTCACGTCTACACTGACGGTTCTGTCCTTGCTAACGGCCGGGCAGGAGCTGCTTGTATTGCCTTTACTAACTCTGCTTCCCCTGTCTTCTCCATCTCCCACTGCCTTCCGAAGTGGGCCAGCAGTACCCAGTGTGAACTATCTGCTATACACTCTGCCCTTGACTTCTTTCTCTCTCATCACCTACCAGGTCTCATCATTAGCGATTCCCAAGCTGCCCTTGCCTTACTTCGCAACCCACCCACCCTGACACTCCTCCCCTCTCTTCGCCCCCCTCTACCCCCACCTCCATCAGGCTCATGCTCTTGGTCTCAGGGTTTATTTTATTTGGATCCCAGCTCATGTTGGTCACATCCACCACGACAAGGCAGATCCCGTGGCCAGAACTGCCTGTAGCCTCCCTCTAGCTGCCATCTGCCTCCCTTCGTCCGTGACAATTGTCCAGAAAATCCTTCTCGAGGAGTCCAGGGAAGATCTAGCCCTGTGTACTGATGCTGAACGTCCCATAGTGCCACCATCCAGCACTATGACACCTACCATGGTCTGAGACACGCCTATGGCAAGCACCCCACCCTCACCAGCTGCTGTGATGTGGTCGACGCCTGCATTTGCCTTGGGTATCTCTGCCCAGGGGAAATCTCCAGACGACCGACCGCCAACAGGTCATGTAAACTCTGCCACAATCCCATGATTGAAACATTATCCCATCACAACGTTAACTGCCCAGTTATTGCCCCCTTCAGACCCCTGGGCTTCTTCTTCTCTGCTTTGTATACCTATTTCATCACCCATCTTGATGTACTCGAAGACGTTCTCACCCTTCACCCTGACTTCCTCTCACTGTAATGCCCTGGCACCAGGACAATGATGGGACATTTTGGTATATACAGTACTTGTGTTTGTATATATATATATATATATATATATATATATATATATATATATATATATATATATATATATATGTGTGTGTGTGTGTGTGTGTGTGTGTGTGTGTGTGTGTGTGTGTGTGTGTGTGGGTGTATGTGTATATATGTGTGTGTGTATATATATATATATATATATATATATATATATATATATATATATATATATATATATATATGTGTGTGTGTGTGTGTGTGTGTGTGTGTGTGTGTGTGTGTGTGTGTGTGTGTGGATGTATGTGTATATATGTGTGTGTATGTATATATGTATATGTATGTATATTTGTGTATATGTATATGTGCATGTATATATCATATGCATACAAGCCTCTGTGTGTGTGTGTGTGTGTGTGTGTGTGTGTGTGTGTGTGTGTGTGTGTGTGTGTGTGTGTGTGTGTGTGTTGTCCACACACACAAACATCAGGTGCATGTGCATGTATTGTCCTAGTGCTGGGATTATGAATCGAGAGGTAATTTTATAAAGCATATCCTTTTTGTCTATCTATCTAGCTGTGTATGTGACTATGTATATGTATTTGCTTAGGGTGTATATGTATATATATGTCTCCCTGTCTATGTGTAATGAATATATCATATATATGTGCATGTTGCATATGTATATGTATGCACGCCTGTACACATACCCATATCTATATACATGCATACCTATCCTGTACATGCAGTATGTCTATGGCTACATGTGCGTGAATATATACATATATGTATAGATATATACGTATATGTATGTGTGCATATGTGCCAGTCTCTGCCTACGTATGTAAAATCATAAGAAAAAGTATCGTTACCCCAGGAATGTTCGATGCTAAACGAAGGTTAGCTGGGCTATGTGGGCAGGTACTTGCTGTTCGCCCCTCCCCTATCGAGTGTTGCCATATCACAATCCCATTACAAGAGTTGGAATAATGAGCAAGAATGTGCCATATTGCGGGGAAATACATAGGACGTGTTTGCGTTACCCTAAGAGCCCCGCCGGGGATTAATAATGAAACTCGGTAGGTTTATTTTTTTCCTACTATTCAAAACTTATCATCTACGAAATACAACAAATAAATTATTTTGAAGGGTGTTAAATCTAAAGGCATGGACTTTTTTTTTTTTTATGATAGTCTAGCAGGGGTGCACAAGTTCATTTGTTTGCTTTAGATGTGTTGTTAAATGCTTCAAATGGATGTTTCAGACGTCTAGAGGACGTTTTGGAAGCAGGGGGAGGATATACAAAATATTAAAGCAATGAGACTAAACATGTATTATTAGTTTCCTTCTACTCAACATTTATTATATGTAGAAAGCAATACATATCATTATTACACTGAAATTTACTAACTTGGTTTGTATCGGCTGAAGTACTATCATACATCTGGCATGAGTGCACATACTCATTGCCCGTCTGCATGTGTGTTGCCGACTTCAGACCATTCGGTTATATTTTTATTTAATGAATTCGGTGCCGGATAATAAAGTGTATTGTTTCTGTGCACAGAGGCCAAATGATCTAATTAGCTTTTATTACCTCTAGCACAAATTCTAAAATCTGTGTCTCACATAACCGACATAGACGGGTTTGAGGTACAAACTTTCCCGTCCCGTTATTTCACAACACTTAGTCGTTGTGTCATAGTGCATAGCTCTGAAGGATAACGATAGTGTTTCTCATGGCTGTACAGTTGCTGACATATCAAACAGAAACACCCCATCTACCAGCGACATGCTGTAATGCTCTCGGCATCTGGTAACAATGACTGATATGGATCTTCACCAGATTTCGTTCGGTCGCTAGGACGAACCGAACACAGTGATCATTGCCGCTGTCCATAGTTATCGGTGGTAATATAATACATACACAATATTCCGCCAGAAAATATACTGAAATTAACATGTCATTCATTCATTCATTCATTGCCAGACGCCATGTATCCCAGACGGGGTGGCCAATGGCTTAGAGTTAATTGTTTTACAGGGAGGGGCACTAATCCTCCACCAACCCCACTTGACACGTAGGGATGCCAACAGCATCTGGTGTTCCCAGGCGGTCACCCATCCAAGTACTAACCAGACCCAACGTTGCTTAACTTCGCTGATCGGACGGGAAGCGGTTACAATTAACATGTCATGATTATGCTAAATTTCTTAAAATTATGTCACACAATACACCCTCTACATAATAGTTGTTATTATGAATGACACGGATTTCATGAGTGGTTTAATGCCAAGTCATGAACCATGCAACTGTTAACAATAATTCATCATATGTCATAATTATCAGCTTCCCCATAACTATCAATGAACAGAGAATTATCTTGACGCCCATCCTCCTTACCGTGAACTTGGCATTGGTAGACCTCTGAACCCCGCTGCAGGAGGTCACCTTGACGTGATGGCGGGGCTTGAAGCGTGGTTGGCTGTGTCACCTACTTTGGAGGCATGCCTACCTTTGTAGGGTTCAGCATTTGTTGGCCACGTGGACCAAGCACCCCCTGCAGGACTGGTGGAGGAGGCCTGCTGGTGATGTTAGTCCCTGCCCATCTGCATTCTAGGGCAGGACTGTTGCCTCCCCATGTGTTTGCCATGTGTGGCGTCCCAAAATGCTGGGAGACGGGAGTCCTGGGGGTTGAGTGATGCTGCACGATGCGCCCTGCAGCTAGCAATACACCTCTTTGGTCCCTTATTCTGGCTAGATGGGTGGCCTGGTTGGGCCCGACCAGGTCAATCAACTGGTCATGCGTTGGCTAGGGTCAAATGGGCACTTGGGGATCTGGTGGCTCCTATCGTCCTGGAGTCATCCTCGCCCAGGTTCCCCCGTGGTTGCCCGAGTATACTCTCCTGCTATCTCTGGGTTTGCCAGTGGTGTTTTCCCTGGCATAAGACCTCCCCTTGTTGGGCTTCATGGTGGGTGGAGGGGTGGGGGAATGAAGATTTTTGTACATTCATATGGCTGCCACCAAACAAACTTTCATTGACGACTCTAGCTCTGTCCATGGAAACTCACTAATTGCTACCTTAGAGCCTTACCAGGCCCCTGGTGAATGTCCTCCTTTGCCCCAGCATTCAACTGGAACTGGGAGGCGGTCACGTCGGGTAAGTACAGCTCTAGGGATGAGCTCAGAAGAGCCTGTGCCCACATCATATGCAAAATATATTGTGATGACATCCACAATAGGAGGGTCAGTCCTAGATATTGATATCTTCGAATTGCACCGTGCCATTGTCTCATCCCTTGGAAGAGAACCGAAGATCTCATCCCAAGGGGATGGAAGTATTCTGATTGAGGTGTCGTCCCCAGAAGAGAGCTCCCGCCTAATGACTTTGATCTTTGTTGCTGACTCTGTGGTTACCTGTGTTCCTCATGGAGCATTGAACCAAACTAAGGGAGTCATTTTATCCTCCAATACTCGGAGGAGCGACTGTTGGAGGAGCTGCGGTCGTTTGGTGTGGTGAAGGTTGAGCGCCTTCAGAAAAAGATAGATGGGATTCTGACTCCGACTGCAACATTGTTCTTGACGTTTGACAAATTAGCATTGCCTAGATCCGTGAAACTGGCATGGTTATCGATTCCTGTGAAGTTGTATGTGCCAACCCCAAAGCGCTGCTTCCACTGCCTGGGATATGGACATGTTAGACGCTTTTGTTGACGTGCAGCGACTGGCCTGCCTGGTGTCTGTATCTCTTGTGGCAGACCAAGTCATACCAGTGACCATCCAGGACCCCTTAAATGCTACCACTGTGGGGACCCTCATGCTGTATCTTCTAAAAGTTGTCCTCGCTACTGCTTAGAAAAGGAGATTTTGTCAATTCGAACACTTGAGAAGGTTTCGTTTTCTGAGCCTAAGAAAAGAGCCGAGACGCACTTCTTCCAGCTTGGTGTTACTTATGCTTCTGTCCTTTATGGAAAGCCAGTGCACCACCCTATATCTCCGAAAAGGCCTCGACCCAGCCCAGTGCCCACTTCAGCATCTAGTGCTTTGCGGGATGCTGTCCCTGCCGTTCAAACTGTTTGTGAAAATGAACCTTTCCCACTCCCTACTCAGACTGTTTCCACCCCCAGTCCAGTGGCTGACGGCTTGAACACTTCTGTGGTGGTGGCAGATGTCCACGTTGACCAGACTCCTTCTTCTGTCCTATCCAGTCTGTCCAAGGTTCTGCCTGTATCTGGCAAATGTCACCATTGTTCATCAGAGTCCTATGAGCATGAAGACCGGCCACCTAAGTCTCTGTTGTCGAGCCCTTTGTCGACATCTCTCCTCTTCCTTCCACCCAGCAGGCTGAGGGATCTAGCAAGGCTACATCCGAAACAGTAGGTTCACCTCTGGTCCCATCCCCACCTGGGGATGTTGTCGGACAGCTCGTTGGTGCTTCAGATCAGGAGCATGGGATGGCCTCCTCAAAAGATTCGAGTCCAGTGGACTCTACTTCCACCTCCGGGGCTTCTGGTGGGAGCACTGGCCGTCCTACATCTCCAAAGGCGGTCCCCAAGCCGCCTTCCAAACAAACTTGTCTGCCCACTCCATGAAAGAATGTTGTAAAACTTACTTCCTCATCCTCACACTTGCCATCAGGTGTTAGACAGAGTGTGCGGGTTTTTGGTGCTGGGCAGGCTCCTCCAAAGAGCTCTCATAAGCATCAATCCAAACCCCCAGGAGGGCAAGGCTGTCTCGCCCCTCATCCTGATTCTTCCTTCACTATGAGTACTAAGGCATTCTCAACCAGTATACTACAATGGAATTGTAGAGGTGTCATTGCAAATTGGGAGGAATTGCAGCTCTTACTCTCTGCTTTGAACCCAATATGTGTTTGTCTTCAGGAGGCGATGGTGGGGGACAGACAGTTCCCTTCTATTAGGGGGTATGAGGTCTTCCATGCATCTCCTCCTGGTGGTCACAGAGGTGTATGTGCAATTCTGTGCCGTTTTGATGTCCCTTTTATTTCCTTTGAGATACAGTCCCTCTTTCAAGTTCTAGCAGTACAGATGCATGTTGGGAGGTGCTATACCATCTGTTGTCTGTACCTTCAACTTTCCATTCCTGTTATGCGTGCTGATCTAGAAACCCTTATCAGCCAACTTTCACTCCTTTCCTACTCCTTGGTGACCTTAATGGTCACTATCCTTCGTGAGGTAACTAACTTTCAAATCCCCCGGGTGATCTCTTTGCCTCTTTGATTGAGGATTTAGATTTGATTGTCCTAAATGATGGGAGGCCGACTCATTTTCATGTTCAGACTGGCACGTGTTCTGTCATTGACCTTACCATTTCCACCTCTGACTGTGCCCTTAATTTTTCTTAGGAGGTTTTGGATGATCTACATGGTAGTGACCATTATCCTGTAATGGTCCAGCCTACTCGCTCTGTTCCTGCAGCCCATATGCCACGCTGGTGTCTGGACAGGGCTGATTGGTCTCTCTTTGAGGAACGATGTGTATTTGCCAACAGGGTTACTGATTTTTCAACTATTGATGATGCCGAACGTTATTTTACTAAGACCATTTTCTCAGCAGGGGTTCATTCCATCCCACGGACTTCTGGTGTTCTTTCCAGAAGACCTGTGCCATGGTGGAATGATGACTGCTCCGTAGCAAAGAGAGCTTACAAAGCAGCTGCCTGTCGGTATTTTGTCAATCGTAATGTTGTTTTTCTAAAGATACAGTTTCACAAAGCACATGTTCATTATAGATGGGTCATGAACAATGCTCGCCATAATTCATGGAGGTCGTATGTTTCTACAGTTACATCCTCGACTCCAATGTCTATGGTGCGGAAAAAGGTGCGCAAGATTTCAGGTAGGTTCTCGCCCCCCTCCCCACCGGTGTTGCGACTTCACAGAGAACTTGTGTCTGCCCCAGATACAGTAGCCTCTGCCTTTGCAAATCAGTTTTATGCTGTCTCAAAAAAAGAATTCTTCTCAGCTATTTGCTACCTTTCGTAGGATTCAGGAGGGACTGGGTCTTGACTTTCGTTCTCGTGGTGGAGAAATGTATAATTTAGACTTTAGCCTCACTGAGCTGCGTGATGCCCTCTCAGAGTGTAGTGACACTGCTCCTGGGCCTGACGACATTCCATACGCTTTGCTTCGTCATCTGCCGACTGATTCACTTCAGTTTTTATTGGACCTTTTTAACAGCATTTGGAGTGAGGGCTCTATTCCCAGGAATTGGAAGTTGGGTATTGTCGTCCCCATTCCCAAGCCTGGTAAAGATCATTCCCAGGTCACCAACTGTCACCCTATCACTTTAACATCATGTGTGTGCAAGCTGTTCGAGAAGATGGTCAATGTCAGGCTTATGTGGTTTCTGGAGAAGAGTTGCTTTCTCTCTTCGTCGCAGAGTGGTTTCCATAAGTTACTGTGCACTTCAGACAATCTTATCAGGCTTGAGGCGTCGATCTGTGAAGCTTTTGCCTCTAAGCAACATCTTGTGGTTGTGTTCTTTGACCTTGAGAAAGCTTATGACACTGCCTGGCGTCATGGCATCCTTCAACAACTTCAAGCCTTTGGTTTACGTGGTTGCCTGCCTGTGTCGCTTGGAGACTTCATGACTGATCGTGTGTTTTGGGTTCGTGTGGGTTCTACCCTCTCTGCACCACTGTGCCAGGAGGAAAGTGTCCCACAGGGGAGTGTCTTAAGTGTTTCCCTGTTTACGGTGGCCATCAGTGGTATCGTTGACACTTCGCCTGCTGGGGTATCCTCATCTCTTTATGTGGATGACTAAGCTATATGGTTTTCTGGTTCCCGCAGGTCTATTACTGGGAGGCATATGCAACTTGCCTTGGACAAGATTTCTGCCTGGGCCACTTCCAAGGGTTTTCGGTTTTCCCCTTCTAAGGCTGTGGCTATGCACCTCTGTAGGATGAGAGGGGTACACCCAGACCCTGATCTCCAGCTTTGTCGTAGGAGACTTTGTTGTGTGACAGAGACGAAATTCTCGGGCCTGACATTTGACTATCGTTTAACATGGGTTTCACACTTGGCATATCTTAAAACATCATGTATGAAGGCTCTCAGTCTATTGAGGGGTCTGTCCCATACCTCTTGGGGTGCTGATCAGAGGATGCTTTTGCATTTGTTTCAGGTTTTTGTAATCTCCAAGCTGTCATATGGCTGCGAGGTATACTCCTCTGCCACAGAGTCCAGACTGCAAACTCTAGATGCTGTCTATCATGCTGGACTTAGCCTTGCAACTGGGGCTTTTCGGTCATCTCCAATTTCCAGCTTGTTGGTGGAAGCTAGTGCGCCTCCCTTAGATCTACTGTGTCAGTCTGTTGCAGCATGGTGCTGGCTCCGGATTTGTCACCTTCTAAACTCACTTGTCTGTGAGTGTGTGACGAATCAGTCTTGTTTTTTGTGTTATAGTAGACACCCTTGCATGCCTCGTCCATTTGGCTATAGGGTGCGGGATATTATGGAAGAGGTTGGTTTGTCAGCAGTACCTGTCAAGTCCTGTTCGGATCCCGAGGGTTGCACCATGGATATTGTCCAAGGTAACTTTCTGTAGGTCTTTTGCAGGCTCAAAGGATTCTGTCGCTCCTCAGTGTTGTTTACAGTTATTTTTAGAACATTCTTCTAGTCATGGTGGTTCTGTACCTGTGTATACTGACGGCTCTAAATCCGCATCTGGTATTGGTTTTGGAGTGGTATTTCCCAATTTTAGACGTGGAGGGAGCCTTCCTTCGGTTGCCTCAGTTTTTACTGCAGAGTTGTCAGTTATCGTTCTAGCCCTGAAGTTGGTGTTTGCTCACCCTGACAATTATTTTACTATTTTTAGTGATTCTCAAGGGGTGCTTTCAGCCCTGGAATCTTTTAACCCTTCCCATCCTATGGTTTTAGCTATCTTGGAGTGACTGTTTCTCATTTGTCGTCAGGGGAAGAGAGAAGATTTTTGCTGGGTTCCCACACATGTTGGTGTGGTTGGCAAAGAGAAGACGGATGCATTGGCCAATGCTGTGGCTTCTCAACAGCCCCCAACCAAATATGCGCTTCCTGCTTCTGATATAACATCTTACTTGCGGCACAGAATTCATATGTATTGGCAGAGATGCTGGGATGGTGTCGCTCATAATAAGCTGAAAGAGGTCATTCAGAGAGTGGTTGTGCCAAGGGTTCTCCCTTCCATGCCTCGGCGATTGGAGGTGGCTCTTGCTAGGCTTTGTATTGGGCACTCTCGGCTTACACATGGGTTCCTGATGAGTGGTGAGACTCACCCATACTGTGATGATTGCCTTGTTCCCCTTACTGTCCGTCACCTGCTGGTCGAGTGCCCGAGTTTGGAGGGTCTGCGTCAGAGTTTCGTCCATAGGCATAGAGGGGCAGATTGTGTCTACTGTCTCTCCTCGATGCTTGGTGGAGCCCATAGAGATTTTACTGATGTTTTTAGTTTTCTCCGGGAGGCGGGCCTCCTTCCACTTTCATAAGTAACTGATATTTTCTTTTAACTATGATTTTATTTTCAGTGTTTTATTTCTAGTAATAGTTATTAACTTTATTTTGAATATGCAAATAAAGGAGGGTTAGGTGTGGCAGGGAGGTTTTGAAAGTGAGTGAGTTGGATAAAAGAGAGAAAAAGATAGAGTATCAGGAGAAATTGAAAGATGAGTGGAACACAGTGAAAGATCGGGAAAATGGCAGTGTGGAGGAGGAATGGCAGTTGTTTAAGAGTGTGTGGTGGGGCATGCAGAAGAGATGTGTGGTGTGAGACGTGTGGGTGGTGGTGTAAGAAAAGGAAGTGAATGGTGGTGCGAGGAAGTAAGTATGGCTGTGGCTGAGAAGAGACGTGCATATGAAGTGTGGCTGCAGAGGAAGGATGAGATGTCATATGAAAGGTATAAGGAAAAGAGGAATAGGGCGAGAAGGGCTGTGCGTGATGCTAAAGTGGCAGCAGATAAGAGGTGGGGTAGGCGGCTGACAGAATTTTCAACAGAATAAGAAAATGTTTTGGAAGGAGGTGAAAAGGGTGCGAAAGGGAGAGTCTGGGAAGGAAGAACGAGTAAAAGCAGAGGATGGAAGGATGTTAATTGAGATGGATGCAGTAAGGAAGAGATGGGCAGAGTATTTTGAAAGATTGTTAAATGTACAGGAGGAAAGGGTGACTGAGATTGTGGCGGATAGAAGGGTGCAAGGAATAAATGTGTTGGGAGAGTTGAATGATTCTTTGATCACGAAGGAGGAAGTGGAGAAGGCAGTAAAGGAGATGAAAACTGGGAAAGCTGCAGGTATGGATGGGTGTGCTGTGGAATGCCTGAAGGGTGGTGGAGTGAGTATTGTTGACTGGTTAGTAAGATTGTTGAATGTGTGCTTTGTGAGAGGTATGGTGCCAGTTGACTGGGCAAGTGCTTGTGTGGTCCTGTTGTATAAAGGTAAGGGTGATAAGTATGAATGTACTAGCTTTAGGGGTATACGTCTGTTGAGTGTTGTAGGTAAGGTGTATGGTAGAGTGTTAATTATGAGAGTTAGAGAGGGTACAGAGGGAGTGACTGGTGATGAGCATTGTGGCTTTAGGAGAGGGAGGGGATGCATGGATCAGGTGTTTGCTGTGAGACAAGTGTGTGAAAAGTATTAAGCGAAAGGTAAGGATGTGTTTTGGGCATTTATGGATTTAGAGATAGCATATTATAGAATTGATAGGGAGGCTTCGTGGACTGTTTTAAGATTGTACGGACTTGATGGTAGGTTACTAAAAGGGTTGAAAAGTTTTTATGTAAATAGTAGAGCGTGTGTAAGAGTGGGAAATGCCGTGAGTGATTGGTTTCCCGTGAGAGTGGGGCTGCGACAGGGATGTGTGATGTCGCCATGGTTGTTTAATATTTACATGAACGGTGTTGTAAGGGAGGTGAATGCAAGAGTTTTAGGTGGAGGTCTGAGTCTGGTGAATGTTGATGGTGGAGAGTGGATTCTGAAGCAGTTGCTGTTTGCAGATGATACTGCAATGGTGGCTGATTCAGAGGAGAGATTGAGACAGTTGGTAGAGGAGTTTTGAAGGGTGTTTGAAAGGAGGAAATTGAAATTAAATGAGAGCAAGACTAAAGTGATGAAGTATACAAGGTTGGTAGATGGTAGAGGGATGAATATGGTTTTGAATGGCGAGTTGCTTGAAGAGGTAGAGTGTTTTAAATATCTAGGGTCACATGTTGCTGTGGATAGAAGAATAGATGCAAAAGTGAAGTTTAGAATAAATCAAGTAGGAAAGGTGCTGGAAGGAATGAAAAAAGTGTTTAGATGTCGTTCGCTTAGAATGGATGTAAAGAGAAGGCTGTATGAGGGTGTTGTGGTACCGACTGCGTTATATGGGGCTGAAACATGGAATATGGGTGTAGCAGAGAGGAAAAGTTTGAATGTAATGGAGATGAGGTGTCTGAGGAGTATGTGTGGAATGACGCGTATGGATCGAGTGCGAAATGATGAAGTGCGAAGGAGAACTGGAATTGTTCGGGAGATGGCTGGTAGAGTTGAGCAGAGGGTGTTGCGATGGTTTGGGCATATGGAGAGAATGGATAATAAGCAATTAGTGAAAAAGGTAACTAGATCTGAAGTGAGAGGTGTAAGGCTGAGAGGATGACCACGAACAGGATGGATGGACAGTGTGAAGAGAGCGCTGGATGCGAGAGGGATGTCTGTTGAGCAAGGAAGAGTGGCTGTGCGTGACAGAAATAAATGGAAAGAAATTGTGAATGAATAAGTGATGACGCAGCCCTGAGGGGATATTCTCCCGCATTTGGTCTGATCAGCTTTCAGGTCAGGTGCGGGTAAGGGGATGGGTCTGTTATGATGTGGCAGGGGTAAACCAGCTTAGCTGTCTGGCCCTGCTGCGGATGTCACTGATTGCATTGCGCAGTTGACCCTTGTGCGGTGTGGTGCGGTGAGGATCTGTCCGTTTTCCCCTTTGGGGCTAAGATGCGAATGAATGTGTTTGAATGGATGCGTAAATGGGGAGTGTGTCGTTCTGTCTCGGCTACCTCCTTTTCCTTGGGGGAAGCAGCCTAGGTATATAGATAGATAGATAGTCTTTTGGCTTGTTGTCCAGCGGCATAGGACCCTGGCAGTTGCGCCGCCAGTTTTTAATTATTTTCAATCAATCAATCAGTCAATCAATTAGACCTCCGAACTCAAAGCAAGTTCACCACATACAGGAGGTTGCGCCACAGGAGGAGGCAAGGTAGGAGTGGGGAACCTGGAAGACAGGAGGAGGGAGGTGGGTGAGTTTGGGGACAATAGTGATCGAACTGGGGGTTAGAGGAGAGGGTTGATGGGTTAGGGGACGGTGGACTTGAGTAGACGACAGACGCTACAGTGGTAGGGATTGATTTCAAGGTGATGACTGGGACAAATCATTGTTTCATGGAGAATATGGAATTTTACAATCAGACCAGGAAACGTTGTTGACGTTGTCACGTGTTGTAATTGACCGTCATGGTTTGCAACAATTCACGACACACTTTCCACTGGTTGCCTCAGTATCCCTGTAATATGAGTATGGTAACTATTTGTTAATTCGCAAATATATGATCGTCCCTACAGTTTGTCAGATGTTACAGCTGTTGCCATTGTGATTGGGAATTACTCTTGTAGCTATTGAATAGTATCATCATGGATGACGACTAATATCGCAAACATAGTAGGGATAGGCCTCTAGAAATTTTTACTTTATCACCAATAAATATTTAGAGTCTGACAGTAATGATGGTCCCTATGGTTTTCATTAATATCTGTATGGTACTGATGTATAATAAACGTGGATTTACTTAACCCAGGTTTATGTTATCGTTTTCTCCATGCCGTGTTTGACTGCTGATTTTGACATTGCCAGTGGTTATTAGTTATATTTAGGTTGATACTGAGTAACTGTCATATGCCGCAAGCATTCCTTCACAAATCCTCTGACCAATAATGGTCGAACAAGGTTGTAATACAGTTACCCAGTCTGAGCACGTGCATATTACTTCAACAATGTCATTAGTTACAGAAATCTACCTATCTATCTATCTATTGCAAGACGCCATAACCCCGTAAGGGGTGGCCATTTGACTTCGAGTTGTTAGTTTTATGGGGAGGGGCACTAACCCTCCACCTATCCACTTGCTGATACGTAGGGAGCACGTCGCTTGTATTAAATGTAAACACACACTTTATCTGAAGTGTGTTTTGTTATGCTAAACAACAGCGTAGCCTTCACACTGTATGAAACTGATAACATACGATAAATATGAGGACAAGTGTCCAATACCCGGTTCACGGAGAGCAACTACCGAGCCACACATCTCAGCTGTGGCCGAACATGGAACTGTTGCCCTAGCTGAGTAACGATATGCAATCCATTAAAGAAGACAGGTAATCCACTGTCGCTGAAGTATATAAACATGTGATCCGCTGTTCATGGTGTAGCAGTCATTACGCCCATCTCCCTTCCCCATCATACCCATGTCTGAGTGCATGCTGTTGTCGGGAAGAGGGAGGGGAGGACAATAAAGTGGATACTGAGCTAATGAATCAGCTTATGTTACACGTCCTTCATACCACGAATTACTTTATCAGTGTAGGGTTTACAGTAATCCAACAAAAAGATCATGTGATACAGCTGATAAGGCAACTCTCTACCTACCTATTAGCCCACCCCAGTATAGCCACCTATGTTCTGGAACCCAGTCCATCCCCCACTAGTAAATCATCTTTTCGTTTGCATCGTTGCCATACAGATATTAACAAGAACCATTGGCACGAAACACTACTGTTAACTAATATTTATTGTTGCAAGAGAAAATTTCTCCCTCCCTCTCTTCTGCTTTCGGTATCACAGTTGTCATCCATGATGTTACTACGTAAACGCAACAAGAATAGCTCCCAATTGCTATTACAACAGGTGTGACATCAGACAAACATTCTAGGGGCGTTTCATATATATCACTGTCTGATGACAGAGTCGTCACCATATAGAAATAATGCAGGATTTGTGTAGTGTGCCACCCCGTGGGGAGTTGATCATCCTAATGACGATATAACAAAACTTGCTGGTAGACTGATAATGTGCCAAAGTCTGCATAACGTTTAACGACCTGACCATCAACTTCCATTATCGACGTTAAATTACAGCTGATTTGGCACTATGTCACCAGCGTATCATTTATCCATCCCACCCTAGCTTCCAGCCACAGTCCACTTTCCCGTATCCCATCACTCGTCTTATGTAAAGCCCCCCTCCCACCAGCCAGACCACTATTGTCCCCTTCTCACCCACCTCCCTCCTCCTGTCTTCCTGGCTCCCCACCCTGCCTCCTCCTGTGGTGCCGCCTCTAATGCAGATAATGTTATAATGGCCTCTATGCTAGCCGTCGGTAGATGTCGTGATGTTTCTCGAAAGTCACATTTGCGAAACATGTGTGTTTCATGTGAATAAAATACGAATATGTATGGTGTGAAATTCATTTATTACCATATTCAAAAGACGTTATTTTCAGCATATTGTCAGGTGGAAAATTGTTTATATACCACCAGTAACACCGCACAGCGGCAATGATCACCGCGTTCGGTTCGTCCTAGCGGACGAACGAGACCTGGTGAAGTTCCATACCTGTCAGTGCTACCAGATGCAGAGAGCATAACTCTACCTCGCTGGTGGACGGGGTGTCTCTGATATGCCCGCAACTGTACATACGTGTGTATCTATGTACCCTTTACTCATCTCAGAACATGTAATGATAATTTCTGTAACAACTTTGTACCATGTATGTGCCATTGTATGTCTTTGTTCATTATTGTGCTTGTAATGATAATTACTTCTATACCTTCTATGCCCTAGGATACCGATTTTTTATTTCCCCTGCTCTCATGCACCCTTCCCTGCTTGGCCTTCAGGGACTGTGTTCCCAGAATGTTGAGGCTTGTACTGAATGATAAATAAAGAATCTTAGTAGAAAAAAAAATGGTCTTTTTTGATCAAGCAATGTCCTGCCACAACTGCGACTGCAGCACTGTGGCAGGGAATTTAACTGGTGGCAAGCTTAACGGTTCAACAACTGTTTTATAATTCACCTATAATTCTCATTTTTTTCGTATCTTCGGAAGACTATCAAGAACTTGCTTGCATTTGTATGTTTTCCTAGCAATTGTATTTAAAAATTACCCAAATGTGGTATTTCACAAAAGAGTTGTTAGTTGTAACAATCGTAATGATGACTTAAAAATATGATTGAAGACTGAGTATCATATTTAACTATTTTGGGAGGTTAATAAATTATGGATTACTCCATAAGTCATTGCAGAGAACAAAAATTTAAATCTTTACTTCATGGAAAATTTAATGGATACAAAATTCGGGGTAAGCCTAAAAATAAATACAGGTATATTGCCACACCAGTGCCACAGTTGTACCTCAGCATAAAGACTAAATGTAGAATCGACAGTTGTGCAAAGAATGTTTTTTAAGCATACGACTGATACGGTGGTCACACCCTTATAAATTTTGCTGAAGCATGGGTCGACAGGTTTAATGGTCATTTTTTTTTTTTTTTTTTATGTGACAGGTACTGCAGTAAACAGTGCAGGTTTAGGCGCACCCTGTTTTATAAGGATATAACAATCGGGGTTAAATATAGCAACAAGTGAACAGGGCTTTTTTTTTTTTTTTTTCTTTTAGCTACATCCAACCTAACCATTCTCTTTATATCCTCGTATTATCAAGCATTGTCCATCGTAAATGATGTAGGCAATCATAAAACAAGATATATACAGTACCAAAAATGGCTAAACTAATCAAAGTAAGAATTAATGAAAAGGAAACAAAAAGATGGAAATAAAAACAAGGAACAATGCAGAGCAATTGAGCGAGCGTTGGGTGAGGGTGGGAGGCAACATGGTGCTTAGTTGCCTGCTGTTGCAATTCTCTGCATGGAAGGCGCAGTCTCTACCTCTTTTTCAAATATTTATCATGCTATAATCTGTTCATTTTAACTTGGCGTAAAATTGCCATCTCTCCATCTTGAATGCTGGCATTAACAAAAGATTAACACAAGAATATGATGCTAGTCACGAACAAGTGCTGTGAAAGAGATGCTGACCCTCGTATTGACATATTCAGCCAATGTGCTACGAGAAATAAGCTACAAATGGACGAAAGTTTGGCCCAAGTAAAAGTGAATGAATGATAGTAGCAGAGCTGGGCACTTCCACGATCACTTCCGCAAACCGGAAATTATGCAATTGCGGAAGTGTGATTTCCTTTGCGGTTTTGCGTATGCGACCAATTCTACTAATTCGCTGTTTTGTGCTTGCGGACGCACTTCCGCAAATGCAAATCAGCCCGCGAACATTTACGTTGCCCAGCCTGTTAGGCGGCGTCCGGATGAGTCCGGCTCGCCAGCGCCGCCTGCCACTCCCACACTCCTGCCATTTGTACAATAAATATTGTATATGCACGATAAATTCACCTTCGGTACGTTGTACAATAGCATTTTTCATTATCGGACCCTTGTACGACAATTTTACGATTCCTTCAAACAGAGAGAGAGAGAGTGGCTGAGTGTTATATTACTCTCTTTTGGGTATTCACTGGCTTCATATCAAGCTCTCAGGAAAGGAATGAAAATACACCAAGATGAGGCAACGTTCGTACTCGTGATAGAATAATAAAGCATAACATCGTCATAGCAAATCGTATTCTGCTGTACATTGGAGTGTTCCTCACTACATTGTCTTAACGATATACTGTTCGTGCTTTCTGGGGGGAGGGTAAGAAGAAAGAATCTAACGATAGAAGCCAGCAAAGATGTTTTTCCCTCGATTAATAGAGAAAAATGTAAAGCCTAATTCACGATCAATTTATTTTCCAGAGACACTGACGTTATAATATATGCTAGTGATGTGTACTACATCGATACTACTACTAGAAAGACTTGCTTAGCAAAAAGCCAATAACAAGGTGAAAAGTGCAAAGATGTGATACGAAACCTCCCAGTCCAACTAGAATAATAATCAGATTATGACCTTTAGTCTAAATTTCAAATTGCCAGACTTATAGCATTGCCAGTGCTAGTATCTCTGTCTGAACAGTCATGAAGTAGATAAATAACAGATTAAACAAGACACATACGAAATGAAACTGTATCACAATTTTACCGTATTTCTTACCAGACATCAATCTTTCTCCATGCGGTATCAATACAGGTAGATAGATAGACAGATAGATGGATAGATAGATAGATAGATATATTGTACGGTAGACAGATATATTGTACGGTGGAGTTGTCTAAGTTGTTGGAGGAGTCTGACTGTGACTAAGGAGTGTGGACTGAGGAGGTCAGAGCCGAGGAACAGAGGTGGACTGGTGTGTCAACTTGCCAAGTGCGAGCTGTGAAGTGTAGTAATTTATTTTATTTATATACGAGAGTGAAGGATTAACCCTTGTTTTGTAGTAAAAGCAGTCTAATATACTAATAATAATAACTGATATATATTTTTAAATTTTACTATATAATTTTATATATCCCATTCATTACTTTGGACAAAATCCAAAGTTCATAGTCACCTACTGTTAGCCAGAATAGAGTGAATAAAGATATAATTGTAGTACGTGAGTAACTAGAGATGATTTGTAACCCCGTGATTATGAAAAATATCATCCTAAACTTAATATAATCCCCTGATGGTATCCAGAATAAGATGAAGCTGATGCCATGGTACTGAAGTTTGCGTTTGCGTTTTTGGATTTGCGGAACTGCACATTTCAAGAATTTTGCGGATTTGCGGTTGCAGAAGGCATTTTTTTTTAGTTTGTGGATTTGCGTTGCTGAAACGAATTTTC
Organism: Coenobita brevimanus; assembly: GCF_032717465.1. Classification (NCBI taxonomy): domain Eukaryota; kingdom Metazoa; phylum Arthropoda; class Malacostraca; order Decapoda; family Coenobitidae; genus Coenobita; species Coenobita brevimanus. Next base: position 40,754,415 of record NC_136999.1, on the reverse strand, counting down.
ATTTGTGGTGCCCACCAATTGATAGTGGTAGTAGTAGTTATGGTAGTAGTATAGTTCTGTTTTATTATTTATTGTTATGCTTCTGCCGAACTATGGTGGGGGAGGCATTAAGTGACTGGTCTATCCGTGCATGTGTGCGTCTGTCCATAACACTTTTCTGGATGCAATATTTCCTGAAGCCATTGATCGATTTCCACCAAATTTTTTACAGCGATGCAGTATGAGGAGATAATGTACTGGTTAGTTCAGCTACTTCAAGTGATCAAAGATCAAGGTCAGATATGGGTTACTTAGTTTTACTTGTGGGTGTGATATCTCCTGAACCCATCAGCAGATTACAATCAGACATTTGTCACTGATACAGTATGAAGGGACGATGAACTGATTAGATCAGCAAAGTCAAGGGATCAAGGGTCTAAGTCATATGGGATCATTTTAATTTATCCTTGTTGGCATCTGTCCGTAACATTAATGTGGGCACGATATTTCCTGAACCCATGACAGATTTCCACCAAACATTTGTCAGTGATGTTCTGTGAGAAGATGATGAACTGATTAGGACAGCTAGGTCAAGAGGTGAAAGGTCAAGTTCATATGGGGTCAACGCAGTGTATCATTGTAGATGCAATACCTCCTTAACTCTTAAAAGGATTTCAGCCAAACTTTTTTCAGTGATACAGTATAAAAGAGTGATGAACTGATAAGGTCAGGAACGTCAAGGGGTCAAGGATCAAGATCATATGAGTGTGGGCACGACATTTCCTGAACCCCTCATTGGATTTCGACCAAACTCATATCAGTGATACATTATGAAGAGACGATGAACTGATTAGGTCAGCAAGGTCAAAATAATAATCAAACGTCAAGGTCCAATGGGGTCGACTTAGTTTTTCTGTAGTCTCGTTTCAACCCACAGTGAAGCCTGTCTTGAAAAATGTAAGGAGAGTCCATGCGTAGGGATTGGTGGAGGCACACCAAGCGATGCTTTGCAGTGACAGCCTGGGGCCTGAGAACTCGCTGTTTGTTTTACTTAATCATTTATTATTATTATTATCATTATTATTATTATTATTATTATTATTATTATTATTATTATTATTATTATCATCATCATCATTAGTAGTATTAGTAGTACTAGTACCGGTGGTAGTAGTAGTAGTAGTAGTAGTATCATTAGTAGTAGTAGTAGTAGTAGTAGTAGTAGTAGTAGTAGTAGCAGCAGCAGCAGTATCATTATTATTTATTCATATTCTTATTATTATTAATATTGTGGTGGTTGGCTGCACTCACCATCCACTCACTCGATGTAGTGCTGCTCAAGGGTGTCTGCCCTTTCCTCTCCTCCATTCTTCTTTCCTTCCATCTTCTTCTGTCTTTCCTTCATTCTATCCTCGTCCTTCTGCCTACGGGTGACTTTACACTCCCTCTTCTGTCTTTCTTTCCTTCATTCTTTCCTCTTACTTCTGCCTGTGGGTGACTCTACACTGAGTGACGAGCCAAATGGTTTCCTGTACACCAGGAATCCATTTACTAAGCTGGGTGGTAACCATATAACCAAATTTTGGCGCCTGGTGGTTTAGTGGGTAATTTCGGCACTCCAGTCGGATTGAGCCAGTGAAGGTTTATATCCAAGGGGTGGTTGGGGTTTATTGCTCACGTAATGCCACTCAGGGATGAGTGAGGCTGGTCACTCTCATCTTAAATGTCGGGACTAATCTTACCTAGCCCCAGGCTCCTATGCTCCTCATGGGGAAATGTAGGATTGGATGATAGATAGATGGATAAATTATTATTATTATTATTATTATTATTATTATTATTATCATTTGCAGAGGAGAAAACAAAAGAGGAGTGCAGAAACTTCCCACGTCAATTCTCGTTCCCAATAAGAAATCAAAGTTGAGAGAGAGAGAGAGAGAGAGAGAGAGAGAGAGAGAGAGAGTTGGTCGTAAATATATTCGTGAATTCCGGCCAAAATCCACAGTTACTCAGATGTTGGTGAGTGAATGAGTATGATTAGGAGGGAAGGTAGCCAGAGGACTGGATGACGCGGAGGCGATTTGCTAGTTCCCACCCGTTACGGAAATAGGCAACTGGTATTTGATACAGACAGAAAGGTAGTCAGAGACAGATATGCAGTGCTTGGCAAACTACAAACAGTCTTATAATTACCCAGAGGTTGGCGAGTGAGAGGACAGTAGTGACGGTGATGACCATGGGTGGATTGACACAGGCAGTGGTGTTGGCCAGGGTGTGCTTCATCCACCTATTAAATAAACCCGATTCCATCAACGCAAAGGCACTGTGAAGACAAAGAATATTTTTAAGTCTTAGGGGAGAGAGAGAGAGAGAGAGAGACTCTTTGTGCACCTCAATCAAGGAACTTTGTCACATTCACCAAGTAACATTGTGGTATTACCAAGGCTATCGGTTCTAACCGAATACTGAAGACCACATGACTTTTCGGCTACTTACTTAAACAGTAATGACAAATATGGAAATAACACAGTATATGCATAAAACATTTATATGATCATGATACGAATAACTGCATTAATATTCAAACGACAATGTTTATTCATTTTGTCTAGCTGAATCCCTAATTGTCAAGTATCATGTGCAAAGCATACATCCTATCTTCGACTGCAGTTCATGTAATGCTGTTTGTTATTTACGTAATCGCATTATTCAACAAAGATCGGTTCAGTGTGATGTCCATAAATACCATAATACCCTTGATAGACTCCCTGGCATTTCAGAGATAATGTGACGGCAGATTTACCAACACAGTGCAGGAGGCTAAATAGTGCGTGAAATGTTTGGTACACGTTCATATTGTATCACCGGCACAAGAGCTGTTTAATTTATGTGTGCATAGTTATATCCAGAATTATAGAGTCCTCCATATATTAATATTTTCCATACTTCATTTTTTTCATGTCCTCAGTTACCAAGGCTTGCTTAGCAACATACTCATTTACATATCTGTGCTGTAGAGGGGCAACTTCCCAGTGTTACACCTATTCAACCAGAAAAAAAAGCCTCTTAGTCCCATTCCTGTCCCACGAGGGGTAGGATGATGGACTAGAGGAAAACTGCAACTCAACAGCATAATTCAGTCCACTGGGTGTGATGATGAAAGTAAGCTACGTAAGGGTTTAGCGCTTTCGTATGTTTTAATGTTGTACCTTACCTTATGTGGCCATGTTGAGAGGATGAAGAATGAGAGACTGAGAAGGAGAGTGTATGTGAATGAGATGGAAGGGAAAAGGGGGATAGGGAGACCAAGAATGAAATGGACGGATGATGAGAGAGTGTGGTGTCAAATAGAAAGAGGGCAGCAAAATGCAGAGGGCAGGGCAACTGGGAGACGATTTGTTTGTGACCACCCCTCAGAGGATTAAGACGACTGGCTATAGATAGATGGATTGCTAGATAGATAAATAGACAGACTTTACCTCATCCGGTGGTATCAATGGGACATGACCCAGAGATAATTGTTTTGCCTGTAACTTAAGGATTCGTGTAAAACAGATCAACTAGCATCAAATACACACACACACACACACACACACACACACACACACACACACAGTCTGTGTTTGTTAATTTCCGTTTCCATATACAGTACGTTTTAACCAACAATATATCTATGCCTTCTCCATAATGGTAAAATTAAGACAAGAAAATTACACCGGATTCACGTCCAGATGAGCCTGGGGTCACAACAACAACAAAAACAATAGATAAGAATAATGAGGAAAATATACTGCTGCTGCTGCTACTGTTACTACAACTACTACTACCACACCACACCACACCACCACCATTACTTGTTCTACTACTGCTACTACTACTACTACTACTACTACTACTACTACCACCACCACCACTACTACTACTACAACAACAACTTAAACAACAACAACAACAACAACAACAACTACTACTACTACTACTACTACTACTACGACTACTACCAAAAACAACAACAAATAAGAAAAATAATAATATACTGCTGCTGCAGCTGCTACTGAAACAATTACTACTACCACCACACCGCCTTCACCACCGTTACTACTACTACTGCTGCTACTACCACCACCACCACCACCACCACCACCACTACTACTACTACTACTACTACTACTACTACTACTGCTGCTTTTTTCTAATTTCACCTTCATCAATTTTGGAATTATATTGTGAAGATCAAAACCATCCATCCATCCATCAACCAATCCTACATTGCCCCATGAGAAGCGTAGAAGCCCGGGGCAGGCAAGTTGGTCCTGACATTTAAAACGAGAGTGACCAGCCTCACTCATCCCTGAGTGGCATTACGTGAGCAATAAACCCCAACCATCCCTTGGATATAAACATTCACCGGCCCAATCCGACTGGAGCTCCGTAATTACCCAATAAACCACCAGCCGCCAAAATTTGGTTATATGGTTACCACCCAGCGTAGTAAATGGTTTTCTGCTGTACAGGAAACCATTTGGCTTGTCACTCAGTGTAGACTCGCCTACAGGAAGAGGAAACCATGAAGGAAAGAAAGACAGAAGAGGGAGTGTAAAGTCACCTGTAGGCAGAAGGACGAGGAAAGAATGAAGGAGAGAAAGAAAGAAGAGGATGGAAGAAATGAAGGATGGAGGAGAGGAAAGGGCAGACACCCGAGAGCAGCACTACATCGAGTGAGTGGATGGTGAGCGCCCCCACCAAGATCAAAACCAACTTTCATAATACAGTTCACCATTTCGAATCGTAATGTGAAGATTAAAACCCTTTAGCACGGACTACTCTTCATTATCATCCAAATTGGTTTGTTCTTATAGAACTTAACAATTTTGATCTAAAACTGAGAATTATGCATGTTTTTTTCAATTTTGCTCCTCCAATAAGGAAATATGGCACGCCCATTTAAATGGGCTCTATGGAGCAGTCCCCCTTGGTGTGACTCTCAATTTTCATCACTGTGCATTGATATGATAAAATTTATTGATGGATCTGGATTAAATGAAAGAATCATGTGTTGAACCATCTCATTTAATAAATATTTGTTGTAAAGAGAGTAATTTAAAAAAAAATGTATAGCTAATGAAATTATTACAAGAATCTGCCGCATAAATATAAAGTAGCAGTCTATAATAAGATTCATAGCAGTTAAAAAAGAATTCCAGGAAAGCTTACTCCTATATATTTTGAAGCATAAATTCATGAAACTGAGAAATTATGACTGTATATTATTTGCAGGCAATACTAAGAGCTTTGACATAGGCTTTTACATCAGTTGACTGAAAAATACGCATTCCTATTTCTTTGTGTGATACTCCACAAAGCACTGGATGTGCAGTGCCACATCACATTTGAAGCACTTAGGCTTCACATTCTTCTTACACACACCACACCGCCATTGAGTATCTCCCATCACAACATAATGATCTGTTCTGTCGTAGCATACATGCTCAGGTGAAGTTAGGGGCACAAGTCTACGAGGTTTCTCTGATGGTTTTAGCAGAACATTGACAATTTCCCTCAGAAACTCTAGCTGTGACACCTTGTGAATCTTTCTGTAGAGAATCCACCCATTTACAATTGAGCCATTCAGGAGAAAGTGGAAAAGAGGAAAGTACCACACTCGCTTCCTAAATGACACTCTATACTTTCCCCTAAATTGATCAAACAGATCTACTCCTCCCATTCCTTTGTTATAAAGCTTCACAATGTTTGGGTGAGGGATTACTACCACTTCTTTCTTCTTTATTGACCACCGTTTGCATTTGCCCATTGAGAGAGATGCACTTTCACTTCTGTTTGTTGCCACCCTAACATCGCTGTTGTCATTCCATGTACAAATAGCAATCTTCTTTTCGTTTTCCTGAAACAACTCTGCTTCCCCTCTCTCATTTTTCTTGATGTCTGACACTGGGACATCCTTGACTCTGTCCTTACGAATTGTACCTGTCAGACTAATATTAGCTTCCTGGAAAAACTGGAGAAGAGGCAGTGTTGTAAAAAAGTTGTCAACATATCCACTGCTACCCTTAGGTACTGTTCCTTTGGCCAATGCATGGACTACAGATTCACCCATAGGCATTCCTTCCTCAAACCCAGAGTCTTTTCCTTCATACAAGCGGAAATTCATTAACAGTCCTTCATGGGAGCATAGACACCAAAACTTGTAGCCAAATCTCATGGGCTTTCCTCTAATGAATTGTTTGAATCCATGTCGCCCATAATATGGTTCCATGGCTTCATCAATAGCCCATGTCATAGGAAGTGGTTGAGCGATATCCATGAAGAGCTTGTTGAAATGTTCAAAAAGAGGGCGAATCTTAAAGATCTTATCATCCGAAGGCTTCTTTGAGTTGTCCACAAAGTGCAGGCTTCACACGATCTCCTCAAATCGGTTTATTGTCATTCCACACTGAGTTACAGCCAGATTTCGGGTGTCCGCCTGCTTCGTCCAATACAGCCGTCGGTTTGGAACTGGGTTATATCATGAGAGAAGAAAGATGCCAAGTACCTGATGCAGTTCTTCTTCAGTAACACATAAATCTTTCCCAATTTTAACTTGATGATAACGGTTTGTCTCTGTCTTGATCACCTCAATCAATTCTTTGTCCCAAAAGTATCTGAATATGTCCACAGGTGTAAATCCTTCATCCGCCCATTTTTCTACAATAGATGGTTTATGTACTTCATGTAAGCTTAGGGCATCACCTCGGGTGTGTTACCCGAGAATACATTGTAATATTGAGAAAAGACCCAGTTATTATATACATCAGTAAAAGTAAAAATATATTACGCAACAAACAATTTTTTAAGATCCTAAATATATATTCATACACATATTGACCCTTGGGGATAAGAATATATCAGATATAATCAAAATAAAGTAACACAAGCATTAAAAGTGAACAAGTATTTTGATTCAAGTATTCTCCTTAGGCAGCAGTGCCCTGACTGAGCTCCATAGAGCCCATTTAAATTGGCATCATATTTTCACTGATAATAAAAGTGACAGAATGTGGTTTTCCCTCAAATCAATAATTTCACACATTAAAACAAGTCTTTATGTGTCATTTTTACCATCACTCACTATAAGAAGTTCCATATGCAGCAATGTATAGACAATAACTTACTTATTTCCAGACATTTTGGTAGAAGCAATGAAGTAGCTCTCCTTCCTTCCTTCATTTACTTGTTGTTTACAAAGTAAGTTAGAATAAGAATCATCAGCTAAGAAATGTTACGTTTTCTTTACATCCTGCAACAAGAAGAACGTAAATTCTCTGGTAAACTTAGATAAAATTAGTGTTTCTAAAAAGTAAAATTTCCGCCCATTTAATTGGCCTCTATGCGTTCGTGGATTAACACTGGCCCTTATCATACCATCCCTTGGCCCGATACACGCCTACGAATGTGGTTGCCAGCCGTAGATTACTACTGGTATTACTTTTTTTTTTTTTTCATTAACATTATAATGCCTATAAAGACATTAACCTATTGGTGTCTCTGGTCCATGTGGCTCCCGACCACAGTAGCTTCGTTATCCATACCCGCCAGAAAGACAGGCCTGAGGGCTGATGATCTTGTGTCCCTGAAGCACAGGAGTCCAAACTTCACGAGGGAGAATGACAGTCGACATCTCATCCAGGTCACAACAGAACTCTGAGGTTGATGCTTCTTCTCAGAAAGAACCTGTGCCAGTCTCGAGGAGAATCTCACCTCCTTTGGACCCATCCCACCTGATGTTGTGTAAACATTGGCCAGTGAATATACCGCGATCCACATGCTGGATCCTTTTTTGATAGTTTCTGTTTTTTTTGTTTTTTTCCTATTCATTCCTCTTGTGTGCAGCCTCGAGAGACAGTTCGCGGTGACATACTGCCATGGGATCATATATCCTAAAGTCGAAGGAAGCACTCTGCCCAAGTGTCCAGAAACCTAGAGCACTGACATCCACTTTTGCATCATATGTGTTTGCTGTTTGGTGGATGTAGTGCTCACCGTCTAGAGACAGCAGAGCTGGCTCTGTAGTGACATCATGGTATATTTGCTGTAGCATTTTCGCAGTGAGGTCGTGTACTTCATCATCATGAATGCACTACTACTACTGCAACTACTACTGTTACTACTGCCACCACCACCGATATTACTACTACTACTACTTACACCAATATACTACTACTACTACCAATATACTACTACTACTACGACTACTTTTTTTTTAACTAAAAAAAAAAAATCACCTCCATTGGGGAATTATATTGTGAAGATCAAAACCAACCTTCCTAATACAGTTCACCAATTGAAGTTCTAATGCGAAGGTTAACACTAACCCTCATATTTCAATCCATTGGCCCCAAGCACTTCAACTGCTGTGGTTACCAACCATGTACTGTACTATTACTATTAATCTATCTATCTATATACCTAGGCTGCTTCCCCCAAGGAAGGGAGGTACCCGAGACAGGACGGCACACTCCCCATTTACTCATCCATTCAAACACAATCATTCGCAGCTTAGCGCCAAAGGGGAGTAGGAACAGAACCTCACCACACCACACAGCACAAGGGTCAACTGCGCATTGCAATCAGTGACATCCACAGCAGGGTCCGACAGCAGAGCTGGTTTACTCCTGCCACATCATAATAGACCCATCCCCTTACCCGCACCTGACCTGACTAGTTGATCAGACCAAATGCGGGAGAATATCCCCTCAGGGCTGCGTCATCATTTATTCATTCAAAATTTCTCTCAATTTATTTCTGTCACGCACAGCCACTCTTCCTTGCTCAACAACATCCCTCTCGCATCCAGCGCTCTCTTCACACTGTCCATCCATCCTATTCGTGCTCTCCCTCTCAGCCTTACACCTCTCACTTCAGATCTAGTTACCTTTTTCACCAATCGCTCATTATCCATTCTCTCCATATGCCCAAACCATCACAGCACCCCTCTGCTCAACTCTACCAGCCATCTCCCGCACAACTCCAGTTCTCCTTCGCACTTCATCATTTCGCACTCGATCTATATGCGTCACTCCACACATACTCCTCAGACACCTCATCTCCATTACATTCAAACTTTTCCTCTCTGCTACACCCATATTCCATGTTTCAGCCCCATATAACGCAGTCGGTACCACAACACCCTCATACAGCCTTCTCTTTACATCCATTCTAAGTGAACGACATCTAAACACTTTTCTCATTCCTCCCAGCACCTTACCTACTTCATTCATTCTAAACTTCACTTCTGCATCTATTCTTCCATCCACAGCAACATGTGACCCTAAATATTTAAAACACTCTACCTCCTCAAGCAACTCACCATTCAAAACTATATTCATCCCCCTACCATCTACCAACCTTGTACACGTCATCACTTTACTCTTATGCTCATTTACTTTCAATTTCCTCCTTTCACACACCCTTCCAAACTCCTCTGCCAACTGTCTCAATCTCTCCTCTGAATCAGCCACCAGTGCAGTATCATCTGCAAACAGCAGCTGCTTCAGATTCCAATCTCCATCATCAACATTCACCAGACTCAGTCCTCCACCTAAAACTGTTGCATTCACCTTCCTTACAACACCGTCCATATAAATATTAAACAACCAAGGCGACATTACAATTCCCTGTCGCAGCCCCACTCTCACGGGAAACCAATCACTCACAGCATTTCCCACTCTTTCGCACGCTCTACTTTTCATCTCTTTTAGTAACCTACCATCAAATCCATACAATCTTAAAACAGTCCATAAAGCCTCCCTATCATCATACGCTTTCTCTAAATCCATGAATGCCTAAAACTCATCCTTGCCTTTCGCTAAATACTTTTCACACAGGTGTCTCACAGCGAACACCTGATCCACGCATCCCCTCCTTCTCCTAAAGCCACACTGCTCATCACAAATCACTCCCTCTGTACCCTCTCTAACGCTCATAATTAACATTCTGCCATACACCTTACCTACAACACTCAACAGACTTATACCCCTAAAGCTAGTATATTCATACTTATCACCCTTGCCTTTATACAACTGGACCACACAAGCACTTGCGCAGTCAATTGGCACCATACCTTTCACAGAGCATACATTCAACAATCTTACTAACCAGTCAACAATACTCACTCCACCACCCTTCAGGCATTCCACAGCACACCCACCCATACCTGCAGCTTTCCGTTTTCATCTCCTTTACTGCTTTCTCCACTTCCTTCTTCATGATCAAAGAATCATTCAACTCTCCCGACATATTTATTCCTTGCACCCTTCCATCCGAAACAATCTCAGCCACACTTTCCTCCTCTGCATTTAACAATCTTTCAAAATACTCTGCCCATCTCTTCCTTACTGCGCCCATCTCAACATCCTTCCATCCTCTGCTTTTACTCGCTCTTCCTTCCCAGTCTGTCCCTTTCGCACCCTTTTCACCTCCTTCCAGAACATTTTCTTATTCTGTTGATAATTCTCAGTCAGCCGCCTACCCCACCTCTCATCTGCTGCCACTTTAGCATCACACACAGCCCTTCTCGCCCTATTCCTCATTTCCTTATACCTCTCATATGACACGTCATCCTTCCTCTGCAGCCACACTTCATATGCACTTCTCTTCTCAGCCACAGCCATACTTACTTCCTCGCACCACCATTCACTTCCTTTTCTTACACCACCACCCACACGTCTCACACCACACACCTCTTCTGCATGTCCCATCACAGCACTCTTAAACAACTGCCATTCCTCCTCCACACTTCCATTTTCCTGATCTTTCACTGTGTTCCATTCATCTTTCAATTTCTCCAGATCCTCTATCATTTTCTCCCTTTTATCCAACTCACTTTCAAAACCTCCCTGCCACACCTAACCCTCCTAGCTCTCACCCATCTCTTACCTACTCTTAACTTTCCCTCCACCAGGTAGTGGTCAGACATACCTCCACCCTTCCCTCTCAGAACTCTCACATCCAACAATCTTCCTATTACATTCCTAGACACAACCACATAGTCCATCAATGCTTTATCCACAACCATTCCACCCTCCTGTCTCACCCATGTATACTTATAAATATCTTTATTCTCGAACAGCGTATTTCCAATCACCATCTCTCGCTCAACACAGATCTCGATCATTCATTCCCCATTTTCATTTCTTCCAGGCACACCATGCATACTAACTACACCTTCAACTGCTACATTTCCCACTCTAGCATTCAGATCTCCCATCATTACCTCATTCACATTCGCTCCAAAACTCTGCAGACACTCATCAACATCATTCCATAAAGGCTCCCAATCTTCTTCATCCCTTTCACTACCAGGCCCATATGCACTCACAGACACCCACAACTCACGTTCAAATTTCGCTTTCACCCATATCAGTCTCGATGACACCTCCTTCCATTGAATCACACACTCCTGTACTTCCGGACTCAGTAACAAGGCCACACCTTCTCTTGCACTTCCTCTATCAACACCTGACAATCTTCCATTCACACTTCCAAACATAGACTCACCCTTCCCTTTCATCTTCGTTTCACTCAAAGCTAACACATCCAACTTTCTTCTCACAAACATTCTCCCAATCTCCTCCCATTTAGCCTCAATCGTACTACATCCACGCACATTCATAGACCCAATCTTCAGGGCACGGGGATAACTCAATTCCCCATCTCTTTCTCTTTTTAGGAACTAAAAAACTGAGGCGGGAGTCCCTAGTTCCCTCACCCCGCCCCTTTTAGTCTCCTTTTTTCGACACGCAGCGAATACGATGGCAGTATTCTTCCTAACACAACCTGGCCGCAGAGTAGCAGTACCACCCCATAGTGCGGCCAGATTGTGTCCCCCCCGCCACAGGGGGGATTACTATTAATACTTTATATTGATTGATATTACAGTGTAAATAAAGACATTAAACTACTGGAGTCTGGTGTATGCGACTCTCGACCACAGTAGCTTCGTAATCCGTACTACTACTACTACAACAACTACCACCACCACTATTCTACTACTACTACTCCTACTGCTACTACCACCAATATTACTACTATTGAAACAACCACCAGTGCTACTACTACTATTACTGTTACTACCACCACCACTGTTACTATTATTACCGCTACTACTACTACTACTAACTACTTCCATTAACCATAAGTCTTCTTAGTCCTCCACTTTTCCTATCGTCAGACTCCTAAATTGTCACTCTGCTCACATAAATAGTTCACTTTAAAAACGCAAATCACTGAATTAGCGTTATCTTACCCTCTATCCACAGCAGGCGAAACAGGACTGTTTTTCTGCGCCACTATCGACAGTGATAGTGGTAAGTAGGTGCTCCGGCCAACGTAGAAATCGCACTGACCTGCTCACAAAGAGTTCTGTGAGTATTATGACACTTTATAGAGGGATGCAGAAATTCACACGGGTCCGTATTCTCGTCGGTTAAAGAAGCTCCCTAACATCTCATTCTTAGCGATTTATTTTTTAATATACTGCAATTAGTCAAAATCCTTTGTAAGTTATTCATTAAGAGTATGGTGATGTTATCAGTAATTATATAACACAGACAAGGACAGTGAGGTGTAGAAAGCAAAATAAGTCGTTGAGGAAAAGGGATTAAGGAGATTTCTTAACCGACGGCAATACCAGCAAAGGTGTTCCGGGAAATTGTTTTCCCTTCTCTGTCCCATTTTTGCACTATTTCTTATGTAGGAAAGTCTAGGTGAGGATAGGTTTGTTTCCTGAGTACCAAGTTATGTTAGTTTGTTAGTTAGGTAAGTATACGTCAAGTTTTGTTTGACTAAAAAAAAAAATGGACGTGTAAGCATCCTGGGAAAATCAAACTTAGCACATAGAGCAAAAATGGTACATGAAGCGGAAATCAGGGTGCCAGGAGGAAAGGACGTAACTTTGGAGAATTATATGTGAGGGAATTTTTAACAAAAATGATTTATTAACATGGGTCCAAATTAAAACCGTAACCGAGCTAGGGTTCTGATGATCTTATGGCCGATATATATATATATATATATATATATATATATATATATATATATATATATATATATATATATATATATATATATATACCTATTTTTTTCATAGATTTAGACATAATGGCCATGTATAGATTTAGATATAAGTGATTTTTTATTGATTTACATCTGAAGTGATTTTTCATATATTTATTTATTTTTTTCGTTCACATACTTAGATTTTAATTATTTGCATACATTTAGACTGAAGTTAATTTTTCACATATTTTATCTCTTCTCATATATTGTGATTCTTGGATTTCTTCATAGATTTAGGGAAAAAAAAATGGGAGAAATGGAGTTCCCCCGAACTAACCCCGAGCTAAGCCCTGTATTGGACTATATAGCCCCGCTAGGGTTACAGGAGCGAGCTACCACTCCCGGCAAGGCAGCCCGGGCGAGGCTCGAACTCTCAATCCCCCGATAACGAGTCCGGCGCGCTACCACTGTGCTAGCGCGACCCCCATAGATTTAGGAAAGTGATTTTTTTTTTTTCACACATTTAGATTCTTACGTCCTCGTCCCACACTGCCACAGGCTCCAACAGCAGTAGATCAGTATGGGAAGAATACTGCTCAGTGAATAATTCTTTGTAGGGTCAGCCTTTCAATGAACACAAGATCAACTAAGGCGTCGTAATAAAACATGCTTCTGACTTTCGTTGTTTTTATTTTCCAAGTAATTACACTGCTTCACAACTCCAGAGCTACACTAACTTCATATGGCCATAAGTAAAACTGACTGAACCTCCTCTACTCTTTCCTCCATCCTATTGAGTCTGTGAGGTACCTGGGGTGGTCAGTACCACAAAAGGTGGCCAAGGTTTATTTGTTTCATTTCAAAGATCTACCCACAGGCATTGAGAATCTCAATGATAGCAATCCCAAACAGGCAGCTTACACTGGCTAGGAAGCTGCAAATTTGTGTCGAAAATCTGTTTTCTGTAGATTCGGGAAATAGTGTTGATGGTGGGGTGTGTGCACATGTGGGCTTAACTCACTTTTAATGATCATTGTGTTGTTTGTAATTCATGTTTTATTGAGTGGAGTGCTGGTTATAGGAAGACACTATGCAAAATTTTATCAAAATCCACTGAATAATAAATGAACCTGACATCACCAAAGGTTGGTGGTTTCTTAATGCTTTCTCTTTATCACAGTCATTCCGTTCACAAAACGTCAAACAGTTTAACACCAAGGAATGTATATTAGATAAGCTTGTCAAGTATCATTTGAATCCAATTGATAGTCGTGGTGAAAAACAGCGCCAAATTTGACCCCCTACTATATACTGCCACGTAACGTCTGGCATTCTCATATGCCTTAAATAAGTATACTTCCCAGGAATGTGATATAATTCTACAAAATTGTGGTGTACCTGTGCTTACCTCAGCATATGCTAATATCATTCTTGTCTCATTTTTTAAATTATGTTGTGTCTTACCAGGTGTATGAGTGAACGTTACTGTGCACCCTGAAGATGGATTAGCGTACAGAGAAGGAATGCATAATCCATTCTGGCGACGGTGCTCCAAACAATGACTTCATATCACCAAGAGACTATGATTCTTGGAACATTCTTCTTAGAGCTGCCAGAATAAGACAGCACACACTGCTGCTGGACATTAATGCAACCGTAGGAGAGGGAGATGTGCCGGAGGTATTTTATCATAGAAAATGTCACCAGATTTCCTCTATGAAGCGTGATTTGGATCAACTTGAAGGCAAAGATGACGGCTCCCTTTCACAGGTGAAACGATGTTCCGCAAGGGAACAGATCTCAGCCTCAAGAGTTATAGATAAAACTTGTATATTTTGCCCACCAGAAAAGGCAACAAAATATTTAAAAGGGACAAGAACCAAAGAGCCTTTGATGAAGTGTGTTCAATTACAAGCAAACGCCAAGATACGAGACGTGGCAACAGTGCGTAATGACACTAGAATTCTAGCTCTTGCCTCAAGAGAGCTTGTTGCAGCAGAGGCATAGTATCATAAGTCCTGCTACAGACTTTATATCAACTTAAAAGACATAGAAAACAGTACTGCTACAGGCACTCTTAATGATCCTGAGGACCTTGATTACAAATACAAGGAGGCTGAAAGGGATGCCTATGACCACTTGTTGCAGTATATCCGATGTGAACTGTTTAAATCACCCAGAGTTATGAAACTAGTAGAGCTTACAAATGTGTTACAGGACCGCATGCTGTCCCTTGGAGCGGAAATACAAGATTCCATTAAGAAACACCTTCGAAGGAAACTTGAAGTTGATCTTAGAGACGTGCTTCATATTTTTGCCGATGAAAAGGGAAAGCTTTTGGTATTTCAATACAGCTTAACTGTCTATGATCTCACACGTGAAAATCAGCAGCTGAAGAGCAAGCTGAAAATTCTTCAGGAAAACTCTGCTAATGTTCAGCAATCATTGGAGAGAGCAGCGTAATACCTAAGATCTGTTATAAAAGATCAGGATAAAAATAGACAATGGCCATTTCTACCCTCAGCCCTAACTAGCAGTGTGAAAATGCCAGATGAAACAAAGTGCCTTTTTGCACTAATCAATGGAGATGTGTCTCCCAAACAATCTTGAAAACTAAGTTCACTGCTAGTAGACTCACTTGCTCAGGATCTTATATATGCAGTGAGTGGGGGATCTCAGCTTCCACCTAAACAAGTACTTCTGTCATCTGCTGTAAAGACACTGACCGGCAATGTTGAGCTTATCCGGATTTATAACAGGTTTGGTCATGGCGTATCATATACTATTATAGAAGAAAATGAAACTGCTCTGTCCCTGCTAAGGCTCGTTGGTCCTACAGATAACATTATCTTGCCAGAAAATACACAAGATCATGTATTTACAACTCCTGCATGGGACAACACTGATCAAATTGAGGAGACCCTGACAGGAGAGGGATTGTCTCACAGAGTTAATAGCATAATTGTGCAGCCACAGATATTTGGACCAAAGCCATACAAACCTCCTCTTCATACTATTCAGAAAGATAAGAAGAGAAGCCCGATTTCACGATGACCCCTTGACTGTCTATGTAGTCAGGGAAAGTTCCACATTACCCACCTCCCGAAGCACTGATATGAGACAGGCGAATGTGAAGCGGCAGCCAGACCTGAAGTGTCTGGTAACTGTGAGTGTGAAGGAGGGGTAGGCGGGGAACTGGGGGCAGAGGAGGGTTTAGTGATAAATTGGGAATCATGTGTAGGTCTGCAGTGTATGACTTGGACGGTGTGTTTGAGTTACTTTAGTAAGGGTAGATGACAATATGATGCTAACATTGTATAAGAAATATTTCGTAAATATCTGTAAAGCTAGTGTTGTCAGGAAAGTTATGGAAGTTTGGTGGGTTCGGGCAGAGGTTTGAATGCTTTCATTCCCTCTCAACTTTAACATGAGATGTTAACCCAGGAGATATTCGTAAAGATATAGCATATATTTATATGGTGTGTTGACTCGAAAACAAAACCACTATATTATCTGTCTGTCTGTCTATCTATCTATCTATCTATTTATTTATATATTAATTCTTACTTGTTTATTTATCTTCTGTCATCCCACTGTAAACATCCGCCTGCAAGCATTTCCAGTGTTATTCTGGTAATTATTCATCTCGAACGTAGAGTCTTGGGTAGTGTGTAATAATAATAATAATAATAATATATATATATATATATATATATATATATATATATATATATATATATATATATATATATATATATATATATATATATATATCCTCTAGACAGAATTACATAAGAATTCCTAATTATAAGATCAGTCTCCGTAACTGTCATTCCTATCGATCATTACAAAACAAAGGCATAAAAGCATACCTGTACCAGTAAATATATAATGATACTGTGACTTGATCAACTCTCCAAACCCCCCACCCCCAGCCACCCCCCCTCCTAACTCACAGTTACCAGACAGATGGGGTCTGGCTGCTGCTTCGTGACTATTCGTTGACCACAAATGCCGCGAACAGTGGGTAATTCGGAACTTTCCCTGACTGTACCAGGGGAGCGAGTTGGTCCTTCTAACCTCCAAAGGGTTGACGGTGATAGAACTCATGTGATTGCTGAGGCACACAAGAAGAATCTTGTATGGATGCATACAAGATATATCGAAGGAGACAACCAACAAGTGATGGGATAGACAGGCTTCAGTATTGTCATGAGAAAAGCCCTGACGGTGACAAAAGATAACATAGGATATCTGCCAACTCTAAATGCCCCAGCAACTAATATGACAACCATACATGAAATATTAAAACAGTCAGTGCAGATCCGGGACACCCTAACCCTTTCCAAAATTGTAGTTGTGTTTGGTCAGGCAATCTATGCTAAGGCTGTAGAGATTGGTTGGAAACATGCAGACAGAATCAAGAACGTCATCTTGCAGATGGGGACATTCCATACTATATGCAATCTACTTTCCATTCTTGGAAAATGGTGTTACGATGGCGGTTGAAAGACATTATAAGAGAAGCTGGTATTGTTCCAGAAGGATCAGTCGCTGGTGTCATGGAAGGCTGCCAGTACAAGAGAGCAGTGAGAACCCAAATATGTATATATGAAGCTTTACTCCGCATTGTCTTCAAGGAATTCATCCCATGGATGGAACAAAATCATTCACCACACACATGGTGCATTGAAGAAGGACTAGAAATTATTCAGGACCTTCATGAAAATCTTTGCCCAGAGATGCGTCAAGAGACGATGTCCAATGCGGAACTTGATGGCTTGCTTCATTACATTGCAACATGCATACATTTCCTTTGACATGACAATGGTACTTGTCAGAATTCTGTATGAGCTACATCGACATCGTCATTGAATTGCTTGGTCTGCTTCTGGCTACACGGGAGGGAAATTGGGAGCTCCACATGGCATGCATCCGTTCATTGATTCCATGGTGATTTGCGAATGACAAAGTCAACTATGCACTCTATCTCAGTGTGTATTATGCTGAAATGTCTAACGTGTCTGACACACATCCAGATGTGTATGAGAGTTTCAAAGAAGGCTGGTATGCTGTTCAGATAGGAGACTCTAATACATTTGACCCCATCCCTGTTGACCAGGCAACAGAAGAAACAGTCAACACAGACACCAAAACTGCAGGTGGACCTTGTCACTTTAGTTTGAATACTGGTGCTGTCAGATGATATTATCTAACTGCACAGCACAGAAGTACTTATGTCAGGGTACGTCAGACAGCTCAGCTAGACAAACCAGACATGCAGCATTCAGATCTGCACAAGCCACGAATGCTGAAAGAATTAAAAGCCGTTTGTTCAGTGATTAGTGTCGTAGGTGACTTGGTGAATCCTTCAAAAGAATCAAGTGAGCTTGTCAACATTGCAGACGCCACTGCAGATCTAAAAGCAGCACAAAATCATGGTGAAACTGCTTACGTGAACTTCAGAGTGAAGAGACTGGAGAGCAGTCCTCCACTGATCAAATTCCATGATCCTCTTCCCAAAATGAAGCTGAAGACTTTCAGTGAAACCTGTAAAACTAAGAGAGTGAAAACCAATGGCAGAGATGTCATTCTCAGAGCAACCACTGGACTCTTTGGCAATATGCTAATGGTGGCACAGACATGGGAACTTGACATGAAGGAGGTTTTAAAACTCCCACTAGGTCCCTTGCCATGGTCGCTTGCCACAGATGATGGCCTGCCTAGGAAAACGGCCAAACTATACTTTTCAAGGAGTTACAAAAAATGTATCTGCATCAGAAGTGATTCCTCCATCATCTGCTTGCAAAGTAGATGGAATGGCTATTGTTCACAAGATAAAAGGAGATAAGAAAATCTTTGCAGACACAGCATCTTTGGTTTTGTCAAAGGCCCATCATGAAGCATCAAACAGTGACAGATTAGACATTGTCTTTGATGTTTACAATGAAAACTCTATCAAAAATGCTGAGAGACAGTTACGCCAATCCACATCCAATAGCATAGAATACAAAAACATTCAATCCAAACAGCTTGTGGTACAGCAAAGAAACTTTCTTACATCCACAAGCAACAAGACCCCTCTCATTCAGTTCCTTGCCCATGAATGGAAGCAGAAGAGACATGTCAACAGACTAAATGGCCAAACTCTGTTGGTCACATGCAGTGATATCTGTCATCGCATAAGCGCCCAAAGTTGTGACACTGTGGCAGAGCTAGAGTCAACCCAAGAAGAGGCTGACACACATATCCTTTTACACTCGGCTCATGCAGCAACCTGTGGTTTCAAGACAGTTGTCATCGTTTCAGATTATACAGACGTCTTTCATTTGCTGTTAGCCTTCGATAAAGACATTCCTACCTCCCTTTATTGGAAAAGTGGAACCCACACTAGAGTAAAATACATAGCGGTACAGAAAATCGCTAGGATTCTACATGAATCTGTTTGTGAGGCAATTATTGGAATGCACAGTTTTACCAGATGTGCCTCAATCAGCACATTTGCTGGAGATGGGAGCTGAGTGCCCTTAAAATGTTGAAAGATGCCCTTCGGCTTCAGAAAATATTCTGTGATCTTGGGAAAAAATGGAGTGTATCCCCATCTCTGAGAGACAAGCTAGAATCATTCACGTGTGGGCTATACAGTATGTATCAAAAACTGCTACGGAAAAAGTTAATGAAGTGCACTATGGGATGTTTGCATCCAAAAAAGGACATATTGAGCCACACCATCTACCATCCTTCAGTAATGCTTTGCAAAAACACATTCTTCAGGTAAATTTTCAGACAGCTATCTGGAGATGTCTAGAACAATACCACAAGTACCAACACCCAATGCACATAGTTGGGAGGTGAAAATCATCGGAGGACAAGAAAAACTTACATTTGACTGGACTTATATCGCTGCAGCTCTCTATGGGCCAGAACGATCTCAAAAGTGGGATTTATTATGGCTTTCCATGTATAAGCATCAACGGTCCAATTCTAGGTTTTATACGATGCAGAATACAAATATGACAATTAATTTATCATATGATAGTAGTTTTTACAAGTTTCGCTATATTTCTTGTTTTTATTAGCGAGCACAAGTTGTTTAGGAAATACACTCCGTGCATCTGAAGGATAAGGTCTGTGATCAAGATCATTAGGGTCATGTTCGTTCAAAGATTCCCTTCACCTATAATGAAGGCCGGGCCATCAATTAACCTGGTCTAGGGTCGTGTTGTCACTGCTGTTGTCATATTCATCCCGAGTTGATCAGGGCACGGACAGAGAGCCCCTCAGAGAGATGCGTTATGCACACACCTGCTATCGTTAACGAGGAGGAGGGTAAACCCTGACCGCTTGAAGAAGTATGTTGAGGGGTGTATTACCAATGATGCGTGCTGCATCTGTGATGTCGTCACCCAAATGAGCAAAGTTCCAGTCAGGTCGAGATTGGAGCTGGGTGGTGGCCGGACATTCTAGGATGTAATGTAGAGGAGGCTCTTTGTTTCTCTCTGGGCAATAGGGACACAGCTCAGGCTCCAAACCAGCAATTTGCTTGTAGCACGGAAACCCCATACGCCGTCTTCGAATTCTTACTACGAGGTAATTGGGCAGGCCAGGGGGAACCAAAATCGGAGTATAGGATGTGGCTTTGGTGTACCAAGAAGCAGAGCGAGAGCCCTCTGAGATGCAGAGTTGATGGGCGGCACAGGAAAGTCGTTGAATAGTGTTGGAAACCCCATGGAGGATGTGCAAGGTACTGGGGCTTAAGTGAAATGTGACTTCCGGGAGGGAGCAAGCAAAGCGTGTGGCTGCATCAGCCAGCTCATTGCCGGCAATCCCAACATGCCCTGGGAGCCAGTGTACTGTAGAGTTACTGAGCCACCGTCATTTGTGATCAGTGACACTATGGTGCATATAGGAGTGACTAGATGTGTGTTGTCTGTAAGAGAGAATGTTTGCTAGCCCTGAAGGGATGAAAGGGAGTCAGTGTGAATGACAACACATCGATGCTGATGGAGATGAGTGTTGCGCGGTGCACCAAGGATTGCAACAAGTTCAGCTTGAAAAGCAGAGATACCTGGGGAGATGCACAATGATTCAGTGTAAGTCCCGAAGGTGAAAGCCAAGCCAGGAGAGCCAGCAGGGCAGACCGAGCCATCAGTAAAGTATGTTGCAGAGTCAGGGGAGTGCAGCGCAGCTATTTTACTGATGCCATCCTGCCAGAGGATGGCAGGAATGGAGTGTCGTGGTTTTGCTACAGTAGGGCTCAAGATGTTAAAAGTAGGTTGTGTCCACGGAGATGGGGAGTATATCCCGGGCAAGGCATTGAGGGACCCCTACATGCCTCCGGTCCCACACCCAAGCCGTGAATAACACACCCAAGCTGTGACTGACAGGAGCTGTGGCCTGAGCCCAATCATGCTGGGGTAGCAGGTCAGGGGGCCTGCCCAATAGCCACCGCATGAGAGCAGAGACGGAGTTGGGGCTGGCACTGCAGCATGCGGAGTGTCACTGCAGTCGCATGCAAAGCTATACGATGCTCCAGTGAGGGAAAGCCGCTGTCAATACGTAAATTGGCTAGTCTGGTCCAATGGAGAGCACCCAGCATAACCCTCAGTGCATCATTCTGGATCACCTCCAGAGATCGTATGGATGGTGAGGCAAGGTTAGTGAGGCAGATCGCACTGTAGTCCATGAGGAGGCAAACAACATGCATTAAGAAAGTGTGGAGAACACAATAGGATGCCCTGAGACTCCGTTTGGAAAGGTATGGGGGAGTGGAAATGTGGGTGGCAGCTCTCTCTCACAGGTATTTTACATGTCTGGTGAAGGTGAGCTCGCTGTCAAAGAAGACTCCCAGATATTGGTGGAGCATGAAAAATCCTAGACGGTGGCCACCAAGCAGCAGTGGATAGTTCTGAGGGCAGAAACCAAAAGGGAGGCACTTAGTCTTCTCAAGGTCGACCTTCAACCCGAAGTCGCAGCACCCGGCATGCAGCCTTTACAGAGCAATAGGTGCCTGGGTAAAGCAGTCCCTCCTTGAGAAGACCAGTGCCAAATCGTCCACACAGCAGAGCAGAGTAACGCCAGGACCACAGTCCATTGACAGTAGCCCCTCCACCAGCATGTTAGATAGTGAGGGGCTCAATACGCTCCCCTGGGGCGTGCCGTTGCCATGATGATGAAATGGTGAAAGCTGCCCCTGGAACCCTCACCCACGATAAGAGTCTTCCTCCCACTCCTAGTGCCATTAGGGCTGCCTGATTGCAAGCGGGTTAGCCAGCTCAAAGGCTTTTTCCAGGTCAAGGAAGACCGCAATTCCCCCACCACCTCGTACTACCCCGAGGAAGGATGCCAGGCAGTGAGTAGCACTCCTTCCTAGATGATAGGCATAAATCCTCGGGTGCAGCAGTCCCAACTGCCAGGTGAGGCGAGCGTGCACAACCCTCTTCGCTGTCTTAGCAACGCAGCTAAGAAGGGAGATAGGGCGCATGGTGGTGGGCTCACAAGGTTTAGGAATCGGGTGGATGACAGCAGTCTTCCATGACCTAGGCAACCGACCCTCAGACCACGAGAGGTTTAGCAGATCAAGCAGCCTCTCACTACAATAATCTCCAGTATGTGATAGAATGGAGTAAGTAAGCCCATTGGGCCCAGGAGCAGTGTTGGCCCTGCAGCGCAGCACTTTACTAAGTTCCCCGCTGGTGATGGAACAATCAGCTGGGTCAGGCTTATCACAGGCAGCGTGGACTGCAGCGAAGCGGGAGGCAGACAGCTGTGCCTGAAGGGCTCGTACTGACTGCAGGAGACTGTGGGATGTAGAGCGATCCGTAAAGTGTCATGCAAGTCAGCAGGCCTCAGCAACATGGTCAGGATGAGAAGGCGGGCGAGGAGGGCATGGATCGGAGATGGACCGGATTCTCCTCCACATCTCACGGAGAGTGGAGTGAGAATCCAAGGCTCTACACCACACTTATCCATGCCTCCTCCTTGATGCGGCGCTTCTCAGTCATTACATGTCACATAACCACAACCAGGTACTGACAGTGCGGAGATGTACGGTGCCACCGGTACTGTTTATGTGCAGCATTCAGCCTGTGGTTCAGTTCTCTGACCCTGTCACAATAGACCTAATCATCCTGCTAGCACTTCACGGATCATCTCTGCAGAGGAATAGTGAAGGAGGCAGCCTGTGAAAAGGCAGGGGCTACCTGATCTGCTCGACTCTCAAGGTCTGGGGCAGGAGGAGATGCCACGAAGGCAGCGGCTAATGCACGGCCAAAACCAGCCCAGTCAGCCCTGCAGAGATCCCACCGTGGCAGAGGGAGTGGTGGAGGCAGAAGCAGAGCCATTGGTAGAGTGACCTCAAGGGCAAAGTGATTGCTTGCGAGGTGAGGGTGCAGCGACCACTTTGCCAAACCCGCGAGGGGGGAGGACATAAATGCCAAATCAAGGTGCCCCCCATCAATGTGTGTAGCCTCGGCAGTGTCGTTTAGGAGGGAGACACCACCATCTCCTCCAGTACTAATGAGATGTGCCGCCCTGCATCACTGGACTGAAAGGGCGAAGAGAGAAGGGCGTAGTGGATGTTAAAGTTGCCCCCGATATACACAGAGCCCCTGGCAGCCTAGGAGAACAGGTCTCCCAACTCCAGGGTGCCCCTGCAGCTTCAATATACGTTATATACCGTTAGAGGTGACGTCGCCAGGTGGAGAACCAAGCCCTGTACCTCCACATCAGGTCCACAGAAGGGAGGGGGGTAACAATCTGTGCACGCGATGTGGTCCTGAACCAGGATGGCACATCCCCGTGTCACGCCACGAATATATGGGAGAAGATGAGTTGTGTAACCAGGAAGATGGAAAGCCATTCCTTCGGGTAGTAGTGTCTCCTGAAGTAGGATGACATGAGGACGATGCCTCATAGCTGCCTCCTTTAAGAGTGTGAGCTAGCTTCTGGTCCCTAAACAGTTCCATTAGAGGATGCGGAGGTGGTTGGTGGCATCTCGCAGGTAGGTGGATCCTGCTGTGGGGCATCATCCATGGGAACCTGGGTCACTTGCACCATCGTCACCACTGCTGGTGTTGGTAGGGGCTCTGCAGAGGGCACTGGAGGACATGATGCCCAAGCGGCTGGTGAAGGGGCAGAGAGAGGCTGAGCTCCAGCCTTCTGATCTCGACAAGGCTTCCTGTGGAGGCAAGGAGAAGCAGGGGAATGGTGCTGCCACTTCTTCTCGTAAGCCTCATCGAGAATGAGACCAACCGCAGCAACAGCAGGGTCTTTGCTCAACGGCAGACCCGTCATTTGTGCAATCATCTGCACAACCGCCACAGCGACTTGAGCTCCTCCATCGAGAAGAGTGGAGTTGGCTGGGTAAGAGCCGGAGGGGGGGGGGGCCAAGCTCGGAGCTAGGTGGCAGGGCCTGGGGAGAGTGCTCTACCAGACAGTGGATCTCAGCAGTGGTCTGGCCCTGGAGAAGAGCTGTGGGCAGGGGCAGAAAGTCGGCCTCGTTGAGAGCGGGTGGACTTGGTGCAGTGGGGCGGCATTGTTGTCCCCAGACAAAAGTGCCTGGGGGAACCAGAGTGGCACTGGCAGCCTGCTGGCTTTGCACCCATGCAACCTGCTGTTCTCGTCCCTGCTTCACCCTTCGTCACTCTCACAGGGCAGCCGGGGTGCCACATGTGGTGGGACCCTGAGCAATTGGGGCAGTGGGCGGTGACAGGTTCTTTTGCCTTGAAGCGCGCTAGACAAGGCTTGGTGTCATGGGTGCCACTGCAGATCCCACACACCTCCGGGCGTGTGCAGGTGACCCGATGGTGGCCGTAACATTGACAGGGGGAGCACTGCAGCAACTCTGGCATGTATGGGTGAAAGTAGAACATACCCCAAATCCCAAGGTCTAGCTGTGGCACTAGAGGGCCCCTCAGAGTTACACACACCTACTGTGTTTCCTCCCGGGTGTGGCAGTTTCAGGACCGCATTGCCTCCACCACCAGGCTCTGTGTAAGCAGGATATCCACCGGCATATGTCAGGGATAGCCCATGACTATGGCCTTTGTAAGCTGGCCGCCCTGAGACAGCTTCACAATCTGCACCTGCAGGGCTTCCTCCTCCGCCACCACCCTCAGCTGCCGATACGCCTCCTCGGTGGCTGGGATCAGCACACAGCTCTCGTCAAGCCAAAAATATTCGTAATCACAAGCCCTTGCAGGTGATGTTCCAGGGCTGCGACCATGTCATGGCTGGTGCTGAATCCCTCCTGAAGAGGCACGCAGGAGGCCGGGAAGGTGGAGTGGGGTTGTGGAGGTGCCCTGACGGAGACTGAGGGGCATGAAGCAAGGCCCCCATGGGACCACCGTGCATGGCGCCAGGTGTGGGGCGTTTCTGTGTGTCACTCGCCATGTTTTCCATGACACAGGGATCCATTCTTCTTCCTCAAGAGAGGCAACAGGGAATGCAGAGGAATAGTGACCAGTGGCGTCATGGTGGCACGAAAGCCCATAAACATGCCAGACTAAGGTGAGGAGGGCGATGGCCCAGAGGGAGCTGAGGCTGTGTTGCATGGCTTTGGGGACTTAGCAGCATGGCCGTGCGCAGCATGAGAAGAAGCTGGGTTGGCAGAGTTGATGGAGAGAGCAGGTGAATTGGTAGACACCTCTTCCATCGCCTCGTGGAGGAGGGGCAACCTTCACTGAGCACTTAGAGGAGGAGTTAGTCAAGGCAACAGAGCAGCGAGCTACAGCCCCAGCAGATCAAGATGTGTGAACAGCAGGGTAATCCCTGGGCATCGATGAGTGGGAGCTCCCGGAGGAGAGCTGCCGCTTCCGCTTTGCACCCACAACTGGTTTAGGTGGGGAGGGCCTCAATGTAGGGGCAGGGAGATAGGCAGCCCCCAGGGGCCTAGGGATACTGGATCCCTTCATTCACCCTGCTACAGACACACAGACAACTCACAGACACTTCACACACACAGACTCTCAGACATGCTCAGCAAAAATGAAAAAACAGTAAATGAGGCCTAAGTCCCTACAGTGACAGGCAACCTATGCTCCCTGCCCTCTAAAGGGCGACGTAGGAGTCCCCGCCACTGCCCCGTGAGGGCCTTCCCTAATCTAACAGAGCCGCCCTCAGTGCTTCCTATAACCAGGCCCTAATGCCTCCCCCCCCCTCAAGGAAATGCCCTAACGGCACTCCTTCAGGGTTCGGCGTTGTACCACACTGAGGGACACTAATGGCAGGAAAAAAAAACAAAAAAAACACACGCTCACACCCACACTCACACACAGGCAGACAGATGTCTGTCAGCCGGAGACAGAGTCTCAGCAAAAATTGGTAAAATGGAGAAAAAATCCTCCTTAGTGCCAAAGGCTAAGTCCCTAAACGGCAAAAACCTGGTAGAACTCTGGAATATCATCCTTTATAACTGAGGCAGAGTCCAGTGTAGTAGAGAGACGGGCCAGAGGTCTGTACAACATGGTGGCTGGTCAGAGAATGAGGGTCGTGTGTGCGAAGGCCTGTACAGCATGGAGGCTGTTCAGGGAATGAGGGTCGTGTGCACAAAGAGCACTATATATTCACATATTGATACTTTGCTGGTACGATTAAAACGGTAATTCAACAAAAAATAGTGTTTCATTGTTGTATTGCAACCATTAATTGCAACAATGTCAATTTTCGTTGGTTGATATAGATGGCACTGTACAGAACACCGATCCAATTAAAGCTCGTTTATTCTAAAGAGTGCAAGTATGCGCAGCAACAGCAAGTGGTAACAGGTAATTGACGCATTTGTCTAAACTATGAGATAAAAATCGGTGCGTAGGGAGCTGCAGGTTTTTAAAAAATTCTATAATTTCATTGTTTCATGCTACCTGTGTAGCTTCCAACATCGTGTAACTAATCACTCTGTACATCACTGCCAGACTGGCGAAATCGTTCAGTGTTTATTCCAAGCGTATCTTCATCATCCCGTCTATCTTGTGACTCTACTGATTTGTGTATCATGCTCTGAAATAAGGTAGAGCTTACTGGGAAACTAAGAGCTGAATATTCTTTTTTTAACAACATAGATGAGCGTGCTATGGTAGTACAATTTTATGCGTAATTTGATTACGGGAGCTGACTCATCGTGGATAACTGATTTTTTTCGAGTACTACAAACATTTTAAAGACTACCTGCAGTGAAACCTCCGCGTTTACATGAAATCAAATATTCGAATAAATCCCACTTTTCAGATCGTTCTGCCCCACTGTGTAGCTCCAGAATCAATAATGGAATTCCTGGCATGTAACTGTGCCAAGTCTTGCACAGCACCCACATGTAGCTGTATGGTCAATGGGTTGAAGTGTTAGGAACTTTGCAGACTGTTAACATATGAGAACCAGCCAACTGATGACAAAAGATGATGATGATGATGATGATGATTCTCCAGGCATTAGTCTTTCCATCCATAAGTGTATTTCTAAATAACAAACGTAATTTTAACAGGATTTATATCTTCATTTTCAATAGAATATGTCTGTATCATAAAGAAAATAAATGTATTTTGTTTTATATTCTATCACAAATGTATCAGTTCATCAGACTGTGGTAAAAATTACAGATTTATTTGACGTAATTCTGTACATCTCTCTTGATGGGCTTTGTAGAAGGTAAGCTACCGATTCCAAATTGCTATCATATCAAAATGTGATCACCAGATATCTACTTTTCAGAGCATGCATATTAGAGTTGGCCATCTTGAATGATACCTGTCACCCTAAATTGGGGTACATGGCTCACAGACTATTTATACCCTTCCTCACTACTCGATTGTTCTAGGTGCTCCTAACAACAACAGTTCCAAGTTGCAGACACCCTAAATTAAATTGCATGATTTAACAATCATCGAGATACATTTTAGAGAAAAAAAAATAACGCATTACTTTACAATATACTCCGTTCACAACAATGGGCTACCTGGCAGCTCTAGCAACTGAAAATGCGTGAACCATAGGGAAATTTCCAGTACCTCCTGGCTAGCACTCCTGCCTCTTAACTTTACCCCCTCCCTAGTCTTTTTGTCATCCCGACAAAAGTAAACAATATAATAAAAAAAACATAATCGGAAATCCAAACTAAACATTTAATTATACACAAAATAATCCTTCAACTTCTCAGGATTTCTTCTATGACATTTCCGATGACATCCCTGCTCCTCTGCACAGTCCACTCTTCCTGGAATGACTTGGTCCTCATCCTGATTCACTTCTTCCCTTGGGAAACTGTCACCATCCTCTTCTGCTTCAGCTCCTTTGTCCTTCTCAACATCATCTGTTGTTGGTGTTCACAATTCCTCGAAGACGTCCTAGCTCTACTGTCCTGGCCCATGATACTGCCACAGACGATCCACGTGTACCACCTTTGGCTGAGACTTCCCATCTCCCCGAAGCTGGTACGTTAAATATAACAGGCAATCCAACACAGTGTAGGGCCCATCCCACGGTCTCTGCTGAATCGGTAACTGTCCCTTCTTCCGATGAGGATTGTATAGTCAAACTTTGTAACCGTCCTTGAAGCTCACCTTACTTTCTGTGGCATCATACTTGCACTTCATCACTTTACCAGAAAACTTCAGAGCTACTCGAATTTGATGATGTTATCTCAGCCAGTCTTCCTGAAGATGGTTCACATAGTTGGAGGTGTCTGTAGGCAGCTCTTGACCAGGTCTTTCCATTAGATCAACTCGTAATCACAGATCGTGGCCCATCATCAGTTTTGAAGGGGTGTGCCTGGTAGACTCGTGGAATGCAGACCGATATGCCATCAGCAATGCAGGTAATTTCTGGTCCCATTCTATCTGTCCCTGTACATAGTACTTAGCCAGTTTTTGTCCCAGGGTCCACTTGAATTTCTCACATTCCACATGATCATGGCTTTCATGATGTCGTCCTGGTCTTGATGTTCCCCAGTAACTTGCAGCAATCACGGAACACAGCAGACTCGAAGTTTCTACCCTAGTCTGAATGTAGCCCTTGTGACATCCCAAAACAACAAAAGAATTGGTCAGCCAACACCTGAGCAACAATTGCGGCCTCCTGATGGGGAATGGCATAGGCTTCTGGCCACTTTTCGAAATAGTCTATGGCAACGCATATATACTGGTTTCCTCTTTCAGTGAGTGTCAGAGGTCCAGCAATGTCCACTGTGACTCTTTCCACTGGTGCACCCACTTGGTACAGCTGAACGGGCAAAACCACGTTTCTTGGGTCTCTTCTTGGATCAATATACATCACAAGCCCAACACCACTCTTCAACATCCTGAAACATGCCAGTCCAGTAGAACCTCTGTCACAGCTGACTTAGAGTTTTCTTCACTCTCAGATGCCCACTAGTGATCTGGTTATGAAACCCTTCTAAGACCTCAGACCTCATTTTCTTAGGAGCCACCAGTTGCCAATACTTGCTGAGGCCATCAGGTGTCTCCCACTGTCACTCCAGTAGTCTGTTGTTCAAACGAAGAAGGTCCCACTACCTCCTGTAGCTTTTAGTCGCAGGGCTGAACCCGAAAACCTCTTTCCAAGATGGTCGCACTGTACTCTGTTGCAGCCAATCTAGCACTGGTTGTAAATCTGTATCCTCCACCTCTTTAAACTCTTTTTGCCATTGGCTGTTAACTTGTACATTTCCTTCTTGCTGGAAGTTTGCTCTCATTCAGCCAGTCCCAAAGAAGGGTGATGTTTAGAGGAGAGATGGTATTCAACAGAGAGAAAGTTAGAGGAAAGGCCGTGAATGTTGCAGAAATGAAGAAGAAGTGAGTCAGACAGTGGTTCCAGGCATCTCTCTGAGTCGTCACCGGGAGAGGGGTGGATGGTGGAGGATTTTATGTTCCCCCCCCCTCCCCTGGGGAATCCAAGGCCTGATTTTAAAATGCCATTTTATTTTATTTTTTAATCTTGAAAAGGAAGTGTAGTGTGTACTGTGCATGTAGTTTCGTGTTGACAGAGAAACTTGTATTGGAGAGCATTGTCACGGGGTTTTTATAATATCACTGTAATTTTGAAATGAATGGTTAAATGTTATTTAAATTGATAATAATATTCAATAATATTGAAGAGCAGGGACAATGATTGTCTTACTAAATCAAACAACGATTACTTTACGCTGGCCTGCTTCGCACGATTCTCTCAAAACAAGAATTTACAAACTTTCTCAACAGTACACAGAAGAGACTAATTACTCATAATTGCTGACTTACTGTACTGTTAGCCTCTGGAGAAAGTTACATCACCCCTGACAATAAATAACTAATACTAATAATAATAACATCAGGTTCTTGCTGATGCATTAACTCCTGGCACAACGGATTTTAAGTTAATACAACAAGACTGGTCTAAGTACCAGTTATGAAAGCAAACGTTTATGCAAGCTAGGAGTTATATGGAAAATAAGCTTAATTTGGATTAAATGAAACAAGATTTTACTTTACATTGAGCTCAAGAAAGGAACTGTTAAATTTATTAATCACAAAAAATAAATTTAACGTTACAATTCAAATCAAATTAAATGAGACGCACTCACTCACTCACTCACGCAATAGCTAAATACTTACGCCTAGGAAAAAAACACCTTAATTAAACTCTTATAACTAGGGAAATACAAGAAGGAAATACTATAGTCGATGAATGCTGCGTATCACCCAAGCTGAACTAGGATGGAAGTACTGAAGAACTGTGGAGTTTGGGTACTAGCTGACCTCACACTGCTGACACAGGACCTCTCTCCGTCGCAGCAACAACTGGACTGAATTCAAATAATGTATAGGCAGGACGCACAAGCTACCAGAAGAAGGCGTGGCTAACGGTTTAGGCAAGCAGAGGCGAACGATAAAGAAACAATAGTATCGCTCAGTAGCGCACTTAGTGACGTGCATTAAATCGGTCACCCCTGAAAACGGTGACGAATGTTTTGAAAAGTATACTCCGAAATGGAGAGAGAAACGGTTAGCTGAGCGATACGCAGTGAGTTTTCCACTAATAGTTCGTGGCTTCTCACAAAAGGGAAATGTCGCGGATTGATTCGTGACATTACGCCCTTATAGTTAAATTTTTTCCTTATGGGAAAAATTTGTGGATAAAAAATATATATATATATATATATATATATATATATATATATATATATATATATGTATACATCCTAAGTCATTCACACAAGATTCACACTGTGGTGTGTGTGCTATCCTGCTACAGGAGAAGCAGTGAGCGAAAAAAAACTCGTATTTACGTTAATAGAAGCAAGCTTGAGGGAAAAACTCCATGACGACGGTGAAAATCCCGTACTCAGGTCAAACTGAGCGAAAATTCGCTACATTTACACTGACAACTAATTGTTGTGTAGCGTGGTGTATGTAATACACGGTGTAGGTGTGACAGTTGTAGTGTAACTGTACCTACGTGTAAAATGACACAGTAAATAATAATATGGCGACGATGAAGGCAGAGGAGAAGAGGCGGCAGCGTGCGGCAGACGATCAGCTGGTCCGCACAGCAAAACTGCTACACCCATTGCTGAACCTGCAAAACCAATTGAGGTGGAGCATCAAAAGTGTCAATGAGACAAAATTTTATTATGTTACAATTACTCTCTGCCTAGCAGTCAGTGCTACGACGTACATTCGAGGTCGCCATTAATTATAGCACACAATTATGGTCGGCAAGTTGAGAATCCTTGTGCAAACTCGGGTCTTCCATAGCCTCAAACTGCACACGGGTCCTCAACCTGTGCCTTAACCTACAGTACTTATATTAATATCGGGGAGCTGAGAATCCTTGTGCAAACTTGGGTCTTCCATAGCCTCAAGTCGCCTCTGCGGAGTTCTCTCTCGAACTTCCCCCTTAACCTACAATACAATACTTATATTAGTACCGGGAAGCTGAGAATCCTTGTGCAAACTTGGGTCTTCCATAGCCTCAAGTCGCCTCTGCGGAGTTCTCTCTCGAACTTCCCCCTTAACCTACAATACTTATATTAGTATCAGGGAGCTGAGAATCCTTGTGCAAACTTGGGTCTTCCATAGCCTCAAGTCGCCTCTGTGGAGTTCTCTCTCCCCCCTTAACCTACAGTACTTATATTAGTACCGGGAAGCTGAGAATCCTTGTGCAAGCTTGGGTCTTCCATAGCCTCAAGTCGCCTCTGCGGAGTTCTCTCTCGAACTTCCCCCTTAACCTACCGTACTTCTATTAGTACCGGGAAGCTGAGAATCCTTATGCAAACTTGGGTCTTCCATAGCCTCAAGTCGCCTCTCAACTTCCCCCTTAACTTACGGTACATAATATGTATGTACAGGCCCTGGACATAATGTGTCCTGTGGGGCCAATGGGCGAGACGTCAGGTCTGCACCCACTTCACCACTACCCTGTCTCTCAACTGTCTCAGAGATTACGGGTGTGGTCACAAATGGCACAGGAAGGGCATGTCCCTGATTAGTGGTGATACTTTGGCACACACTGCAGGAACGGACAAAACTATCTATGTCTCGTCCCATCCCTGGCCAGAAAAAGTCAGCTCGGATACGGCCCCGGGTCTTCCTTTTGCCCATGTGACCTCCTGAGGCTGAACAATGACCCCATTGTAACACTGCTAGGCGGTACTTGGCGGGAACGACAAACTGCAGTCGAACCTCGCCCTCGGGTGTTCATGACTCACGGTAGAGCCGTCCTTGTTTACGAAGGAACTTGGCTCGACCTCCCCATGAATACTTAATCACTCGACCCTTTTGTTTGTTCCGCACGGTAGCAAGTGTCGGGTCAGAATGTTGTTCTTGTACAACAAGTCGGCTACACATCAGATCTTGCGGCGATTCAATGATCACTGGGGTGACACAATCTGGAGCCTCAGCCATGGCTCGTGTTACCGCAGCAGCCGAAGTCTGAGTAGCGTCATCGGAGCAACTATCCTTGACTCCATTAATATTGCCTACTATAAAGTCAAATAGAGGCTCTGGCATGACAACTGCAAGTGTCGTACCAGTATAAAATGGAGATGCCACCTGGATACATGCCTCAGGGAACAATCTCACTGATCCATCAATAAGCTTTGCATGGATCTGTCGACCTGTATACTGCTCAGGTCGAACTAAACTCTGCTTAACAGAGCAACCTGAGGAACCATTGTCTCTCAGGACCTTCACAGGAATGTCTCCCACAAACCCTGGCTGAACAAGGAAGGTACTGTCACCTGTGGGAGGGCCTATGGAGGAAGCAGCTAGCCACTCATGAGGCTGCTGAATTGATGTGGCAAACATTGTGCCTTGTGAATTATATTGGGAAGATGGAACATTGGCCATCTGGGGAGGGGGGTTCACTGTCACTGTGGGACTAGTGAACTGTGGGGAAGTACCCACACTGGTAGGGACGTGACCACCGTGCTGCTGCTGAGGAATGAAGGCTGCATTCGCTTCCTGCCTCTTTTGAGCTGGTGGTGAAAAAGTTTGTCCCGACGGTCGGTTGCGTGGCTGATACTGCTGCTGGTCAGGGTACTTGTTGTACCGCTTCCAAGCAGGCTGCTGTGTATTTTGCCCCTGGTCCTTCTGTGGTTTTGGACCTTGGCCATTACTCTGAGAACGGCCTTGGTGCTGGGATTCAGTCTGAGACGGCTTCCCAGACTTGGCAGTATCTTTTCTGCTCCAGGTGTTTTGCTTACGAGCTTGATACCCGTATGCAGTAAAGAATGCGTCAGCCTTCTCTGCCATTTGGCTGGCATCTTTCACCTGGCAGATCTTAAGCTGTGCTATGAGCTCAGCAGGCCACGACCTCTCTAGCTGTGTACGCAGCATTAGGTCAATTATCCCCTCACGCGTGGAAGGAGTTTCATCTTTCTCCATCCACTCATTTAAGTAAGCTGTGAGACGATCAAGGAACTGAACAGCTGTCTCCTTGTCTTGGAGACGAGCTCGCATGAACTGAACTTTGGCGTTGTCTACTGTGAGACCATACGCCTTAATGAGTGCAGCTTTCATCATCTCATATGTGAGATTGTCTCCACGAATTCTGTGGAGAATATCGAGGGCAGGGCCCTCAAATAGGCTAAGAAACTGAAGCCACTTAGCTGCCTCATCCAGTTGATACATGTCTGCCATGTCCTCATAACGAGCTATGTATGGCTCGATTCGCTCGCTTTCCTTGTATGAAGGAAGCTTGATGCGTGGGGTCGCCAGGACATGTGCAGGGAGAACGCTCGTGGAGCTTGGACCAACTGCACCAGACGTGTCTGAAGCCAAGGAATCTCGCTTGAGCTTCATAATTTCAAGTTCATGTTCTCGTTCTTTGTCTCGTTGTTCACGCTCGTATTCGCGCTGTTCTCGCTCTTTTTCTAACTCGAGCTCGCGTTGTTTCTGCTCGTATTTGCGCTGTTCTCGCTCATACTCGCGCTGTTCTCGCTCATACTCGCGCTCTTTCTCACGCTGCTCTTGTTCATATGCACGCTCTCTTTCACGTTGTTCGCGCTGTTCTCGCTCGTATTCGCGCTGAATCTTACGCTATTCACGGGCATCATTCTCGCGCTGCTGCTCCTGATTATGCCGTGAGAGTATATACTCTTTAATTTCGGTTGGGTCCGAAAGACCCATATCTTTGGCTTCCTGTAAAAATATGGTGGTAGCCATAGTGCTAATTTATTAAGCAAACCGAAACTGAGTACTGACTGCTTAGCGACGAATACTAATAAACACAAATAAAGAATACAGACACAAGCTAGTGGTGACCAGTCTTATCCAGTTAACTGGCAAAGATAAATAAAAAATGTAAATGACTGGGAAGACTCAATAATAACACAATGGGTACGGCGGCTACCCAGGAGCGAATAAAATCGTCTGGCGTTACCAAGAATAAAGTACTAAATAGAGTTAAGTACTCTACTGATTAATAAAGCAAAATTCACTTGCTAAATTAAGGGTAAACACCAGTAAGCTTGTGCCTATAAACTTTAATGATAAATACCTAATTATGAATGAGTGAGCACTATCTCGTGAATAGCTTTATAGCTAGGAGTTAATATCCTAGAATGAGGTCGCCAATTGTCAGGGAGTTTTTATTATATCAGGGTAATTTTGAAATAAATGGTTAAATGTTATTTAAATTGATAATAATATTCAATAATATTGAAGAGCAGGGGCAATGATTGTCTTACTAAATCAAACAACGATTACTTTACGCTGGCCTGCTTCGCACGATTCTTTCAGAACGAGAATTTACAAACTTTCTCAACAGTACACAGCAGAGACTAATTACTCACAATTGCTGACTTACTGTACTGTTAGCCTCTGGAGGAAGTTACATCACCCCTGACAATAAATAACTAATACTAATAATAATAACATCAGGTTCTTGCTGATGCATTAACTCCTGGCACAACGGATTTTAAGTTAATACAACAAGACTGGTCTAAGTACCAGTTATGAAAGCAAACGTTTATGCAAGCTAGGAGCTATATGGAAAATAAGCTTAATTTGGATTAAATGAAACAAGATTTTACTTTACATTGAGCTCAAGAAAGGAACTGTTAAATTTATTAATCACAAAAAATAAATTTAACGTTACAGTTCAAATCAAATTAAATGAGACGCACTCACTCACTCACGCAATAGCTAAATACTTACGCCTAGGAAAAAAACACCTTAATTAAACTCTTATAACTAGGGAAATACAAGAAGGAAATACTATAGTCGATGAATGCTGCGTATCACCCAAGCTGAACTAGGATGGAAGTACTGAAGAACTGTGGAGTTTGGGTACTAGCTGACCTCACACTGCTGACACAGGACCTCTCTCCGTCGCAGCAACAACTGGACTGAATTCAAATAATGTATAGGCAGGACGCACAAGCTACCAGAAGAAGGCGTGGCTAACGGTTTAGGCAAGCAGAGGCGAACGATAAAGAAACAATAGTATCGCTCAGTAGCGCACTTAGTGACGTGCATTAAATCGGTCACCCCTGAAAACGGTGACGAATGTTTTGAAAAGTATACTCCGAAATGGAGAGAGAAACGGTTAGCTGAGCGATACGCAGTGAGTTTTCCACTAATAGTTCGTGGCTTCTCACAAAAGGGAAATGTCGCGGATTGATTCGTGACAAGCATACTGGCCTACTCTGTGTTACTGAAACACTGAAAAAGTTCAGCAAAGGGGGATGGTCAGGAACTAGTCCCGAGGGCTGATGAAACGGGAGCTCCAGCTCTCCCTGTCATCAAATTTCCATCCACCTTGGGAGTAATGCCCTGCTCGACTGGTGCTACAGTCTACTCCTCATAAGAAGGGTGACCATTCCCAACCCTCAAACTATCGTCTAATTGCTTTAACATCCCGTGTCTCAAAAGTTTTTGAGTCATTTCTTAACAGAAAATTTTTAAAGTACCTTTCTTATCACAACCTTCTTTCTTATCGTCAGTATGGGTTCCGTCAGGGACGCTCCACTGGCGATCTTCTCGCCTTCCTTTCAGACTCCTGGTCATCCTCCTTTCGGGACTTTGGCGAAAGCTTTGCCATTGCACTTGACATCTCAAAGGCTTTCGATCGAGTCTGATATAAATATTTAATTTCCAAACTGCCCTCTTACGGTTTCTATCCTTCTATCGGTGCATTCATCTCTAGCTTCATTTCTGGTCATTCTGTAGCCGCTGTTGTAGACGGCCATCGTTCTTCTCCTAGATCTATCAACAGTGGTGTTCCTCAGAGCTCTGTCCTATTACCAACTCTCTTCCTCTTATTCATCAATGACCTTCTAAGCTGTATATCTAACCCTATCCACTCGTACGCTGATGATTCCACCCTTCACGTTTCCATTCGGTTCCCACAACGTCCATCTCAGCAGTTATTTCAACAAACAAGGGATGAGGCATTGGCACACCTAATGTCTGACTTGGTTCGTATCTCTGATTGGGGTAAAAATATATATATATTTTTCTATGCATCAAAAACTCAGTTTTTACACCTATCAACCCAACACAATCTTCCACAGGAGTACCCACTAATGTCTAATAATATCCAGCTAAATCCTGCACTATCCTTGAACATGCTTGGGGTTTCATTCACTCCGGACTTATCTTGGGAAGAACATATTGCATCTCTTGTAAAATCTGCTTCCAAGAGATTCGGTGTGCTAAGCCAACTCCATACTTTCTTTATCCCAGCACAGTTGTTGACTTTATACACTGATTTTATTTGCCCCTGTGTAGAGTACAACTCTCATGTGTGGGGAGGCTCCCCACATACAGCTCTTCTCAATATGATGGAGTCAAAGGATTTTCGTCTCATCAACTCTTCTCCTCTTACTGGCTCCTTTCAACCTCTGTCTCTTCTCCGCACTGTTGCATCTTTATCTCTTTTCTCTCGCTACTTCAATGGTCACTGCTCCTCTGAACTGTCTGCTTGCATCCCTCCACCTCTGTGACGGGTGCATAGCAGCCGTCTAGCAACAAACTCTCACCCCTTTTCTGTCCAACTCTCTAATGCAAGAGTTAACCATTACTCCCAGTCCTTCATTTATGCAACAGGTCAACTTTGGAACTGTCTCCCTTTGTCTGTATTTCCTACTTCCTATGATCTCCAGTCTTTCAAATGCAGTGTGTCAGGGATCTTGAAATGAACAGATCTTGAATTTGGCTCTCTTTTGTATTGTATTTGTTTTTTTCTTGGAAGGAACAGTTTGTGGCCTTCTGGCCTTTGGTTCCTTCTTACATAAAAAAAAAAAAATCTTGCACCCACTTCAGGTCTTTTTCAGCTAACACTAGCTCTGTCACTGCAGAACAGCTGCATTTCTTGCTAAGATCTTCATTCCTACTACATTACTTGCAACGTGGGTCACAAGGCCGATGACTCAGGCTGTCAGCTTTGCCATGTACCCGCCGAGGATGGTGTTGCACATCATAGTTGTGCTGGTCCAGTTTCCTGAGTCAACTTTCCAGTTGTCCTCCTGCAGCCTTCTTATTATCCTCCTCTTTCTTCTCTGGACATTCAGAACTGAAGTGTCCCACCTCACCTCATGCCCAACACCTTTTTGTTAAAAGTGCAGATTTCTTTGCACTCTTCTGTAACTGTTCTTGGTCCTTCTTCGGTTTGTAATAATCCTCCTTCCTATATCCTGACTTTTCACAGAACCAGCAACCTCCTTTGATCTTCTCCTGTTCCCTCCTCCACTTGTAGCAGTCCTCTTTCCTATGTTCTGGCTTCTTGCAATACCAGCAACTTCCATTTCATTTCTTCACTTCACGTACCTGCCTCTTTCTTGCCTTGCATCCTGCATTATATCCTGCCTGCAAACTGGATGTACTGGACCTGATGTAGGACTCAGATTCCAAAGTCTGACTAATGCTTCTTGCATGCATTTTGGTTGTCGTTGCTTCACTTGCACTTTCAGTTCTGTGCTATCCAGAGCACCGATGAACTGGTCCCTCAGTAAAATAGCCACTAGGTTAGGTGCTGCTCCAGGGTACGCCTTGTGTGCCATACTCTCCAGATCATGAGCAAGTTGCTAAAGGAATTCGCCTAGAGCCCTTACACAGGTCCAGAATCTTGTTCTGTATACCCCAGTCTGGTACATGGTCCTGTATCTGTGCTCCAGCACTTCTAATTGGGACTGATATCTGTTCCTCTCCTCCACTGATGTCTGGCCAAGAATCCCCGTTGTGGCACTCTTGAGGCCTGTAGAAAGCTGCACTGTCCTCTGTTTATATCTCAACCATTCGGATCAGCAAGTAACTCAAACTGCACACGATAAGCTTCCCAAGATAATTCACCATCAAATTGCTGAGATTTCTTTTAAATTGAGCCCCCATTATAGCCATGCATTTCTCTGGTATGAGGCCTAAAAACTGGGGCATCATAATTACGTCCATGACTCAAAACTCCTACATTCTGATTATTCATCCCTGTAATGCTACCTTTAGATGCT
Source organism: Coenobita brevimanus (assembly GCF_032717465.1). Taxonomy (NCBI): domain Eukaryota; kingdom Metazoa; phylum Arthropoda; class Malacostraca; order Decapoda; family Coenobitidae; genus Coenobita; species Coenobita brevimanus. Next base: position 40,715,465 of record NC_136999.1, on the reverse strand, counting down.
TTGGATTCATGAAGATTCACCATACACTGTTCACTTTTTTTTTTTTTTTTTGCTTCCTGTACACTATTCTAAGGCTTGGCAGCACAAGATTACTCTACGGCCTCAGTTCTGTCACAAATTAACTTCAACTGGTAGTGTAGAAGCTGTCAGCACTCCGTTTTTTCTTACCTCACTCTTTTGCTGCTGAAACTTAGTGTATACTTCCTCCTTCAACTGTTGCTGTTTTTCCTTCACTTCCCCCATGAAAGCGTCTTGCTGTCCCTGCATCCTCTGTTGTATCTCCTCCTGTTGCTCCTGTAATGTCTCTTGAAGCCTTTCATATCGTTTTTTCTGTTCTTCACTTTGTGCCTATAGTTGTTCTCTGAATTATTTCTTGAGCTCTTTCTGTTCTTCATTTTGTGCTTGTAACTGTTCACTTTGTGTTTGTAGTTGTTCAGAAAGTTCTTTCTTTCCTTCAAATTGTGTTTGTAGTAACTTCATGACTGCAGCCAGAGATGCCTCCTCCTATCTCGCATGGGGTATTGTCTGTACACCTTCTGGTTCCATATTGAAGATTTGACTGTCTGCAGCACTTTTCTATCAAAACTCCTGAAACCACTTGTTACGTCGTCGTCCCACACTACTACAGGCTCCAACAATGGTACTTCAGTATAGGAATGACATCACCCAGTGAATTGTTCTTTGTAGGGTTAGCCTCTCTATGTACACAAGATAAACTCAGGCGTCAAAATAACACAGGCTTCAGATAGATAGATAGTTTATTGACCACAGCAATTACAGTTTGTTTTACAAAAATTATATAGTATACAAAATCATTTGAACAAAGTATAAATTAAGTAATTTTCTTACAAAAAAAAAAAAAACCTGCAGTCCAATATAAGTATCATATTCTAAGATAATCATAAATATAAGTATCACTAGCATTCGGCTTCTTCTATTCTTATGTGTACACAATTATCCCCTATTTATGCACATAAAATCATGATAATAGTCTTATACTCAATATGTTTGGCTATTCATATTCAGTACTTAAGTAATATACTCCTACATTATAATTATTACAAGTCATATTCAGATAAAATGTCATGAATTATTTTACATTCTACTTCGGGTGTAAAACGACCGGAAAACAAGTCATCAATCGTGGTAAAGTCATATTGTGTCCTAATGTGCTGTGTGAGTGTACAATGTTGTACTACATGAGACTCAGTTTGCACCTGACCACACTGGCACAACCGTTCAGCCAGAGGTAGTCTGCCTCGCCCCCCTCTGTCCCAACGACCTGTTTCACAGGCCAAACTATGACCACTGATTCGGAAGCGGGTGAACGATAATCTGTGTTTTTCATTCACTGAGTTTCTCTCTGTATATACACGGTGCAACAAAAAATTAGGGTTTATATCTTTGTACGTCACTCGTAGAGATGATTCACTTTCCATAACTGATACAATAAGATTTTGTCTACATTGTTCTAAACTTGTCACTTGGTCATTTTTATAATTTCTAAGTAATCTTGATGTTACTGTGTTATAATTCAGTGTCGTATTTATTGCAAACATGAGCGGATCGTCACCCATCTCGGACCTCGATTGCCATATCTTATTAAAGAATGTATGTTGCTTATATTTTACTAATTGTTGTAAAGATGGAAATCCTGCTTCAATACAGCAAACATCATTACAAGTTGATTTTCGTACACCAAGTAATTCTTTCAGGCACCAATTATACAATTTAATTATAGGCTTGAGGTCCGCGGTGAGCCACGACTCACAACCATATAACAGTGATGACATTAACGCTGCTTCGAACACTCGTCGTTTTACCATGAATGGGATATCAATATTTTTCTTTATAAAGTTCACAAATTTAAGGACATGTGGCATCTTTGAGACAGCATGTAGTTTTACGGCAGAGGATACCAAACCATCACCAGTAAACAAACAACCCAAATACACATATTTATCACACCACTTCACTGATAAACTACCTACATCTATTGGTTCACCGTCGTCTTTATTTCCGTTAATCACAAAAAATTTAGTTTTTGATTCATTTATTTTCATGCCGTATTGAGAACAATAATCTTGGAGAATATTAATCTTTGATACCATATTTTCTCGTGTTGTGGCCAGAAGTACAGTGTCGTCCATTAACACTAGGGTGTGTACCCACGATAAAAATCCGTCTACTCCTGATCCGTTCTTAATCATTTTTATTAAATCATTTACAAAAATTATAAATAGTAGGCATGATGTTGGCGATCCTTGGCGCACTCCTAAAGATACTGTGACCAAAACGGAGCCAATAATGCTCTGTGTAACTAAGTACATAGCAACCAGGGCCGCCAACATCACCGCACCACAACCTAACCTACGTAAAACACTAAATAAAACTTCTCTTGGGACAAGGCCATAGGCTTGAGAAAAATCTATGAAAGTCACATACTGTACAGTTTGAACTTTTTTCTCTTTGCTAAATCGCACAATAATCTTAAACAAACAACATGGTCCATACACCCTCTTTTCTCTTGTGCACCAGCTTGCTCTCTATAAAGTACGAACCAACGTTTCAGACGTGAACACAAGGCCATATCATAAAGCTTCGACATACTGTTCATTACACTAATTCCTCTATAATTCTATCGCCTTTTTTGAAAATTGTGAACATTTTTGTCTTCGCCCACTGAGTTGGATAGTTACCCGAATTAAATATATTATTAAATAGTGTAGTCAACAGTAATAGCCATGATACAGGTAAGATTCGGAATAGTCCAGGAGTCAAACCATCTAGTCCACATGCCTTATTTGGATTCATATTTTGAGCTTCTCTCACTACTTCATCCACGGTTATTGAGTCATCCAGTATTGGTATTGTGACGTCACCTATAATGTTGGGCAACTGTTGGTTGGTTGGGGGGTTTAATGAGCTTTCAGTAAACAATTTAAATTCATTATCACTTGGCTTATTAATAGGTCTTTTACTTAGTTCATCTGTCGGTTCATATTCGCCCTTCCATCCAACAGCTCTCCAGATTCTTGAATCATCTTTATCATTCAATAGTCTATCCCATCTAGATACATTATTGTCATTTACCTCATCTTGGGTTACACATCTGGCACTTCCTACACAATTATATAATATGTCTGTTACTTGTGTTACACATTCATTTATGTTCATGTTTACGTCAGGCAAATTATTTAGTTCAGATAAATTATTTACAAGTACTTGGGGATCTACACTCTGCATAGGGATAGGTTTCTTAGATAACTTTACATCATTAAACACTTTACTATGCAATACAGAGTGGTCACCCAAATGTTCAGATCGGAACACTAATTGGTCAATATCAACGCTGGGTAAGTTCACAGTTAGGGAAATGGGGGCATGATCACTAGGTAATGGATGGGTCTTAAACACATGAAAATCACTTACATTGTTAATCATACTTGGTGACATTAAACACACATCTAATTCTGAAACCCAATCATTACCCTTACGATATGTCTTATCAGCAAGGAAATGTGAATTATGTATCTTTAAGTTATTAACCACTAACAACTGTGAGTCGATACATATCGTTGACAAGATTTAGGCATTGTCATTTGGATGTTGTACAGGATCTGGCAATAATGGGTAGGAACAGATACAATTAGTTGGCAATTCAATAAGATTAGGAATGTCCTTAACCAGACTACCGAACTTTGAATTCATATCACCCAACACACAGAATGAGTCAATTAATGAAGTGGTTTTTAATTTCTCCTGTACAGATGCAAACGACGTATGTGAGTAGTAGGGTGAATCAGTAGGGGGAATGTAACAAAAACCGAACAATATTCTGGGGGCAAAACTAATTTGTAACCACACTTGGTCCTTAATACTAGTATCAACATGAGTTACACTTTTAGCTATACAGTTCTTAATTAAGACAACAGTGCCCTCACGATGTGATGCATCATTCACCGAACTTTTATAACCCACATACCCCGGAAAAGACACAGTTAGTGGGGTTTTTACTTCATTCAGGCTCACAATATCATATTTCTGAAGCAAACACTGAACGTTACGGTTCTCCAACTTTGTTGTAACTCCATTTATATTCCAAGAAATAAGTTTCAAATCTCGGAATTGCTGTGGTCCTCCTAAAAAGGCTGCGGGTTCCACGAGTCAATAACGGCATAATCTCAATACACCTTCCTCTCCCTCACATCCAGCCGGATCACACACCCGACGTTCTCAGGCCGCGCCTTCTCTGCTGCTTCCACATCCCGCAGGCGCTTCCACTCTGCTCGAACGCTCGGATGGGTGTCTCGCTTGATGTAAACTGCTTCATACTGCCTTCCAGATGTTTTCAGTAATTTTGCCTTCTCCATTACCTTATCCTTTGATTCTTTATTTCCCATGATGACGAGGATAGGTCGTTTAATTTCTCCTGCCTTCTGTCCAAGCCTTTTATAAGACACAACTTCTTCTTCCCCTCCAACTACTGACCAAATTTTATCAATTTTCTCCTTATCCAGCACTGCGTCATCTAGGGGTTCGTTTTCTTCCGGTACACCGAGAATGACCAAATTCCTCTCCCTTTCTTTACGGTCCAGGGTCTCTAGGAATCGTTGTTGTTTAGCTATGATGTTGGCTTGTTTTTCTACTTGAGTCTGAAGATCATTTAGTTTTTTGTTCATAGGGCTATCGGGTGAATTAATAAACTCCTTCAACTCTTTTACCTCCTTCAATAGAGTTTGTATGTCGTCCTGGAGTGGTTGGAGCCCTCCGCCATCTTGGACAGGTGATGCCAGGATACTTTCTATTAAATCATCCTTATTAATTCTGTTTAACTGGTTACGCTGCATCTGACGTAGTTCTGGGAGTGACTTAGCCATGGTAGATCAAATACAGGTCAAAATACAGACACTGTTTATGGCTTGCGCACGGAGCTCACTGAGACACGTCCATTCGCCAAGACGGTCAGAAGCACACACACATTAGTTGCATTTAATATCCCTAGCCTTAACAAGGTGGAGCGATAATGTTTGTGCCTGCCTGTGTGTGTGTGTGTGTGTGTGTGTGTGTGTGTGTGTGTGTGTGTGTGTGTGTGTGTGTGTGTGTGTGTGTGTGTGTGTGTGTGTGTGTTCCCATTATATCTTGAGCAGTCAACATGAAAACTTTAGGTTATCAATATATAGCCTAAATCTTGGTCAGGTTCGAAAATGGGCACCCAGAATCAAAGGTCAAAGTCACCAAAATGGCTACCAAAGGTCAACCAGTTTTTATCGCCGACCTTTAGCGCCATTATGCCTCACGAACGGCTTGAGTTATCAACATCAAACCTTCAGGGTATCATGATATGGCGAAAATCTTGGACGAGTTCGAAAATGGGCACTCGAGGTCAATGTCAAGGTCAACAAAATGGCTGCCAAAGGTCAGCTTGTTTTTATCGCCTGCCTTTAGCATCATTATATCTCATGAATGGCTTGAGCTATCAGCATGAAACCTTCAGGGTATCAAGATATGGCCAACATCTTGGGTTTAGCAAACAGCATATTGTGGCAGGCGATTAGCATTCGGCTCCCGAATACTTTTCTTTCATTTTACCAGCAAGTACACTGTCTGCTTCACAACTCCAGAGGTACATAGCAGACCTGTTTCTTAAAAACTTATTTACATTAGGGTGGCTTTTCATTGTGGAAGTTTTTAATAACAAGATCACGGAAAATTAAATATATTGTTTTGAAGTTAGCAAAAACAAACAGAGAGAGAGAGAGAGAGAGAGAGAGAGAGAGAGAGAGAGAGAGAGAGAGAGAGAGAGAGAGAGAGAGAGAGAGAGAGAGAGAGAGAGAGAGAGAGAGAGAGCATAAGATAAGAATTAAAATGCGTTCAAATGCTCACAGGAGTAGTTTACTTTGTTCATGCTCAGTCATACAGATCGAATTTTGACCTTGCCCTGCGACCCTGACTTGCGACTGATTGTTCTCAAAACCAAATCCTTTCATTCCTTGCTGACCCGTAATACTTCCACTGTGTATAGTTTAAATCAGATCAGAAATGTTTTAGTTGGCTTTTACCTGTAACCTTAGCACTCGTCCTTTTCCTGCGACCGAGACGTTTGACAGATTATTCAATTGATTTTTTCCCTCCTTACCTGTAATCATTCGGCAAACATTCGATAAATGGCTGATTATGTTGACTTTGTTCTGTGACCTTGACCTTTGACTGACTGTTCTCAAAAATAAACCATTTCATTTTTGAATTACCCCAACCCCTCCTCAAGTTCGGTCTGGAATGATTAAAAACTGGCTAAGGTGATTTTGCCAACGTTTAACATAGCCCTGTGACCTTGACATTTGATCTAACTTACTGAAAAAATTAAAATTAATAATACAATATAGGTCTCCTTGAGGACTGTCCCTCAACGTTTCCACAAAGTTTGGTTTAAACTGTATAAAAAAACTGTTTGATATTTATTGTTTACACACACACACACACACACACACACACACACACACACACACACACAAATGATGTAGAAACCACGTATGCTGAAATGGTGAAAGTAAAGAAAGACTTAGAAACAAGGGTGGAGGAAAAAAAAACATCAAAAAGGAGATGAAAAGAATAATCCAAAACAATCCAAAGTTAGTCAGAGATTCAGTAGAGATAAACAAATCAATAGTAATCACTGGTATAGAAGAGGAAGAAGTTAAAAACAAGATCACAAGAGACAAAAAGGAGATGACAAATGTAATGAACTTACTGAAAGAAGTATCAGAGGAAATCTGTAGTAAAGACATAGAGGAACACAAAAGGTTAGGGAAATACGAGAAAAGCAAGACAAGACCTCTAAAGGTGACTTTCCAGAGTGTAAACACTGTGGAAGAGATACTAAAAAATGCAAAGAATCTTATGGAAAAAGAGGAGTTCAAAAATGTATGGATAAAAAGATGCCTAACACAAGAGGAACTGGAATTACTGAAAGAGAAAAGGGAGAAAGCAAAAACAAAAAATGAGGGAAGATCAGAAGAGAAGAAGAAGAAATTTTTTTACAAAGTAATAGGATTGCAGGTACGAAAGTGGTACACAAACAGGATGGAAGAAAAAGGAGGAAGGTAGTAGAACCATGTCATGACAAGTATATAAACAAGATGATAAAGTTGATGTACTGAAATGTGGATGGAATGGTATCTAAATTACTAGAGATGAATGATTATGTCAGAGAAAATGAACCACAAATAATATGCCTAACTGAAACAAAATTAACACCAAGGATATCCAATGACATACTAAACTTAGAGGAATACAATATATGGAGAAGAGACAGAAATTTAAAAAAATCTCTCTATCTATCTATCTATAGCCCGACGCCCTAATCCCGCAAAGGGTGGCCGCAGACAAAACGCCTCCAAGTCACTCTGTCACCCACCATTTGACTCCCCTCCCCCCAACTCACCCCCCCTCCCTCATATACCTCTCAACTCCATCCCTCCACCTCATCCTCGGTCTACCCCTCCCTCTCCCTCCCTCCACTTCACCTACATACACCCTCTTAGTCAGTCTTTCATTCTCCATTCTCTCCACATGTCCAAACCACCTCAGTGTATTTCTCCTAATCTTTTCAACCACATCCACATCTACCCCACAACGTTCCTTCACTTCTTCATTCGTCAACCTGTCCCTCCATGTCACTCCACATGCTCCTCTCGAGTAACTCATTTCCACTGCTCTCACTCTTGACTTGTTCCCCTCTTGCAAGGTCCACGCCTCGCTTCCATACGTCAGGGTAGGGATCACAATACCATCATGCAGTGACTTCTTAACTTCCATACTCACCTCCCTATTTCTCATCACTGCTTTCAGTGTACCAACAACCTTTCTTCCCTGCTGTACCCTTTCACGTACTTCATCCCCCAAAGTTCCATCCTTACTCATCACACTACCCAAGTACTTGAATGCACTCACATTCTCCATATCCTCACCATCCAACCTCACTGCACACTCTGTGACTTCATTCCTCTCAAACACCATAACTTTACTCTTGTTTACATTAACTTTCAGCTTCCTCCTCCTACACACTGTCCCAAATTCATTCACCAAACCTTGCAACTCCCATTCATCTTCACTCAACAATACTGTATCATCAGCAAACAGCAACACCGGAATCTTCCAAATCTCACCCTCATTCATTAAAGCCACCCCCACATCCACTGCCCTACCTTGCACCTCCTTTACAACCCCATCCATGTATATATTAAACAGCCAAGGAGACATCACACAACCCTGTTTCAGTCCCACATTGAGATCAAAGAACTCACTCAGCTCACCATCCACTCGCACCGTAGCCCTAGCTCCCTCGTACGTACTCTTCACAGCACTCAACAATTTCCCCTCCACTCCATATATTCTTAATACCTTCCACATACCTTGCCTATCTATTCTGTCATAAGCTTTCTCCAAGTCCATGAAGGCAGCATACACTTTCCTTCCCTTCTCTAGATACTTCTCCACTAAACATCTTAGAACAAATATCTGATCTACACACCCTTTTCCCTTCCTAAATCCCCCTTGTTCTTCTCCAACTAGCTTTTCTGTCATATGCCTAACCCTATCAGTGAGTATTCTACCATATATTTTACTAGTCACACTAAGAAGGCAAATACCCCTATGGTTACCACATACTTCTCTCTCCCCTTTTCCTCTGTACAGAGGAACAATTATACCTGATTTCCAGTCCCTCTGGAACCCTTCCCTCTTCCCAAGCCAATCTACACAACTTCCATATCCACTCCACAACAATCTCACCCCCATACCTAAGCATTTCACCACACACTCCATCAATTCCTGGGGCCTTTCCCAGCTTAATCTTCTTCATCGCTTCCACTACTTCCGCTCTACTGATCTCTTCCTCCCTCCTCTCATCTCTTCTTCTCCCAGCCATTCCCCAACCACTTATACTCACACTGCTCTCACTCTCTACATTCAACAAATCCTCAAAGTGCTCCTTCCATCTCCTCAATTTCTCTCTCTTCTCCACCAACAATCTATTATTCCTATCTTTCACTCCCCTACTATTTCCCCTTTCACACGGCCTTACTTTCTTTACCTCCTTCCAAAACAATTTCTTACTCTCTCTCCATTTCACACTCAGATTCCTCCCAAACTCTTCATCCACTTTCTTCTTACTCTCCTTCACCAGTCTCTTAACCTCCCTTCTCCTGCTCATATACCTCTCTCTTTTCTCTCTCATCTTCTCCCCTACCTCTACTCGCCAACCATTCACCATATGCCTTCTTCTTTTGTTCCACAGCTCGTTTCACCTCATCATTCCACCATGCTGTCCCTTGCACACCCTTGCATCTCCTCCTCACTCCACAAACCGCCTCACACGCTGCGCTTATCTCTTCCGTGAATATCTTACATACGTCTTCCACCCCTTCCATCTGCTCTAGCTCATACCTTCCCAATCTTTCTTCCACTATGCTCTTATACTCTGTCATTTTCTCACTATCTTGCAATTTCTCCACTCTTCTCACAGGAGCTGCTTCCTCCTATCTTCCCCTTCGTCTCCTCAACCACTTTCTTTGCAACTCTACCTTGGCCATCACTAAGTGATGGTCCGAGACTCCATTCCCCCACCCTCTCCACACCCTTGCATCCAACACTTGTCTTCTCATTCGCTCATCCACACACGTAGTCTATCATTGCCTTTCGTTCAACAAGTTCACCATCCATCCTCCTCATTACTCTCCATGTATACCGGTGGATCATCTTATGACGAAAGTAGGTGTTGGCTATTGCCAACCCCTTACCAGCACAGATGTCCACCAAAGCACTACCATTCCCATCTACTTCAGCTGGCACACCCCACTGACCAACCACTCCATCCACTCGTACAATCCCAACTTTGCCATTCATGTCTCCAATCAACAGTACTCTCTCGCTCCTCTCAAACTTGTCCATACATGCTTCTACTCTCGCCCAAAACTCATCTTTCATTCTTGCCACTCGATCCTCTGTTGGAGCATACACACATACAATCGCCCATGCTTGTATACCTACTTTCATCCTCACCCATACAATCCTTGCACCCACTGTGCCATACTCTCTTGTATTCTCCTTCCACTTCTTGCTTATCATCAGACATACTCCCTCTCTTGCCCTCTCATTCTCACTGACTCCCACACATATAACTACACCGTATTCCCATTCTCTCATCCTTTCACCTTTCCATTTAGTTTCAGTCCACATATATCCACTTTTGCATCCTCAAGCACCTGGACAATCTCTCTCTCTTTCACTTCATTATTCACTCCTCTCACATTCCATGTTCCCACCCTCAGAATGTCCTTTGTCCATTCCTTAGTCGTCAACGTATGGTCCGTCTGGGTCCGAGGCGCTTTATTTGCTTTTTTAGTTAGTTCTTTTTACGGGGTGATTTTGTCAACGTTTAACATAGCCCTGTGACCTTGACATTTGATCTAACTTACTGAAAAAATTAAAATTAATAATACAATATAGGTCTCCTTGAGGACTGTCCCTCAACGTTTCCACAAAGTTTGGTTTAAACTGTATAAAAAAACTGTTTAATATTTATTGTTTACACACACACACAAAAAAAAAAAAAACGATGTAGAAACCACGTATGCTGAAATGGTGAAAGTAAAGAAAGACTTAGAAACAAGAGTGGAGGAAAAAAAACATCAAAAAGGAGGTGAAAAGAATAATCCAAAACAATCCAAAGTTAGTCAGAGATTCAGTAGAGATAAACAAATCAATAGTAATCACTGGTATAGAAGAGGAAGAAGTTATAAACAAGATCACAAGAGACAAAAAGGAGATGACAAATGTAATGAACTTACTGAAAGAAGTATCAGAGGAAATCTGTAGTAAAGACATAGAGGAACACAAAAGGTTAGGGAAATACGAGAAAAGCAAGACAAGACCTCTAAAGGTGACTTTCCAGAGTGTAAACACTGTGGAAGAGATACTAAAAAATGCAAAGAATCTTATGGAAAAAGAGGAGTTCAAAAATGTATGGATAAAAAGATGCCTAACACAAGAGGAACTGGAATTACTGAAAGAGAAAAGGGAGGAAGCAAAAACAAAAATGAGGGAAGATCAGAAGAGGAGAAGAAGAAATTTTTTTACAAAGTAATAGGATTGCAGGTACGAAAGTGGTACACAAACAGGATGGAAGAAAAAGGAGGAAGGTAGTAGAACCATGTCATGACAAGTACATAAACAAGATGATAAAGTTGATGTACTGAAATGTGGATGGAATGGTATCTAAATTACTAGAGATGAATGATTATGTCAGAGAAAATGAACCACAAATAATATGCCTAACTGAAACAAAATTAACACCAAGGATATCCAGTGACATTCTAAACTTAGAGGAATACAATATATGGAGAAGAGACAGAAATTTAAAAAAAGGAGGAGGAATTATAATATTAACTAAGAAAAATCTAAAAGTCAAGGAAATAAAACTAGATATACCATCACAAGTAGAACTGATTGCAGTAGAGATCGACACATCTGAAGGTAAAGTAATTGTAGCCAATTTGTACATACCACCCAGATCAAACACATGGGAAAGAGACGAATATGAGGACCTGGCAGAGAGTACAATTCAGAGTATAAGATCATTGCTACATAAAATGGAAGAGAAATCGGAAAGAATTATACTAAATGGGGACTTCAATACAAATATAAATTAGAATACTCTAAATACAAATAGCCAAGAAAGCTGTTGAGACCAAAAGCTCCTGGATCTCGTACAAGAGATTTTCTTAACGCAACATGTGAGGGAAACCACCAGAAAAAGAGGACTTGATGTACCTTCAGTGCTAGATCTAATATTTACTAGGCAAGAAAATGATATTGACAGTTTAATATATCACCCTCCACTCAGCAAAAGCGATCATGCAGTACTAAATTATAACTTCAGGATAGCATATGACATAGTAAAAAAAATGACAGTTACAAAAAGAGCCTAAACTATAAAAAGGGAAATTATCAAGACCTAAAGAAGTATTTCTTAGAAGTTAATTGGGAAAATGAGCTTAGAGGACAAGATTTAAATGCTGTATATAAAAATTTTTGTGAATTTTATGAAATAGGAGTCTAGAAGTACATCCCACAGCACAAAGAAGCAGATAAGAAAATACAGAAATGGTTCAATACAGAATGTAAAAAATCAAAAGAAAGAAGAGATTTGTTGTGGAATAGATACAGAAGACACAATAGTGAAAGGGCGTATAATAATTACAAACAGGCAAGAAACGACTATACAAGAATAAGGAGGGAAGCCCAAAAACAGTTTGAGGAGGATATAATAAATAAAAGTAGTGATCAACCAAAGCTGTTTTACAGCTATATCAGAAACAAAACCAAAGTAAAAGATATAATACAATCCATTAAGGACCAGGGAATCACTTATACACAAGAGAAAGATATTTGGGAAGCACTAAATAAGAATTTCCAATTAGTTTTTACAGAAGAAAGAAATTTTGAGAGGGACTATGTGGAACACGCATGTCCACACATACTACCAGATATACAAATAGCAGAAAAAGTAATACAGGGGGAGTTAAGTAGATTAGACAGAGGAAAAGCAAGTGGTCCTGATGAAATTTCATGTTGGGTATTACGAGAATGTGCAAAGGAGTTAAGTAAACCATTCTTTTTAATTTTCAAGAAATCCTTGAGTCAAGGTAAACTACCTGATATTTGGAAAAAAGCAGATATTGTCCCATTATTCAAGAAAGGAAATAGACAAAATCCACTCAACTACCGACCAGTATCACTGACCAGTGTTGTAAGCAAGGTATTAGAAAAACTTATAGGAAAAGCTTGGGTAAATCATCTAGAAGAACACAGTATGATAACAGAAAGACAGTTTGGTTTCAGAAAAGGAAAATCATGTGTTACTAATCTGTTGAGCTACTATGACAGAGTAACAAACACAATACAGGAAAGGGAAGGATGGGTGGACAGTATCTATTTAGATTTCAAGAAAGCTTTTGACACAGCACCACACCAAGGACTTTTATGGAAACTGTACCATCAAGGAGGAATTCGAGGAAAACTGTTTTGTTGGATGCAAGACTTTCTCATAAAAAGAGAAATGAGGACAGTACTAAGAGGAAACTACTCATCATGGAAAGAAGTGACTAGTGGAGCACCACAGGGTTCAGTGCTGGCACCAATCATGTTTTTAGTGTATATAAATGATATAAACAGTAACACTGGAAATGAGAGCTATCTGAATAAGTTTGCAGATGATGCAAAAATACAAAGGAGAATTACTAACACAGACTCTTCCAAAGAGCTACAAGAAGAATTAAATAAACTTCATGAATGGAGTAGTACATGGCAAATGGAATTCAATGTGGACAAGTGTCATGTAATCAAGTTTGGTAAAAGTGGAAAAAGACCTGATTGGGATTATAAGTTAGGAAATAAAACCCTATACACATCAGAAAGAGAGAAAGACCTAGGTGTGATTATCAATAACAGACTATCTCCGGCTGACCACATCAGCGAGAAGGTATGGAACATTTATACACTGCTTGCAAATATGAGAATAGCATTCACATACATAAATGAAGACATGCTAAGAAGGATAATAACATCATTCATTAGACCAACCATGGAATATGCATCAGTAGTCTGGAGTCCTCATCTCAAAAAGCATATAGACAAGATTGAAAAAGTTCAAAGGGCCGCTACAAGATGGATACCAAGCTTAAGGGACCTAAGCTACGAAGAAAGACTAAATAAACTGAATCTACCAACTTTACAGGAGAGAAGGAAAAGAGGTGAGATAATAATGCTATATAAGTGCATATCAGGAAAGGAGAAAATAGACATAAATGATTACTTAACATATGGAGAAGCATCAGCAAGAGGACACTGCAAAAAACTGCATAAGAAGAGAGGTGATAAAGACGTAAGGAAATTCAGTTTCTCAAACAGAGCAATTGATCAATGGAATGCACTACCGAATGAAATAGTGTGTGCCAAAACAATTCACAAATATGAGGATATGTACGATAAATATGGTTTAAGACACGGGACAGTACGAGCTTGACTCATTCCTGTAAAGATACAATTAGGAAAGAATTAGGTAAGAACACACACACACACACACACACACACACACACACACACATAAACACACACCGTTAAACTCATGACACCCTCTTTCACTCCGTGAACATGGGTGCAGTGAGTCCAAACCTGTCAGAGAGAAATCTGCAGCCATGAAATTCCAGAAGTTGATATCGACATCAAAGACGACATGAGTACCAGGCCTCGCCAACCTGTTCATGTCTGCCACTAAGTTGCTATACGTGGAGACGGTCACTCGCTCAGTGTCAAACAGGTCAGCAAGCTCACGGAACACCCCAGATTTCACAGTCTGAAGAGAAATAAACCTCAGAGCAGAACAGAAATTCGATTGTTTAGTAATGAAACCATTCGCATCATTGTTGTCTATAATTGCAGTATATCATATAAGATGTTGCACTTTGTTGTACTTAAGCTTTTTGTGTAATTAATGATTATCTGACGCACTATTTTGCTAAGCAGAACACTGTTTACACTGACAGAGCTAAAGTAACTCAACAGATCTAGTCAGCTGACCATTTGAGAGTTTGGGGAGTACAAGGTAGTTGAAAATGTCGACACTAATAAATTTGGAAGTTTTAGGACCAATCGCATTTGAAATAGAAAAATATCATGTGAAAATAACACTGACTGCCCAAATACTCTCCTGTCTCAGCTCCACTGTCCACCAAATGTTCACTTGATCTTATCTATGTCTCTGCTTCCCACAGTCATTTCATCATCGCCACTTTGAAAACGTCTGTGATACCATGCAGGTTAATCATTCGGCAAACACATTTGTTAATACATTTATTACCCTGGGGGTAGGGGGGTTTCAAGAATACTCCCCCAGTATCCCTGCTTGTCGTACGAGGCGACTAAAAGGTTTGCTGCTGGGTTAGTGCCCCATCCCATAAAAAGAACTAACTAAACAAGCGAATAAAGCACCTCGGACCAGGAAGGACCATACGTTGACGACTAAGGAACGGACAAAGGAAATTCTGAGGGTGAGGATATGGAATGTGAGAGGAGTGAATGATGAAGTGAAAGAGAGAGAGATTGTTCAGGTGCTTGAGGATGCAAGAGTGGATATATGTGGATTGACTGAAACTAAATGGAAAGGTGAAAGGATGAGAGAATGGGAATACGGTTTAGGTATATGTGCGGGCGTTAATAAGAATGAGAGGGCAAGAGAGGGAGTATGTCTGATGATAAGCAAGAAGTGGAAGGAGAATATAAGAGAGTATGGAACAGTGGGTGCAAGGATTGTATGGATGAGGATGAAAGCAGGTATACAAGCGTGGACGTTTGTATGTGCGTATGTGCCGACAGAGGATCGAGTGGCAAGAGTAAAAGATGAGTTTTGGGCGAGTGTACAGTAGAAGCATGTATGGACAAATTTGAGAGGAGCGAGAGAGTGCTTTTGATTGGAGACATGAATGGCAAAGTTGGGAATGTACAAGTTGATGGAGTGGTTGGTCAGTGGGGCGTGCCAGCTGAAGATGGGAATGGTAGTGCTTTGGTGGAACATCTGTGCTGGTAAGGGGTTAGCAATAGTCAACACCTACTTTCGGCATAAGATGATCCACAGGTATACGTGGAGAGTAACGAGGAGGATGGATGGTGAACTTGTTGAACAAAAGGCAATTATAGACTACGTGTGTGTGGATGAGCGAATGAGAAGACAAGTGTTGGATGCAAGAGTGTGGAGAGGGTGGGGGAATGGAGTCTCAGACCATCACTTAGTGATGGTCAAGGTAAAGCTGCAGAGAAAATGGTTGAAGAGACGAAGCGGAAGAAAGGAGGAAACAGCTCCTGTGAGAAGAGTGGAGAACTTGCAAGACAGTGAGAAAATGGCAGAGTATAAGAGCATAGTGGAAGAAAGATTGGGAAGGTATGAGTTAGAGCAGATGGAAGGGGTGGAAGACATATGTAAGATATTCACGGAAGAGATAGGCGCAGTGTGTGAGGTGGCTTGTGGAGTAAGGAGGAGATGCAGGGGTGTGCAGCTGACAACATGGTGGAATGTTGAGGTGAAACGAGCTACGGAACAAAAGAAGAAGGCATATAGCGAATGGTTAGCGAGTAGAGGTAGGGAAGAAGATGAGAGAGAGAAGAGAGAGGTACATGTGAGCAGGAGAAGGGAGGTGAAGAGACTGGTGAAGGAGAGTAAGAAGAAAGTGGATGAAGAGTTTGGGAGGAATCTGAGTGTGAAATGGAGAGAGAGTAAGAACTTGTTTTGGAAAGAGATAAAGAAAATAATGCAGTGTGAAAGGGGAAATAGTAGGGGTGTGAAAGGTAGGACTAATAGATTGTTTGTTGAGAAGAGAGAGAAATTGAGGAGATGGAAGGAGCACTTTGAGGATTTGTTGAATGTAGGGAGTGAGAGCAGTGCGAGTATAAGTGGTTGGGGAATGGCTGGGAGAAGAAGAGATGAGAGGAGGGAGGAAGAGATCAGTAGGGCGGAAGTAGGGGAAGCAATGAAGATCAAGATGGGAGAGGCCCTAGGAATTCATGGAGTGTGCGGCGAAATGCTGAGGTATAGGGGTGAGATTGTTGTGGAGTGGATATGGAAGTCGTGTAGATTGGCTTGGGAAGAGGGAAGGGTTCCAGAGGACTGGAAATCAGGTATAATTGTTCCTCTGTACAAAGGAAAAGGGGAGAGAGAAGTATGTGGTAACCATAGAGGTATTTGCCTTCTTAGTGTGACTAGTAAAATATATGGTAGAATACTCACTGATAAGGTTAGGCATATGACAGAGGAGCTAGTTGGAGAAGAACAAGGGGGATTTAGGAAGGGAAAAGGTGTAGATCAGATATTTGTTCTAAGATGTTTAGTGGAAAAGTATCTAGTGAAGGGAAAGAAAGTGTATGCTGCCTTCATGGACTTGGAGAAAGCTTATGACAGAATAGATAGGCAAGGTATGTGGAAGGTATTAAGAATATATGGAGTGGAGGGGAAATTGTTGAGTGCTGTGAAGAGTATGTACGAGGGAGCTAGGGCTACAGTGCGAGTGGATGGTGAGCTGAGTGAGTTCTTTGATCTCAGTGTGGGACTGAAACAGGGTTGTGTGATGTCTCCTTGGCTGTTTAATATATACATGGATGGGGTTGTAAAGGAGGTGCAAGGTAGGGCAGTGGATGTAGGGGTGACTCTAATGAATGAGGGTGAGATTTGGAAGATTCCGGTGTTGCTGTTTGCTGATGATACAGTATTGTTGAGTAAAGATGAATGGGAGTTGCAAGGTTTGGTGAATGAGTCCGGGACAGTGTGTAGGAAGAGGAAACTGAAAGTTAATGTAAACAAGAGTAAAGTTATGGTGTTTGAGGGTAATGAAGTCACAGAATGTACAGTGAGGTTGGATGGTGAGGATATGGAGAATGTGAGTGCATTCAAGTACTTGGGTAGTGTGATGATTAAGGATGGAAATTTGGGAGATGACGTGCGTGAAAGGGTACAACAGGGAAGGAAGGTTGTTGGTTCACTGAAAGCAGTGATGAGAAATAGGGAGGTGAGTATGGAAGTTAAGAAGTCACTGCATGATAGTATTGTGATCCCTACCCTGACGTATGGAAGCGAGGCGTGGACCTTGCAAGAGGGGAACAAATCAAGAGTGAGAGCAGTGGAAATGAGTTACTTGAGAGGAGCATGTGGAGTGACATGGAGGGACAGGATAACGAATGAAGAAGTGAAGGAACGTTGTGGGGTGGATGTGGATGTGGTTGAGATTAGAAATACACTGAAGTGGTTTGGACATGTGGAGAGAATGGAGAATGAAAGACTGACTAAGGGGGTGTATGTAGGTGAGGCGGAGGGAGGGAGAGGGAGGGGTAGACCGAGGATGAGGTGGTGGGATGGAGTTGAGAGGTATATGAGGGAGGGGGCAGTGAGTTGGGGGGAAGGTAGTCAAATGGTGGGTGATAGAGCGACTTGGAGACGTTTTGTCTGTGTCCACCCTTTGCGGGATTAGGGCGTCGGGCTATAGATAGATAGATAGTGTGTTTCCCTCCAAGTGTTTGTCTCTGAAGTATGTTGCATAAAATTCAGCAGAACAACAAGCCTGCTAGATTTTACTTACTTATCCCATCTCGTGAGTAGTTAGCGAAAATAGTTGCCGTGCTGGACTAAGCTTATAACATAAAATACCCAAATGAAATTTTAGGTTAACATTAGCATGCTTAAGCTAGCACCTAAAGAAATGTTTATTTTTCTTAGTTTAATTCTATTTTTTTTCCTGTACTTACCGAACTATAAATCTTTCATCTTAACGTGGCCCAATTTCAGGGGCATCATTTCAATTTTCCTTGGGGGGGGGGGAGGGCATAGGCTATTTAGGAGGTCCCACTATTCCAACCTCCTCATATGGGTGGGGTGGCGAGCGAGCATTTTGAAGCTATATTTAGGGAATTAAAGCGGTGAACAATATACTATATATAACTATTTATTAAACCAATTACTTCCTGACACACACACCAATGGATATTCCAGTATTGGCAGTATTTCTGTGTGAAGTTCAACTTGTAATTTAATGTGCATAATAAAAAACACATCATTGCATTATATGCTAATGAACTTGGATGATATACCAAATAGCAATAAAAATATTTTTATTGGTGAAAGCTTAAACTGACTTCATTCTTATAGCCTAATGAAAAGGTAATGACTGTAAAATTGAGAATGAAAAGTTGTAAACTTTTTTTTTTTTTTACAGAACGGACGAAGGAAAAACAAATGAATTAAAAAAAAAAATAATTCATACACCAGATTACTGGTGTCCTCTGTTCATAAAACATCTGTAACAGTTAGACTTGAACAGCTGTGGGTTGAAATTTGGAGGGAAATAACTCTAAGGAAGCGAGTTCCAGAGAGATGTAGGTCGGGGAATGAAAGAATTCTGATAGGCAGAAGTTCTGCAATATGGCGGAGTGACATTCCAGTCAAGAGCGCCACCAGATGCCTGTGTAGCACGAGGGAAAGCATGGAGAGGTGGCACAATGGACGCAACTTCATCTGAGCATTTGCCAAAAAATATCTGTAAAATAATGCAAGGGAGCCAACATTCCTTCTTACTTGCAGGGGAGGAAGTTTATTTGTAATGGCAGGGTTGTTTATAATTCTAAGAGCTTTGTTCTGAATTTTGTCTAGTTGTTTTAGTGCAACCTCTCCACATCCATTAAGATGGAAAGCTATTAGCTTACTAGCCCCCAAAATACCCTCCTGTGGCGGGGGGGACACAACCTGGCCGCAGTATGGGGTGGTACTACTACTCTGCGGCCAGGTTGTGTTAGGAAGAATACTGCCACCGTATTCCCTGCGTGTCGTAAAAGGCGACTAAAAGGGGCGGGTTGAGGGGACTAGGGACCCCCTCTGTTTTTTAGTTCCTAAAAAGAGACAGGCCAGAGAAAGGGATGGGGGATGGAGTTATCCCCGTACCCTGAAGATTGGGTCTATGAATGTGCGTGGATGTAGTACGATTGAGGCTAAAAGGGAGGAGATTGGGAGAATGTTTGTGAGAAGAAAGTTGGATGTGTTAGCTTTGAGTGAAACGAAGATGAAAGGGAAGGGGGAGTCTATGTTTGGAAGTGTGAATGGAAGATTGTCAGGTGTTGATAGAGGAAGGGCAAGAGAAGGTGTGGCCTTGTTAGTGAGTCCGGAAGTACAGCAATGTGTGATTGAATGGAAGGAGGTGTCATCGAGACTGATGTGGGTGAAAGCGAAATTTGAACGTGAGTTGTGGGTGTTTGTGAGTGCATATGGGCCTGGTAGTGAAAAGGATGAAGAAGAGAGGGAGTCTTTCTGGAATGATGTTGATGAGTGTCTGCAGAGTTTTGGAGCGAATGTGAATGCGGTAATGATGGGAGATTTGAATGCTAGAGTGGGAAATGTAGCAGTTGAAGGCGTAGTTTTTATGCATGGTGTGCCTGGAAGAAATGAAAATGGGGAACGAATGATAGCGATGTGTGTTGAGCGAGAGATGGTGATTGGGAATACGCTGTTTGAGAAGAAAGATATTTATAAGTATACATGGGTGAGACAGGAGGGTGGAAGGGTTGTTGCTAGAGCTTTGATGGACTATGTGGTTGTGTCTAGGAATGTAATAGGAAGATTGTTGGATGTGAGAGTTCTGAGAGGGGAGGGTGGAGGTATGTCTGACCACTACCTGGTGGAGGGAAAGTTAAGAGTAGGTAAGAGATGGGTGAGAGCTAGGAGGGTTAGGTGTGGCAGGGAGGTTTTGAAAGTCAATGAGTTGGATAAAAGAGAGAAAAAGATAGAGTATCAGGAGAAATTGAAACATGAGTGGAACGCAGTGAGAGATCAGGAAAATGGCAGCGTGGAGGAGGAATGGCAGTTGTTTAAGAGTGCTGTGGTGGGACATGCAGAAGAGGTGTGTGGTGTGAGACGTGTGGGTGGTGGTGTAAGAAAAGGAAGTGAATGGTGGTGCGAGGAAGTAAGTATGGCTGTGGCTGAGAAGAGACGTGCATATGAAGTGTGGCTGCAGAGGAAGGATGAGATGTCATATGAAAGGTATAAGGAGAAGAGGAATAGAGCGAGAAGGGCTGTGCGTGATGCGAGAGTGGCAGCAGATGAGAGGTGGGGTAGGCGGCTGACAGAGAATTTTCAACAGAATAAGAAAATGTTTTGGAAGGAGGTGAAAAGGGTGCGAAAGGGAGAGTCTGGGAAGGAAGAAAGAGTAAAAGCAGAGGATGGAAGGATGTTAATTGAGATGGATGCAGTAAGGAAGAGATGGGCAGAGTATTTTGAAAGATTGTTAAATGTAGAGGAGGAAAGAGTGGCTGAGATTGGGGCGGATGGAAGGGTGCAAGGAATAAATGTGTTGAGAGAGTTGAATGATTCTTTGATCACGATGGAGGAAGTGGAGAAGGCAGAAAAGGATATGAAAAAAGGGAAAGCTGCAGGTATGGATGGGTGTGCTGTGGAATGCCTGAAGGGTGGTGGAGTGACTATTGTTGACTGGTTAGTAAGATTGTTGAATGTGTGCTTTGAGAAAGGTATGGTGCCAATTGACTGGGCAAGTGCTTGTGTGGTCCCGTTGTATAAAGGCAAGGGTGATAAGTATGAATGTACTAGCTTTAGGGGTATAAGTCTGTTGAGTGTTGAAGGTAAGGTGTATGGTAGAGTGTTAATTATGAGAGTTAGAGAGGGTACAGAGGGAGTGATTGGTGATGAGCAGTGTGGCTTTAGGAGAGGGAGGGGATGCGTTGATCAGGTGTTTGCTGTGAGACAAGTGTGTGAAAAGTATTTAGCGAAAGGCAAGGATGTGTTTTGGGCATTTATGGATTTAGAGAAAGCGTATCATAGAATTGATAGGGAGGCTTTGTGGACTGTTTTAAGATTGTATGGACTTGATGGTAGGTTACTAAAAGGGGTGAAAAGTTTTTATGTAAATAGTAGAGCGTGTGTAAGAGTGGGAAATGCTGTGAGTGATTGGTTTCCCGTGAAAGTGGGGCTGCGACAGGGATGTGTGATGTCACCTTGGTTGTTTAATATTTACATGGATGGTGTTGTAAGGGAGGTGAATGCAAGAGTTTTAGGTGGAGGTCTGAGTCTGGTGAATGTTGATGGTGGAGAGTGGAATCTGAAGCAGCTGCTGTTTGCAGATGATACTGCACTGGTGACTGATTCAGAGGAGAGATTGAGACAGTTGGTAGAGGAGTTTGGAAGGGTGTGTGAAAGGAGGAAATTGAAAGTAAATGAGAATAAGAGTAAAGTGATGAAGTGTACGAGGTTGATAGATGGTAGGGGGATGAATATAGTTTTGAATGGTGAGTTGCTTGAGGAGGTAGATTGTTTTAAATATCTAGGGTCACATGTTGCTGTGGATGGAAGAATAGATGCAGAAGTGACGTTTAGAATAAATGAAGTAGGAAAGGTGCTGGGAAGAATGAAAAAAGTGTTTAAATGTTGTTCGCTTAGAATGGATGTAAAGAGAAGGCTGTATGAGGGTGTTGTGGTACCGACTGCGATATATGGGGCTGAAACATGGAATATGGGTGTAGCAGAGAGGAAAAGTTTGAATGTAATGGAGATGAGGTGTCTGAGGAGTATGTGTGGAGTGACGCGTATGGATCGGGTGCGAAATGATGAAGTGCGAAGGAGAACTGGAGTTGTTCGGGAGATGGCTGGTAGAGTTGAGCAGAGGGTGTTGCGATGGTTTGGGCATATGGAGAGAATGGATAATGAGCGATTGGTGAAAAAGATAACTAGATCTGATGTGAGAAGTGTAAGGCTGAGAGGAAGACCACGAATAGGATGGATGGACAGTGTGAAGAGAGCGCTGGATGCGAGAGGGATGTCTGTTGAGCAAGGAAGAGTGGCTGTGCGTGACAGAAATAAATGGAGAGAAATTGTGAATGAATAAGTGATGACGCATCCCTGAGGGGATATTCTCCCGCATTTGGTCTGATCAGCTAGTCAGGTCAGGTGCAGGTAAGAGGATGGGTCTGTTATGATGTGGCAGGGGTAAACCAGTTCTGCTGTCGGGCCCTGCTGCGGATGTCACTGATTGCATTGCGCAGTTGACCCTTGTGCGGTGTGGTGCGGTGAAGATCTGTCCGTTCTCCCCTTTGGGGCCAAGATGCGAATGAATGTGTTTGAATGGATGAGTAAATGGGGAGTGTGTCGTCCTGTCTCGGCTACCTCCCTTTCCTTGGGGGAAGCAGCCTAGGTATATAGATAGATAGATAGAAAAAGTAAGCTCTACACTAAGAGGTGGGAGAAATAAAATGATGGTTTTTAAATCTGGAAGAGGCTCAGGTAAGAATAGTATATTAATTTCAGAATTCATTAGAGGAAATGGAAAACTAGACTACGTCTATTTATTGCATTGAAAAATGAATAAACTACTACAGCAGTGGATATCTCCGTGATGTCTGTTTTGCAAAAGTTATCAACCAGCTGAGGCCACAGGTAGCAAATCACTTAAGCAATCATTTCTCACTGAAGTTCTTAGACATGTCTTGACTGAGCTAAGTACTGAAAAAAGTCGTTCATTGCCTGCGGTAGTTACTGGAAGGGTGATAAGAATTTTGACAATTTTCACTATTTCTGAATAAGCACAATCAGATGGTTTGAGTTCAACGTATAATTCAAACAGATGCTTTGGCTTGTCACTCTTACTTAGAAAATGTCTTTTTGCAACAGATATTTCGGAAACTAGAAGAATTCCATCTGTGTATACATCTTTGTAAGACTGTACTATAATAGAAAGCTTTTCATATTCTAGAAAGTCTCTGGAATTGCAATTAATCCTTCATTGCTTCTATTAGGGGCATGTTTTGTGTGATGCGAATATCAAGCTCTGAGAGAAATCTGTCTGATATATCAAAATAGGTTTTTTAGATTTCAGTCTCTGGAGCAATACAAGCAATGGTGTACCGAAGGGGGGGTGGCATGCGTCCAAGGTCCCCCTCTTTTGCAATATATATATATATATATATATATATATATATATATATATATATATATATATATATATATATATAAAATTTGTTATTAGTTTATTACAGTTGTAAAGTTGTTTGATCGAAATGTGAATGTTTGAATTTAATAGGCTAGTATAAGGTTATTGGAGAGACTGAATCATAACTCAGTGGCACAGAGTACTTAAAAATGACTTTAGAAGATGCTGTATTTATGCCGTATACCCATTCCATATGGCCTCAAAATGATCATAAAATTTACCAAAATGCAAAATTTTCTCGGGGGGGGGGGGGTTACAGCGCCCCCCCGAACCCCCTAGCTGGACGGGCTTGCTGCGCTCGCCAAAGTCATGGGCTGAACAGTTTGACAGATAAAAAAAAGCCCCCTCCCTTTTCAACTTTCTGGGTACGCCACTGATTACAAGTATTCACCTCTCCTCTCCCAAGAGCTGTGTCAGTTAAGTAGCTCATTAGTCTTGGTCATCTATCTATCTATCTATATACCTAGGCTACTTCCCCCAAGGAAAGGGAGGTAGCCGAGACAGGACGACACACTCCCCATTTACTCATCCATTCAACACATTCATTCGCATCTTAGCCACAAAGGGGAGAACGGACAGATTCTCACCGCACCACACCGCACAAAGGTCAATTGCACAATGCAATCAGTGACATCCGCAGCAGGGCCCGACAGCAGAGCTTGATCATACCTTCTGAATTCTCTTAGGTCTGCCCAACTGACTTGAATTTTCCAAGTTGGTATCAATCTCATGTGCTGAAGAAAAATCTTCAGCCTTGTCAAAAATATCAGAGAAAACCTAGTCAGTTCTCAAGACCAGCAATTCTTTAATAGTTGACTGTATGAGAAAGCAAGCTTCAAATAGTAAGGCTTCCTTCGGTTGAAGCTGATCTGTCAAACTATTAGTAACTCTAAGGACTTGTTCAATAATATGTAGATCCATTACGCACCTGAAAGACTTTAACTTTTTGTACATTCCAATTGCTTCTGCTGCAGCTTCTGAATCAGAACCGTCTGAAACTATATGAAGCACTGATAACAATCTTCCATAGCGAAGCATAACCGTTGATAATGACCTATAATAGTAAGGCCACCTAATTATAGAAGGTCTTCCTAGTGTCAAAACCTTAAGATCTTCTGCTTTCTGTGCCCCCATGAAAAGTGGGTTCCTTGTGTTACTGTTAGTAATAAATGTGTACAGTGTGTTAATAACTGAAAATAATGAAAAGAGACCACTGGTATTCTTTATGCAGTCGCCCAGTACTAAATTCAGCCTGTGTGCACGGCAGTGTATGTATACTGCTTTGGGAACTTTATCCCGTAGTCTTGCCTGAATCCCGCTAAAGCATCCACTCATTACACTAGCACCATCATAACACTGAGCCACACAGTTAGACCAAATTAAACCAGACTGCTCTATCTCCTTATATATAAAATCAGCTAAACTTGCAGCATCAACCTTTTCTATGTGGTAGGTTCCAATGGCACGTTCCTTCACAATACCCTCACTAAAGTACCGCACAAGAATAGCCATCTGTTCATTTTTTGACATGTCTTTCGCTTTATCAACCATAACTGAAAAGTACTTGCCTTCTTGTGCTTCAGCACAAATTGTGTCCTTGATATGTCTTTCAACAACTGATATCAACTCATTCTGGTATTGAGGACTTGTGTGATGGTCATATCGTCGATCTAACTTTTGTTTCAGAGGCGGATTTAACTCAGCAATTAGACGAAGAATTTCAACAAAATTTCCTGAATTCAGTGTCTCACCACCCTCATTATGTCCACAAAAGACAGGTACATACTTCCTAAAATGAATAAAAGCTTTTTAATGATAGCCAGAATACAATAAAATAAACAGCTCGATACTGAAGTTACCTGAACAGCGGGCTAGGAACATATTTACACCAACAAATTTTAATATACCTAGTAAATTACTGTGATTATTACACACACCCACCACACACACACACACACACACACACACACACACACACACACACACACACACATATATATATATATATATATATATATATATATATATATATATATATATATATATATATATATATATATATTTCACTCAAAACGTACTGAGGATAAGTATAAATTCTTTTTAATTTCACGGTGTTAACCTTATATTATTTTACATTAATTGTAGTCGATTTGGAGGCCCCTCAGAAAGCTGGAGGGGGGGGGGGCGCTCCTCGCTGCCTCCCCCAAATGACGCCCCTGCCCAATTTTCTTCCCTTTGTTGCCTCTTTCATATGGCTCAGTGACAGATTTAAACAAAACAATTATGGTTCTGCGATCTTTCCTTGGCACTACTTCATGACTAGCATCATATCTTAATGTTAATCTATTGTTGCAACGCAACAGTTAAGGTAGGAAATGAGGAATTTTAGGCCAAGTTAAAGTAAAAGGAGTATAGATGCTGGTGCTCTTGCAGTCCCATGCTCATCCGGTGTGGGATCTTCAAACGAGCTTGCTATCGCCTCCCTGTCGTATTTTATATTTGTTTTTCGCAAGAAGGTTAAGGAAAAAAGTGTGCAGAATGTTTTGGAGTCTCGAATTAATCCTGCAAAAAAGCAAATCTTAGTTACTAGAGGAACCATTGCCGTAGGTTGTAACTATTTCTTCAGGAAGCACACGGAAAGGAACATTCTTATCAAATCTCTAATTCTTCCAAGAAAAAGAAACCAAAGTCACGACACCAAATCGGTCGTGAGTATGCTCGAATATCTAAGCCCTGGACGTAAACTAAGCGTTGATTACAAGCAACCTTCCACTTTACCCTTTTTACTCTAACTTGGGCTAAAACTGAAATCTCTCCATCTTCAATTCTGACTTCCAACAATATATGAACACTTGAATATGATGCTAGTCACAAAAATATGCATGGAACGGATTTAAAGGTGAAATGGTGTTTTATTCTACAACTGAGCTACGTGGAATAAGCTGTAAAATGATTGAATTCTTGACCAAGCTAAGATAAAGGATTGATTGATTGATAGAACACAGGGCACCGAAACGACAAGGTCATGTTTTTTTTTTTTTTTTTTTTCAATAACAGAACGGAGGAAGGAAAAACAAATGGGAAAAAAAAAATCCATACACCAGATTACTGGTGTCCTCTGTTCAAAAAATATCTGTAACAGTTAGACTTGAACAGTTGTAGGTTGAAATTTGGAGGAAAACAACTCTGGGGAAGCGAGTTCCAAGAAGATGCGATCATAAAACGTGAAGGCGGCCACCCTACTTCAGAAATATGGTTGAGTGACATTCCAGTCATGAGCGCTACCAGATGCCCGTGTAGCACGAGGGAAGGCATCGAAGAGTGACATTAAACACCACCCTCCCCTCGGTGCCTCAACAGCAGCCTCTGACATAAGTCGCCCAAACTGGGACACTCAACCACCAAGAATTTCAATACTTTTGGAGATGGGAATATTAGTAGCATTGAAGGTAATGTACGAATCTGGTAATATCTGTCTATTAGTAAACTGTATATATTTAGTTTTACTAGCATTAAAAGAGACAAGGTTGTTTTGTCTCCATTCACTGATTGTAGATAGATCTTGATTTATGGAGATGGCTGTACTGAGTTGAGAGGTAGAGATATTAGACTTTGTAATTGGATATCTGAGTGTGAATGAACTATGTAGTGTTGAGTCATCTGCATATGAGTGAATGGGATTGTGAGTGACAGATAAGAGATCATTAATATGAACCAGAAATAGGGTTGGCGCCAGAACTGATCCCTGCGGCACGCCGGCGTTAATTGAGTGGAAATTCGAATATACATCATCTGCTTTTACTCTTATTTTCCTGTCACTAAGATAAGAAGAAATCAAAGGAACAAAAGACGTTAGTCCATAGCAAGGGAGTTTGGAAAGCAGGGAACGGTGCCATACTCTGTCGAAAGCTTACGAGGCATTGTAGGGCAAACCCTCTGAGAGACGAACTTGGCGACTTCCTTTAGCTTGTTGACAGGAACGCTATCCTACCGCAACTGCCAGCAAGCACGAACTGCAGACAATAGTGAAGTGCATTAATCAGTAGCAGGTAGAGGACAAGGAGCACGTACAGGATCCAAGTGGTGACAGTACCTCTATCCTGTGTTGATCTGGATTATTTGTCAAGAATAAATCCAAGAGATGGGCATTATGGTCAGGATTATCAGGTATTCTGGTTGTTTGCTTTACCAACTGGGTGAGAACCCAGCAAAAACCCACTCTCTTCCCCTGACGACAAATGAGGAACAGCCACTCCAAAATAGCTAAAACTATAGGATGAGAAGAGTTAAAGGAGTCCAGGGCCAAAAGCGCCCCTTGAGAGTCACTAAAAATAGTGAATTACTTGTCATGGTGAACAAACACCAACATCAAGGCTAAAACGACAACTGATAACTCTGCAGTATAAACTAAGGCAGCCAAAGGAAGACTACCTCCACGGCTAAAACTGGGAAACACCACTCCAAAACCAACACCAGAGATGGATTTACAGGCATCAGTATACACTGGCACAGAACCACCATGACTAGAAGAATGTTCGAAAAATAACTGTAAAAGAGACAGGAGTGACAGAAATTTTTGAGTCTGCAAAACAACCTGCAGAAAGTTACCCTGGGCAAGATCCATGGCGCAACCCTCGAGATCTGAACAGGACTGACAGGTACTGCCGACAAACCAAACTCCTCCATGATATCCCAAACCCTACAGCCAAACGGATGAGGCAGGCGAGGGTGTCTACTATAATAAAAAAAACAAGACTGTTGCATCACAAACTCACAGACAAGTGAGTTTGGAAGGCGATGAATCTGGTGCCAGCACCATGCCGCAAATACTGACGCCGTAGATCTAAGGGAGGCACACCAGCTTCCACCAATAAGCTGGGAATGGGAGATGACCAAAAAGCTCCAGTTGCAAGGCAAAGACCAGCATGATAGACAGCATCTAGGGTTTTTAGTTTGGACTCTGTGGCAGAGGAGCAGACCTCGCACCCATATGACAGCTTGGAGGTTACAAAAACCTGAAACAAATGCAGGAGTGTCCTCCGATCAGCACCCCAAGAGGTATGGGACAGAACCCTCAATTGATTGAGAACTTTCATACATGATGCCAGGTGTGAAACCCAAGTCAATCGATAGTCAAACGCCAGGCCCAAGAATTTCGTCTCTGCTACACAACAAAGTCTCCTGCCACAAAGCTAGAGATCAGGGTCCAGGTGCACTCCTCTCATCCTACAAAAGTGCATCGCCACAGTCTTAGAAGGGAAAAACCAAAAACCCTTGGAAGTGGCCCAGGCAGAAATCTTGTCCAAGGCAAATTGCATGTGCCACTTAATAGCACAGATGTGGGAGCCAGAAAACCATATAGCTAATTCATCCACATGAAGGGATGAGGATACCTCAGCAAGCACAGTGTCGAGAATACCATTGATGGCCACTGCAAACAGGGAAGCACTTAGGACACTCCCCTTTGGGACACCTTCCTCCTGGAACAGTGGTGCAGAGACGGTAGAACCTACACGGACCCGAAACGCACAATCAGTCAAGAAGTCTCCAAGCAACACAAGCTGGTGATCACGTAAACCAAAGGCATGAAGCTGTTGGAGGATGCCATGTCGCCAGGCTGTGTCATAAGCCTTCTCAAGGTCAAAGAACACAGCCACAAGATATTCCTTAGAGGCTAAAGCTTCACAGATTGAAGCCTCGATTAGGTTGTCCAAACTACACTGTAATTTATGGAAGCCACTGCAAAGGAGAGAGAAAGCAACCCTTCTCCAGAAACACACAAGCCCGACACTGACCATCTTTTCAAACTACTTGCACATGCACGATGTTTAACAAGTAGGGCGATAGTTGGAGACATGTGAATGGCCCTTACCAGGCCTGGCAATGGGGAAGACAATACTCAACGTCCAGCTCTTAGGAATAGAACCCTCACTCCAAACCCTGTTAAAAAGGTCCAATAAAAACTGTATAGAGTCAGTCGGCAGATGACAGAGCAGAGCGTCTGGAATGTCGTCAGGCCCAGGAGCAGTGTCACCACACTCCGAGAGGGCAGCATGCAGCTCACGGAGGCTGAAATCTAAATTATAAGGCTCTCTGCCACAACAGCAAAAGTCAAGACCCAGCCTCATCATAAATCAGTAGTTCCTTGGCATAGCCAGTGCCATGAGAATGATTCAATGAAGCATGAGGGGAGCACGTAACTGACTAACCAGAAAGCATGGATAAAGACAGAACAGTCACACCCTGAAGGGGTCAGACATCTCTACCAACAAATTGCCGTCAGCCTGTGGAACAACTTTAGAGGCTGCACCACAAACAGTGACCAGTTCTCAATGGGTTCGAAAAATATTACACTTTTTGAGGTCTACCCCAGCAGGGTCACAAACAACGATGAACTTGACAAAAGGTGCAGGAGAAGGAGCAATTAAAATAGTATCTGAATCTCTTACGTGGGGGCCCTGAGAGCTGGATATACTCTTTGACCCCCACCTGTGACCCCTGTTATGGGAGCCACGGGACTGGGGAAGCAAGGGAGGGGAGGCCGAATCCCCCGTGGAGCCACGTGGAACCTGGAAGGGCTCTAGAGTGGCAATATGTGAAGGCTGAGAAGAAGCCATGGACGTGCTGAGGTCTGGGAGAGGCAAGTCGAGGCACATTAATACTAGCCATAACAGGAAACTTTAAAATTTCATTCCCCCACCCACTATGGAGCCCAATAAGGGGATGCCATACGCCACAGGCAACCTCAGGGGTAGCAGGGAAGTATACATGAGGTAACCACTGGGGGCCGGGGCAAGGGTAACCCCAGGACGATAGGAGCCACCAGGCCCCCCAGTGCCCACTTGACCCTAGCCGAGAGACCTGGTTGGGCACAACTAAGCCCCCCATCTAGCCAAAGAGGTGTATGACTAGCTGCAGGGTGCATCATGCAGCATCATTCAACCCCCAGGAGTCCCATCTCCCAGCATAACGGGATGCCACACATGGCAAACATGGGGAGAGGAAACGGTACTGCCCTATATGGCAAATGGGCATGGACTAACATCACCAGCAGGCCTCCACCAGTGATGTAGGGGATCCTTGGTCCACGAGGCCGAAAAATACCGAACCATACAAAGGTAGGCATGCCTCCAAAGTTGGTGGTACTGCCAACCACGCTTCAAGGCCTGTCACCACATCTAGGTGACCCCCTGCAGTGGGGATAAGATAAAGGACGATAGATTCCATACGTAAGAACTGGGTTTTTGCAAGGCCTCGCTTTGTAGAGGTTCAAACATTATGGATCTGCAAGAGAAAACTGGAAGATCACAAATGGCATTTTGTTCAGTGAAGTCGCCAGAAGCATATTTTGCCTACTGAGGCGGAGGGAGACAGGGAGAGCATTGGATATGAAAACCAAGTCCTACAAATGTAATAACTAACACTGAAATACTACTTTACCATTCTATAAATTATACTTTGAAAATGTCCAGTGAACAGGTCTGCAATATTAACGGTTCATTTTTTTTTTTCTATTGTGAGTGTATATTTTATTTTCTCCGTGTCAGTATAGAGGTGGTCTACTGTCCCAGTGGAAGCGGGTACGAATCCCAGCTTGGACAGGAAACGATTTAAAAGATTTAAATTTCGCAAAGCAGACTTTACTGATCTACCATAAGACTCGCCAAGTAAAAAAAAAAAAAAACGCCAATACCAATATACCAGTCCTGTAAGAGACAGCCCTACTATGTATTCAGTATCGACGGTGGGTGCCTAACGCCGAAGTGGTGACGTGGAAGTGTATGGTATGTAGGAGGACTGTTATGCCTATACCCAGCCCTGTGCACATACAGAAAGTATATACATACATACATACATGTATACTTATTTTGTGATGAGATAGAGTAGTGGGAGGGGTGGTACGGTATGTGAGAGAGGGGTGTGTGAGTGACAGAGGACAGAGTGATATAGACGCGATTCATTTGTTACCATCCCTCTCCGGGATTTCAGTGTGCTAACATCGAAGGACAGACAGAAAGAATACCTGGTCAGTATTTATTTTACGTTCTCCACTGTTTCTGTGGTTTTCTCTTTTTCACCAGCTTGTTTTTTTTCCCGTGAATGGTTGATTTGATGATTTTTTTTTTTTTCAGATATTAAGTCAGCCTCATCTAACCAAACCAGTGGGATTATAGCGTATTCATATGGCATTACGTCTCCTTGCACAACAAAGGTCACCCATCCCTTACCAAAAACACTCCATCCCCTTTATCTTATGCAGGGACTATATGTCTAAAAACGCGTTTCCGACAAACTGCGGCATCAAATCATCACACATAGGATAAAAACAAAGTAATTTGGAGGATGAAACCCAGCAAAGAGGAGGAGCCCTATAAGCAAATGTTGCCTGAATTAAGTTTTCTCTACTTTGGCCTAAAACTGTCATCTCTCCATGTCGTTCCTAGCTGTAACGATAAATTAAAGCTGTATTATGATGCTGGGCACAAAGAAGTGCAAGGGACAGAATGTACTAGACCTGTTATCTCTCTGCTACTAAACTGTGTGATATAAGCTAAAGAAAGGAGGATTATACGAACTATGATATGGTAAAAGGAGTATTCCAGCGTCAATATTTATAGTTTAACAGTTGACTGTAAATAAAATGGTGTGGTCCTTACTTTAAAAAATGTCATTTCTGTAACATAAGCAATGAGAAGTATTTTGATACTAGGATCGTTAATGACATCTCTGAGGGTCTGGTAGGGATGACTGATGTGTCTGACAGCCAGCAGGGACATGAGGTTACCAACGTAGCTTTGTGTTAACACCACCATCATCAGCATCCACACCCCTTGCACCACACGTTCCCACCACCACCACCATCCAGACGGCTTAGACACATCTGTTAAAAAAAAAAAACGATTAATTTAATGACGTCTAAAGGAGGCACATTTAAAAAAAAGGGAGGGGCGGGGGGCAAGTTTCAATTGGAACATTCACGCTACCTTCTTGGAGGAGGATGCGAATACAGTTGAATATGTTGGTCTCTTGTCTGGGTGGGTGGTTAGTGTGTGGAGGAAGGCAAGAAGGAAGGAGTAGCATAGCAGTGATCACAGCCAGCAGTGCCGCCCCCACAGCCATCCACACTACCGGTGACAGAGGCAGCAGGAAGCCCCACGGGTCCACCTCAGGGCGACCACGGGCAGCGAAAATTTTATGGTGCGTCATAAACACAATAGGACTGCAGTGGAAATACTTTTTCCTGTCGTCTATAATGGCATGTGGCCCACCACTGATATCAGCCTCCTGGAACAGAGACGAGTTATTGATGAAAAGTGCAGTTAGTTGAACATACAGGCTGGTCCATATATAACGCTCCACTTCCACTCAGCAGGGTGATATCTCGTGTGTTTTGGGGATGGTCTAGTGAGCGTTATCAGCATCTAACCTACATCATCTATTAATTTCCTACTCCTACAACCACGCGCCCACTAGCCAACTGATTCGTTCTCGCAACATATAAATAATGCAACGAGAATTTAGTGAAGCGCAATTTATGTGTTCCCTTTAATTTTATAGAAATATTCATTTTCTTTAATAAAAAGGTCGGTTGTGAACAAGCATAAAGTTTAAAATATGATCATTAGTAATAATTCTGTTTATCAGGAATTGAAACAATAAGACACAGTATTATTTTGTGTACAGTGTAATGTGTAAGCCTTGATATATCTACATGTTCTGCTGACTGATATAGAAAACTCTTGTTAATTTAGTAAGTGTACCTTTGAATGAAAGAAAACTGAATATTGGGTTACAGTGATAGTGAAAACAAAGTCTCTTTCATTATGTCTATTCATCTATCTATAGCCCGACGCCCTAATCCCGCAAAGGGTGGCGACAGACAAAACGTCTCCAAGTAGTTCTGTCACCCACCATTTGACTGCCTTCCCCCCAACTCACTCCCCCCTCCCTCATATACCTCTCAACTCCATCCCTCCACCTCATCCTCGGTCTCCCCCTCCCTCTGCCTTCATCCACTTCATCTACATACACCCTCTTAGTCTTTCATTCTCCATTCCCTCATGTCCGAACCACCTCAGTGAATTTCTCTTTCATTATGTGCAATGCCTAAAAAATGTACCCTCACTTGGAAGTTAATAGTTTTGAAATCATACTTTCATCTCTATAATAATTTTACACAAGTATTAAATATAGCACTGATGCGTCACAACTGTAAGAAATGCCTAGGATAACACATAGCATAGATATGTCACATGACAACTTGGATCTTCAGGGCTACCAATATGTGTCACAATGCCTTAGTCGTGTTTCAGATCACATTGTTAGTTCTAAAAAAAAAGTATCGGAACAACTTTGTTTACCACAAAGTTGTTCCGATACTCTTTTTTTTAGGCACTGTACACTCGACACCAAAAGTCCTGTCACATCTCCTACATCCCTCCCCATGGGCTTTAAAATTCAGTCTGGTGATTCTACAGCAACTGATACTGATTACTTTCTTTGGCTATAGATCAGTGTCATCTGTGTCATTTGCTTCAGATTCATGAGTCTAATTTTCAAAGACCATAGGCGGAAAAGCAGGAGAGATGACGCATCTTTAGTTGATGGTACCCTGTTGTATGTACATCAAGGAAACATTTAGCTCAGTGTGACCTCAATATACCCATTGTCCATGCATATTTGTTGGGAGAGTTACACGGACTCCCTTAGGTACATGTCAGTCCTTGAACAACCTGCCAGACACACTGATGAAACAAGAAAGAATACTAAGAGAATGCAATACACACGACCAACAGCTGGTCTATGGGCCGATAATAGTAATTTGCCCTGCCATCTTAACCTCTGACAAATTACTCTCAGAATCAAATAACTTCATGCTTGCCTAAGCCTTAACCCTTCCAATAACTTTGGTTCAAATCAGAGCAAGATTGTTTGAGCTGATTTTGCCCAGTGACCTTTCCCTTTGACCTTGACCTTGATTATTTTCAAAATAGATCTCCTTGTCTGTGTGTTAACCTCATCCCTTCCACAAAGTTTTGCTCAAATGAGATGAAAACCGTAAGTTGACTTTGCCATTTGATCCTGACCTTAACCTGCCCCATACTCATGCACCTCACAACTTTTTTCACGCTCAGTCCCCACAACGTACAATGTACATTTTGCTATTGCAAGGTCCATCTTTGCACATTTTTCAAATTTTGAGCGTGAATTTTGGTACGTGTACACGGGACACTTTCCTCTACAACACGTTAGTACATTTTAGTACATTACTGATACTGTGTGTGGCCTGTAAATATGCAATAATATGACACTCACTATAAGGGTAAGGCCTGTGGTGGAAACTGGTATGACGTTAGTGGAAAGGTAAAATGTAAGTTGAAAAATAGAACGTAAGTAGAAACAACAGTCATAGTGAGTCAATTGTGCAAGAATTCGGCAATTTTCATGTGTTCGTGAATGAAACAAAGCTTATATTGTGTATATTTTTGTGTGAAAACTAATATATTCTTGTGCTACATGTAAATTTGTACCAAATTAATAAATATCTATGTATTTTGAGTGGTTTCCAATAGCTACTCCACCATAGAAAATGCGACAGTAGCAACATGGTCACAGAAAACATACTAGATCAGGTGTTCAGAGGGTCAAATGTCTAGATCATTTTTAACTTCAGGTGAGCACATTCGTGGTGATTTTCCATTGTTTTTCACCAAAAGTGGAGGTTTGAGCCAAAAAAAAAAAAAAAAAGTCGAAAATTTATCGGGTTTTGGAGGTGGGTTTTGTAATATATTAGTCAGTAGGGGGTGGGTTAAACCTACTGATCTAAAAAAAAAAAAAATCAATCTCTTGGGTGATTGTCAACTCATCCACCAATTTTGATCCAAAACAGATCAAAATTGCTTTCGTTATTTTGTTCACACACACACACACACACACACACACACACACACACATACACACACACACACATACACATACACACATACACCGCTCGCTGGTGCAGTGATAACGCTCTCACTTGCCAACTGGTGGACGGGAGTTCGCGCCTCGCTCAGGTTGCGAAATGTTTCACTGACGAAGTGGGTGGTTACTGTCCCCCTTGAGCAAAGGGACGGGTGTGTGCGTGTGTGAAGGTCACAGCCTTGCCCTTAGATCGGACTATATGAGCTCTCAGCTCCCTTCCGGGAGGGTAAAAGCTGACGATCACGACCATCAAGTGATCCTGACCGACCCGGTGAATTACACACGAATCGAACTTTGAATCTGCCCTGTGGGACTGACCCTTGACTAATCGTAATCGTTACTGAAACCCTTCGTTCTTGCCTGATCATTTAACCATTCCACGATATTTGGTTTTAATCATATCAGTAACGATTGAGTTGACCTTGTCCTATCACCATAGCGTTTGACCTTTTCCAGTGACCTTGAACTCTGTTATCAAAATCAAATCCTTTTTATATTGACCTTATTGTCAATCCCATTACAGTATGTGATTAAAATCAGAAGAAAACTGTTTAATTTTCCCTTGTCCATTTACCTTGGCTTTTGACTCAAAAACAATGGGTTGACTCCTTGCCTAACCCTCAACCCTTCCAGTAAATCTGGTTAAATTCAGATCAGAAGAGTTTGAGCTATTTTACAAACAAACTCACACATGGGCCAGACTTTGACCTTGGCCGGCTAGCTCACTTACATCTGAGGGCTGATCGAGGAAAATCAACTTATATCTCTGTCAGGGAAGGGTTAACATTAATGCAGTTACTACAAGGGTTCCAACGAAACTTATCAACACTGAATTCCTGGCTGTGGCTGAGACCAGGCAACTCAGCTGTCACTTGAGCAGGGAAGACTTTTTTTTGTTTTTTTTAACTCAGGGCTACCTCTGATAACCAATGCAGTCAGCCCTTTTATTTCTACTTACTTTAATTAATCTACATTCTATTGTCTGCTTTTATTCTCTCCACATTGTCGTTTTCTGACTTGGTGTCCGACGACATATGACCCTGGCAGTTACCTTGCCACTTATAATTTAGTCAACCAAGCAATCAGTCATTCAGTCAAGTAAAGTTAGAAGTTCTCATCCAAGATTCGATACTGGAGGAAGGGTCAAAGTACAGCAGGAATGGAATGGAATGGAATATGAAGTTAAGGCCGAAGGTCAAGCACTGGGACCTGAGAGGTCATTCAGCGCTTTGATTAATGAGATATGAAAGATGATAGTTTAAAAGAATGAGTATAAAAAGAGGGAAAACTACTACAAAATAATTATGCAACTAAAAATCATAGGTAAAGTGATGAGAGATGAAGACAGCAAACCCTAAAAGCATAACTATGACGACACTAGTCACAGCTTGCAATATAGCCCTGTCTCCTTTAACCCGTCACGTCCCGAGGTTTTCTGCACCTCCGACATCGCCCAGTCCCGAGGTATTTTCGATTTTTTTTTTTTTGGCTAAAACCTTCGCTTTTGGTGAGAAACATCGAAAATTCATAGAGAAATCGCTCACCTGAGGCTTAAAGTGCCCAATCCAGGTAGGAGTTCCTCCTTACCTGAGTGGGTTTTCTAACATGCTGGCACCAAAGAAAACGAGTTCTATGGGAGGGTAACTACTTTATCCACTCATAAACGGTATTTATTTATTTACTTGGTACGAATGTATATGTAGTATGACAGTATATTGGTTTTCAAGCAGTAATAAAGGCATTATAAGCATTGTTTCACTCACTAACTAATCACCATACCTGACCTATTTTTGCCACACTACCTGATCATTATTTCTGGCTGTTTCTTCTTCTAATGCTATGTAAACATTGTCCTCCACATTGTCATCGATTGGGGAATCACTCTGGCCCTGAATAACTTTACTAGCCAGGTCACTGGTAACAGGTCCTTTGCCAAGACAATGGCGTGAGGGGGGGAGGGGGGAGGTTATGCAGTGTAAGGCATTGTCCCTGCTTGGTATCTTGTACAGGAATGGAGGAAGGTGTCCCGTGTATACATACGAAAAATCACGTGCGAAAATTGAAAATTGTGCAAATTAGGTACCTTGCAATTGCACGACGTACTGGTACGTCGCCGGG
Organism: Coenobita brevimanus; assembly: GCF_032717465.1. Taxonomy (NCBI): domain Eukaryota; kingdom Metazoa; phylum Arthropoda; class Malacostraca; order Decapoda; family Coenobitidae; genus Coenobita; species Coenobita brevimanus. The sequence goes on along the minus strand of NC_136999.1, from coordinate 40,677,798 downwards.
ACTGGCAAATGCAAATCGTGGTGACGTACCCATACGTCGTCGGGACGGGGCGGGTTAAAAACGCCATAAGGCTAGAAACATTTGCCCTATTACCTAGAACAACTGATAGGGATCCCCTATTTGTTAAAAATTTCGCCCGAGAACGGGCATAGGTCGGACGGTCCAATAAACTGTGCCTGCAAGTTATTGTGACATGACAGATGTCACACTGAAGTGGGACCCCTCGGTCCAAAAGGAACCCTTGAGTCAAACGCATATGGCCAATTTGCAGCCTAGTCAACCTCGTCTCAAAACCCCGACAAGCCTGAGAAGAGGATGACCAGGCATAGACTGAAGGCCGGATCTCTTTATGCTTCAAGTTATTGGCCAGGGAGGGGGAAGCCCATCTCGCCTGCCACTCAGACCAAAGTCTTCAAATCAGAATAGGGAACCTTATTATATCCAACAGAAGGAAGAGAATATGCCAATTTTGCCTCTTTATCAGCAAGCTCGTTCCAATAGAGACCAACATGTGACGGTATCCAGCAGAACGAAACAAGTTTATACTTTGCAGCCAGGTGCCAAAGCCAAGACTGAATATTCCTTATTACAGGGTGGAATGTATTAAACTGCTTAATGGCGGTCAAGCTTCCACAGGAGTCTGAATATATTGTAAACGTCTTTCCCGGAAGTGAAAAAGTTACTACATGATAGTATTGTGATACCAACTCTAACGTACGGAAGTGAAGCTTGGACGTTGTTGGAAGGACACAAGTCAAGAGTGAGAGCAGTGGAAATGAGTTATTTAAGAGGAGCCTGTGGAGTCACATGGAGAGACAGGCTGACGAATGAGGATATAAAGGAGCATTGTGGTGTTGATGTGGAAGTGATAGGAAGCGTTATGAGGAACACACTGAGGTGGTTTGGCCATGTGGAGAGGATGGAGGGTGAAAGACTGACGAAGAGAGTGTATGTGAGTGAGGTGGAGGGGGAAAGAGGGAGGGGGAGGCCGAGGATGAGATGGAGAGATGGGGTGGAGAGGTATATGAGAGAGGGGGGTGTGAGTTGGGAGCAGGAGAGTGAAATGGCGGGGGACAGGGTGACTTGGAGGCGATTTGTTTGTGGCCACCCCAAACGGGATTGAGGCGTCTGGCAATAGATAGATAGATAGATAGTCTTTCCCGGCACTGAGTAAGCCTCTTCAAGAGCCTTCTCAATAGCAGTTAGTTCAGCAGTGAGAACAGAGGCATTGTTTGAAAGCCATCCAAAGGAACCCAAGCACAATCATAGATCTGTATTGTGGAGCACATCAAGCTCATGAAGTTTAGTCTTACAGGCAGAGGAAGAAATTTGGCAAGCATAGTCAATCTGTGACCGGGACAAAGAGTTATAGAGCCCGAGAAGGGAATTCCTATCAGTACCCCAATCAAAACCAGAGACCACCCTAAGGATATTCAGTGATTTCTTGACTTTAAGCTTCAGATAATCAATGTGCTGTGACCAAGAGAGACGTGAGTCAAAGATCATGCCCAGAAACTTGACCTCCTTCTCAAAAAGGATGATGTCATCGTTTAACTTTAAATGTGAGACAACCTCCTGGCGTGTGCTTCTAGTGAAGTGGACTGCAACAGTCTTGGAAGGTGAAAAGCAGAAACCATTATCATCAACCCAATGACAAATAGCATTTACGGACTTTTGCAGGTGATGATTAATCACGATTGCGTCGTAGCCAGACACACAAATTGCCAAATCATCAGCATACAGGGAGCCTAGCACGGGGCAGGAAATCTGATCGAGGACACCACTGACAGCCACAACGAAACAGGTGACACTAAGAATGCTGCCTTGGGGAACACCCTCCTCTTGCCTATAAAGGTTGGATACAACATTTCCGACACAAGCCTTAATGTAACGTTCCGATGAAAAGGAGTGAATAAAACGAAACATATTTCCCTCTATGCCATATCGAGACAGCTGAAAAAGAATACTAGTGTGCCTGATTGTGTCGTATGCCTTCTCAAGGTCAAAGGACACCCCAATAGTCTGACAGTTGTTGGCAAAGGTTAGATGGATTGTATTTGAGAGGATCGGGAGGGGGTCCAGTGTCGAGCAGTTCTTCCGGAATCCAAACTGATAAGGAGAAAGCAGCTTTTCTTATTCTAAGTACCACACTAACCTTGCATTAACTAACTTTTCCATCATCTTACAAACACAGCTGGTTAGTGCTATAGACCTATACTGGTAGCCAAAAGGGGATTTTTGTTTGGCTTGCTGATGGGAACAATGAGGGAAACTCTCCAACTGGCAAGAAAAATGCCCGTTTCCCAAATTTTGTTAATAATCATCAGGAGGAACTTTGTAGCCACAACATGCAAATTTGTGAGCACTGAATAGAGGATGTTGTCCTCACCTGCAGATGTAGATGTAATTGATGACAAAACGTCTTCCAGTTCCCTAAGTGTGATTGGAGCATTATAGGCAGCATTGCAAGAAGATGGAGAAGGTAGAGACATGTCAGGTATACCACTCCCTGATATTGGAGAGGACTTGGAGATATCAGCAAAATGCCACCCTAAGGTCTCCGCAACCTCAGCAGGATCAGTGAGGAGGTTACCACCTGCTTTGAATGTCAGGTTGGGAGATGTGATAAATTTGCCTGAAAGCTTTCTAATTTTCCTCCATATAACCCAAGAGGGAGTCTTGGAATTAATGCCATTGAAGTAAAATATCCAAGAGTCCCGCTTAGCCTTTCGAAAGTAGCGACGTTGGCACATTGGTAAATTTGGCGTGTGGCAACTGAGCCTCCTGTCTTGTAACGCCGATAACGTTTCCTTGTAATTTTCCTTAGTATGGCACAGGTTTTATTCCACCAGGGGACCGCAGGTCGATGCGGTTTACCTTTCGATATAGGGATGGCCGCACGGACTCTGCCCATAATCGTAGCAACAAAATAATCATAGGCTCACAAGTGACTAGTGAAAGACTCGAAAGGCCTAGCCAGAAGTATACCGTTTTTATACTTCAACCAGTCAGCCTCCTGCTCCCTCCACCTAGGAGAGGAATGAGCAGGGACATTTTTCACACACTTTAAATGGATTGGATAATGATCACTCCCATTCAGAAAAGGATTTACTGACCAATGAAAGTCCATAAGGATGGAGGAAGAACACAAGCTCAAGTCAATAGTAGAGGAAGCTCTGCTACAGACATTGTGGTAAGTCATAGAGCCAGCATTGTAAATTGAGATATTATATGATTGGAGTATGTCATCTATAATCCTCACACCAGCATTTAAAGTTGTACCACCCCATAATGGATTATGGGCATTAAAGTCCCCAAGAAGGAGGAAGGGGGCAGGAAGCTGACGGATTAAATCTTCCACGTCCTGCTCACTGAAACCACCACCAGGTGGAAGATACAAGGAGCATACTATCTGTCTGTCTATCTATTGCCAGACGCCTCAATCTCGTTTGGCGAGGCCACAAACAAATCGCCTCCAAGTCGCCCTGTCCCCCGCCATTTCACTGTCCTGCTTCCAACTCACACCCTCCTCTCTCATATACCTCTCCACCCCATCCCTCCATCTCATCCTCGGCCTCCCCCTCCCTCTTTCCCCCTCCACCTCACTCACATACACTCTCTTCGTCAGTCTTTCACCCTCCATCCTCTCCACATGGCCAAACCACCTCAGTGTGTTCTTCATAACACTTCCTATTACATCCACATCCACACCACAACGCTCCTTTATATCCTCATTCATCAGCCTGTCTCTCCATGTGACTCCACAGGCTCCTCTAAATTAACTCATTCCCACTGCTCTCACTCGTGACTTGTGTCCTTCCAACAACGTCCAAGCTTCACTTCCATATGTTAGAGTTGGTATCAAAATACTGTCATGTAGTAACTTTTTCACTTCCATGCCCACTTCCCTGTTTCTTATCACTGTTTTCAAAGAACCAGCAACCTTTCTTCCCTGCTGTACCCTTTCAAGCACTTCACCCTCCAAACCTCCATCCTAACTCATCACACTACCCAAGTACTTAAACGTACGCACATTTTCCAATTCCTCACCATCCAACCTCGCTGTACATTCACTGACTTCACCTCTCTCAAAGACCATCACTTTACTCTTCCCTACATTCACCTTTAGATTCCGTTTCTTACACACTCTCCCAAACTCATCCACCAAGCCTTGCAGCTCCCCTTCGTCTTCACTCAACAACAGAGTATCATCTGCAAACACCAGTACAGAGAGTTTCCAAACACTAACCTCTCTCACCAGGGCCACTCCAACATCCACTATCCTACCTTGTAGCTCTTTTATTACCCCATCCATGTACAGATTGAACAACCATGGAGACATGACACATCCCTGTTTCAACCCAACTTTCAAAGAGAAAAATTCACTTAGTTCACCATCCACACACACTGCAGCCTTCGCATCATCATACATACTCTTCACAGCATTCAACAACTTCCCATCTACTCGATATATTCTTAATACTTTCCACAATCCTTGTCTATCCACCCTGTCATATGCTTTCTCCAAATCCATGAAAGCCGCATACAACTTCTTTCTCTTCTCTAGAAACTTTTCCACTAAAGATTTAAGAATGAATATCTGATCTACACAACCTCTTCCCTTCCTAAAGCCTCCCTGTTCTTCTCCAACTAATTTCTCTGTTCTTTCTCTAACTCTGTCAATAAGTATCCTACCATACACTTTTCCTATTATACTAAGAAGACAAATGCCCCTATGATTACCACAGACTTCTTTTTCCCCTTTTCCTTTGTACAAGGGAGTAATTATACCTGACTTCCAATCCTCCGGGACTCTACCTTCCTTCCAGGCCAATCTGCACATCTTCCACATCCATTCTACTACTATCTCTCCCCCATGCTTCAGCATTTCACCACACACTTCATCAATTCCTGGGGCTTTCCCCGATTTAACTTTCTTCATTGCTTCCACAACTTCTATCCTACTGATTTCTTCCTGTCTTCTCATCTTCCTCCTTCTCCCAGCCATTCCCCAGCCACTTACACTCGCATTACTTCCATCCTCTATGTTCAACAATTCCTTAACGTGTTCTCTCCATCTGCTCACTTTTTCTCCCTTCTCCACTAGTAATCTACCATTTTTATCTTTCACTCCCCTGCTAACTTCACTTCCACCCTGTCTTACTCTTTTCACCTCTTGCCAGAACATTTTCTTACAGTCCCTCCACTTTACACTCAGATTCCTTCCAAATTCCTCATCCACTCTCTTACTCTCTCTTACTAATCATTTCACCTCTCTCTTTCTTTCTACATATAACTCTCTCTTCCGCATCTCAACTTCTTCCACGCCCCTATTTCTCATCCATTCATTGTATGCTTTCTTATTTTGTGCCACAGCCTGTCTCACCTCTTCAGTCCACCATGCTGTTCCTTGCACCCCCCCTCCGTCTTCTCTTCCTTCCACACACCACATCACATGCTGCACATATTTCTTCTGTAAATATCCTATACACACCTTCCACGTCTCCCATCTGCTCCAATTCATATTTGCCCAGTTGTTCCTCCAGTTCTCTCTTATACTCTGCCTTTTTCTCATCCTCCTGTAACCTTTCCACTCTCCTTGCATCTACTCCTTCCTCTCGTCTTTCCCTTCTTCTATCCCTCCATCTTACTTGAATCCTAATTCTGGCCACCACCAAGTAGTGGTCAGAAAGTCCACTCCCCCAACCTCTGTAAGCTCTTTCATCCATTACACATCTTCGCTTCCTTTCATTGACACACACATAATCAATCATTACCTTCCTTTCATTCAATTCACCACCCACCCTTCTCATCACTCACCATGTATACCTGTGGATCATTTTATGCCTGAAGAGGGTATTGGCTATCACCAACCCCCTCCCAGCACAAATGTCCACTAACGCACTCCCATTCTCATCTATCTCAGCAGGCACACCCCACTCACCAACTATTCCATCCACCTTCACATTCCCAACTTTACCATTCATTTCACCATTCAAAAACACTCCCTCATTCCTTCCAAACTTTTCCATGCACACTTCTACATTTGTCCAGAACTCTTCTCTCACTCTTCTAGCACGATCTTGCGTTGGAGCATACACACACACAATCGCCCACATTTGTATTCCAACTTTCAACTTTACCCACACAATCCTTGACCCAACTGATCCATACTGTCTTATGCTCTTTTTCCATCTTTTACTCACAACTATACATAGTCCTTCCTTTGCCCTCTCATTCCCACCTACTCCTGCACATAGACCCCATCCATACTCCCATTCTCTCACACTTTCTCCTCTCCATTTTGTTTCAGTTATTCCACATACATCCACTTTTGCACCCTCAAGCACTTGGACAATCTCTCTCTCTTTCACCTCATCATTCGCTCCTCTTACATTCCATGTACCCATTACCAAGTCCTTTGTCTGGTCCTGGGTCGTCATCGTTTGGTCAGTACTTGTCCGAGGCTTCTTGTTTGTTTTTTTAGTTAGTTGTTTTCCGGGGAGGGGCACTAACCCTCCGCCAACCCTTTTAGTCGCCTTTTACGACAAGCAGGGTTACTGGGGGAGTATTCTTGAAAAAAAACCCTACCCCCAGGGGGGGAAACCCCCCCTATCCCCAGGGGGAAAAAAAACTACCCCCAGAGGGAAAAAAAACTACCCCCAGGGGGGGAAACCCTACCCCAAGGGGGGAAAACCCCCCCTACCCCCAGGGGGGAAGACCCCCCTACCCCCAGGGAGGATATTCACTCACAGGAGCATACTGTGAGTGAATATTCCAGTAAAACCGTGACAGCAACAAGCTTGAAGAGTCATCTGCAATTGGACAGAAGAGTGCTGCAAGAACCTCTGAACAATTATTGCTGCACCAACATGTGCCCGATTTCCTGGCAGAGAGGGAGAACTGTGAAAGACATAATTCAGTCCAGGATTGTATATCTCAGAGCCCAACATGGTCTCCCGGAGACAAACGATACCTGGATCAAAGTCATGCATCAGAACTTTTAGTTCCTCAGACCTGGAGGGAAGACCCTTACAATTCCATTGCAGGAGATGTCAGAATGGAACATTACCTGCTAACATCAGAAGCCCCAACCTTGCCACATACGTGGTTGGGAAGATGAAGGCACATGTTTGGTATCAGGGTGCAATGACAGACGACGGTTCCTCACCGACTTGTCAACATCGAATTTGGTGACTGGAATCTTAGAAGTCTCAGACGAAACACAGAATTTTGTCGCCTGGGGAGGGGATAGACAGCTGTATCAGATGCTACAGGGGGGTCAGAGACAGAAGGTAAAGGAGAGACATCCATCAAACGGTCCTCAGGCGGACAATCCTCATCAAGATTTGAGAACTTATTGGACAGCGGAACACCACCAGTAACCGTAGAGGGAGAAGAGTTCCGGGATCTCTTAGAATGGGGAGGACAAGTGAAGTCATTGTCAACATTTGCGTTCATTGTATGAGAGTGCTCCCCCACAGAGGGAGCAACTGCACTCCACTTTCTGATGGCCTTTGAAGGACGAGGTGACAATGACATTGCTCGAGAGTGCTCCCCCACATAGGGTGCAACCGCACTCCGCTTACTAATGGCCTTTGAAGTACGGGGAGACAACGATATTGCTCGAGAGTGCTCCTCTACAGAGGGAGCAACCGCACTCTGCTTACTGACGGCCTTTGAAGTATGAGGTGACAATGACTGGGCAGAGAATGACCGAGAAAATGGGAGGGGCCCTTACCAGAGACAACACCAGCATCACGAAGGGCTTGGAATGAATGCGAATCTGAAGAAGTTGAATGACCAAAGGAAAACTTGTCACCAGAAGCTGGAAGAGTCTTGGTGGATGACTGAGGGTCATTCGGTTTAGTGCTGCTAGTAGCAGTGTTAGGAAGTTGAGGGGAGTGTCCAGAACGATGGGATGAAAACCCTTGGACGACACTTGAAAATTTGGAGCTGGGATATTTGTGGGCTGACAACAACCGATGCCGAGCACTTCCATAGCTGATGTGCTCATTATCTGTGAGCACAATGATTTCCTGCTCGAACTGGTACCGCAGGCACGTTTTTGAATTCAGAGAATGATCACAACCACAATGCTTGCAGAACTTTGAGTCAGAGCATGATTCAGGGTCATGACTGGCAGAACAAATGAGGCATAACTTCTCACTTTTGCGGGAGTCTTTCTCATGACTATATTTGAAACAGTTATAGCACTGTATTGGCCTACGGCGAAACTTCTTGACATGAAACCTCAGATGTCTGACTTTGATGTAGTCCAGGAGATGAGGTGATGAAACTGTCAAACAAATAGCGGAATTTGTGCCTTTCAGCTTCTTTACCTCAATTATATTTGCAGGGCAATGATGCAGTATCTCTTCTTCCTCAAAGTCCCGAAGATCACTGCTGTAAATGACTTCTTTAGCAGTGTTCAAGGTTTTATGTGGGAAGACAGACTGAAGACCCGAGTCTGGAGATGGAGTAAATTTAGACAAAAGGGCGGCCTGTATGTCATTCCCCACTTTAACTAACAAAGTCCTCCCATACCTCTTCAAATTCCTCTCAGTGAGATTTCCTATTTTCCTCTCGAGGCATTCAAATCCTTTGATAAAATTGTGACCGTCGTTATATGTGGCGACATGCCAGTATGGCCTAGGAACATCTCTAGGAATGTCAAGAATGCCGTCCTCATCCTCAAAAAGCTTAGGTATAAAGTCGAAGTCATCATGAGACAGATTTGCTACACTGAGAAGTTTAGCCTTGCATCTAAGCGACACAATACCTTCATCAAAAGCTCAAAGAGCAGCAAATGCAGAAGCGCTCTCACAGAAGGTAACATAGGCATCAAATGAAGCTCCATCATGGCACAAAATCAACTTTAACCTGCTCCAGCCCCAAAAGGCCTCATGGCAGCATAGAAACTATTGTATGCAATGGCTTTCTGGATTCCAGCACAGAAAAGCACCCTTGAATGTGGGTTTTCACCGGCAGGGGACTCATAGGCCTGGCCGTCCTCCACACTTGCACCAAACTCGGGGGGAGTATCTGCCATAAATAAAGGAAAAACTCATTCCCCCACCCCTTCACCCACCATGGAGCCCAAGGGGAGGTCAGATGCCAGGGAAAAAAAACACTGGCGACCCCAGAGGTAGTGGGAGAGTATATGCAGGTAACCACTGGGGTACCCAGATGAGGGCGACCCCAGGACAATAGGAGCCACCAGGCTCCCCAGTGCCCAACCCTAGCCAACGCATGACCAGCCGATGGACCTGGTTGGGCCCAATCAGGCAGCTCGTCTAGCCAGAAAAAGGGACCAAAGAGGTGTATTACTAGTTGCAGGATGCATTGTGCAGCAGCACTCAACCCCCAGGACCCCCATCTCCCAACATTATGGGACGCCACGCACGGCAAACGCGTGGGGAGGCGACAGTCCCACCCTAGATGGCAAGCGGGCAGGGACCAACATCACCAGCAGGCTTCCTCTACCAGTGATGTAGGGGGTGCTTGGTCCACGAGACCGACAAATGCCGAAACCTACAAAGGTAGGCATGCCTCCAAAGTAGGTGGCAGTGCCAGCCACGCTTCAAGCCCAGTCACCAAATCAGGGTGACCCCCCCTCAGCGGGACAAAATACAGTAGTGTTATTTGTTGTAACATAAATTTTGCCCTGGTCCCGTGAAGCCCCCTTAAGATGCGTGACCACCTATTTGAACCACGACTGAACAGTAAAAACTCCGTAAGATGAAGAATGAGAATTTCTCAGGGGTTGAAGAGGTGTATTTACAAATGATAAAATATTGTAATGAAGATGCACTAGCCTGTTTATAATAAAAGAAAATAGTAAGAAAGAAAAGTACTGAAAAGAAAAAATTTATGCCAGGTGATCCAGGTATGAAGACTTTCTCTACTGGAAGGGAAAACAGGCTGTGACCATTACCTTACATACTGTTCTGTAAAACTGTTGAAAAAGTGTGAATAACCCATTGTAAACTAAGTATCGTGACTATTGTTAGCAACGTATTTGAGATAATAAGGGCTGCAAGGGAATGTCAGGATGTCACTTACTATAATAATTGTTATGAGTGAGGGAGCAATGGTTATTCTCAGTTAAGTCTATAAATGACGCTGGTTGACAAAATTTAATAAGTGTTATGGTTCTAGTCTATTTTGAGATGGTTCTAAGCAAAATGAACCTTTAAATTTCGAATATGATATGAGGTGCTGAGTTGCAGAGAAGATCAAGCCCGACCCTGGCCATTTTGGTGTTAAGCATTACACTGCATTCATCAAACATTCCTCTGCCTGGAGGAATGAAAGAGCGGCCAAAATGCAAACATTTACACGGTCGAAAATCGTATGATGCAACAGGAACTTTCTGCCTATATGTTGGCTGGATGGCTTGCCTGCCAAGCAGAGTCACAGAGAACACCAGTCACTACCTGCACCTCGCACACACACCAGCATGGAGCCCAACCAATCACGCACTGCAGTGTGCACCATCTAGGCTGCTCTCAGCCAATAAACACTCATATACTACCCTCATATCCCGCTGCCCTGCCCGCCACACTTTCAGTTTTGTTTATGTTGCCTCATCTTGCATTACCCCGCATCCCTCTGTGTTTTTAATGTTCTTTTTTCTGTATTTGGTATTAATGAGTCGAGTGACATGATGTCAATCTACAATTTAATACCAGATTGAACTGGATACCTTGTATGAATCCCAAGATATGGCATTTTGAAAGTCGAGAAACTTTGAGGGCTATTTTTTTTTTTTTTTTTTTTTTTTTTTTTTTTTTTTTGCGCTTGAGCTCCTCTGCAACTCAGTGTCTCATATTCAGTTTTTTCTACAAGGTCCAGTTTTTGAAAACCAATATACAATAAGAAAATTTACTCTTACGTGGGAAAATCCAACCTGACTCCTACTACAGAGACAGATATACCTTATAACGGAGCACTTCAGCTAGATCTTGTGGCGGCTATATCATTTTCAGTTAAGCACCTGAATCACAAAATATTTAGTAGCTCAAAATGAATCAGTTACAGCCAAAGTCGCATAACATTTTCCCACAATCAAGCAGATCATTTTTTTTTTTTGGGGGGGGGGAGACACCAATGCATGCTGAGGCAATCATATATTTGCCATTATTCCATTAAAGATTTTCAAAACTGCTACAGTATGCCTTGATCTGTGTTGGTATGCACTGCCGTGCCATAACTGTGTGAACGCATCAGACACTTCCTGCTATATCTTCTGAAAGCATGAAGAACTCAATTACAAGGAATGTTAAAGCCACTTACAAACATTACTTCAAATGTCCTGTTGGTGATCAAGACAAGAAGTGGGCACCCCATACAGCATGCAACCCCTATGTAAACCACATGAATGAATGAATGAATGCCATCAGGTATGCTTCTTGCTGTACCAATAGATTGGCATGAGCCAAGGATCACTGCATTGACTGTTACTTTTGTCTCACGAACACCAAAGGATATTCAGTGAAAACCCAGTCCAAGATCAAGTATCCTATCGTACCTTCTGTTCTTAGGCCAGTACCCCATGGCCCTGAGCTTCCAGTTCCAAACTCTCCATTAAGTACCACAAGTGAATCAGAACCTAGTGAGGAGGACAGTTGCATGGATGCCGACTTTCAAGAAGAATAGAGAGCAAGGAGTTACACTTCCTCAGTCAGGTGGAGCTGTGAGACCTTATAAGAGACCTTAACATACAAAAGGAGAAACTGAACTCTTTGGATCTTGACTCAAGCAATGGAACCTGCTACAAGATGAAGTTTGTACCACCACCTTCCATCATAGTCATAGACATGTAGAGCTCTCAATGTACTTCAAGGTGGATGACATGCTTTGATACTGTTATGATGTCATAATGGTAATGCCAACGTCTTTGTAAGTATCATCCTAATCAAACAGGAGAATGGCGGTTGTTGGTAGACTGTTGGAAGAATTCACTGAAGGCAGTCCTTCTCCATAATGGAAATGAGCTTCCTTTTGTTCCAATTCCCCCCCCTGGGCAACCACTTTGTCACGGTGGGGGGCTTGCATACCCCTGTAATCCCACAAGCCTGCCCGAGGATGTAACGACAAATGGCAGGGTCTCCCATGTGGGTAAGGGTGTGTGTGGAGTCCGACTAAGCACTGCCCAAAACGTAGTTTACCCATGTGGGTCATCGGTGCTGCCCTCCCTTGGTGCTGTTCTGAGTTGGTTGGTTGGGTGTCTTGGCTGGGGGGTGTTGGGAAAGGGGGTCTTTGCACTGCTGGGAGGTAACTTTTGCATCACGGGGTGTTCTTTTTGGGGTCACCCTCTGGGGATGATGTACCCCGCTCCCATCAGACTGCGCTCGGTCCCCTAACTCCTTGGTAGGTGATTTCCCTTGGCTCCTGGTGCCATTTTACCTTTCACAAATGTACATATGAATACATTAAACACTTCTTTAACCACTCGTATGGTCAGTGACCAGCCACACAAGTCGTCATCGCCTGGTCACTCTGGTCAGCGACCCATTACCCTCCAGGTCATCTGCCAAAACTGCGAATCCAGATGTCCCTTCTATCGAGCTGTTACCTGGCGTCTTTGTGAAACACTCTTATACAAAATACATTTTACTCAAAATGGCTGATAATACTTCCTTCCAGAACCTGAACTGTTTTCAGATTCATAGTGGTTTAGTTACTGAATGTGGATTTACCCCCAAGGCCTCCTTGCAGGGCGATGGTTCTCTGTTGCTAGAGTTCAGAAATGGGAGAAGAGAGGTCACTCATCCAGTTGCCGGTTATCCAGCGTCTGCCTCTTGTCACTTGGCCTTAAATCAGTCCTGTGGGGTTGTGTATTTTCGTGACCTGATCTCTTATTCTGATTCTCCCTCCCTGGAGGGGCTGGCTTCTCACGGAGTTGTAGAAGTATAAAGAATTCTGAAGAATGTTGATGGGGTTTTAACACCCATGCCCATTCTTATCTTGACGTTTGATTGCCTTACTTTGCCAGACGTTGTCACTGCTGCGTGGTGGAAGCTTAAGGTTAAACCTCATGTTTTCCGACCTAGAAAGTGCTATTATTGTCAAAGGTTTGGTCATATTCATCGTCCTTGCCGGCGGGAAGCGTCTGGCCTTCCTGAGGTCTGTGGAAATTGCGGTTGATTGTTCTCAATCTTCTAAATGTTTGAACTGTGGAGGAGCACATGTGGCCTCCTCAATGGATTGCAATGTGTACAAGATTGAGTATGAGATTGTTTCTGCCCGAACAAAGGAGAAAATTTCCTTTTCTGAGGCAAAGGCCAGGGTAAGGGAGAGGTTCATCTGCCCTGGGGTTACCTTTGCTGCTATCTTGACTCGCCTTAAAGCTTCCCGGCAGGTGCCCCTGCCATCACAGAAAACCACATTAACCTCTTGGGGTTTTACTTCCCGACTTTCTCAGCCGGAGGGTTCTGTTAACCCCTACACCGCGGGCTTGTTTACCAATGACTTGCGTGTGCCGTGGGGTTATTTGGGCTCTGACAGACTCTCAAAAAATATTTGCCAAAAATCAGTTATTAGTCCTAGAATAATAAAATTACATATGCTTATGGCACATACCTTCAGCTTTCTCCTGGAATGATTGTTGAGCCTTCATCGGTTACCGTAGGACTTGTGGAGACCTCTGAAGTAGGGTAACGAAGTCTCCACTTTACACTTCCCGACAACCCGTAATATGATTACCACAGCCAGATACAAACACTATAAACACTATTCTACAATTTTCAAGTAGTTTGGGATCCATACTCAAAAATAAAAACACTGTGAAAGCAATGGAAATTACAAGCGCGTCTGATCGTCGCACTGGCACTAGTTCGCTCTTGGTAGTCTGTCATTTATTATTCATAAAACCCCTCACACTTTATATTTCTATTACTATATAACACTTATATATATCTACAGTTTTTATCCATAAGTTTCCTTCAGTCGAATTAGTTTATTGTCACTGTAGGGATTCAATTTCTTTCAGTTAAATACGTAGCATTCACTTTCTCGTCCTGTATACTGGCATTGAGAGTGAATGTCACTTTCATCTTCACTCTCATAACTCATAGCATTCAGACATGCTAGAGTGAAATTTTCACTTTCATTACTCCTAGGGTATATTCTCGTATTCTTATAATACTACTCATTTACATTTCTATTTACGTTCTCTATTTTATTTACGTTATTTACATTTCTATTTTATTTACACTGTGTTGTGCACTGTCACTTGAAATAACTTATAAAACTATTTTCCATTGTTCACGTATATTTACATTCATTACTTTCACTTGCTGTTTACACATTATTTACACATTATTTACAATTCCACTTGCACTGTTTTACTCAATAGAAAGATCGTAGTCACTCTTTTATCAATTGTCAGCCCTTTACCTCTTTCCACACGAGGTTTAGTAGGGGGTAAATGTCACAGGGCCATTTGCATGGGGGTGAAAAAAGGCCTTGAAGTCAGCAAGAAGAAACATACGTACTCTCGCTTCAGGAGATGAGAGTGAACTGATAACGGAGGACCAGCGTGGAGGCCTTCTAGGGGTTATTCAGAGTTACCAATATTGGTTCTTGAAACAGCTAAGTCTAGCACTGATATGATTGGCAGGAAATCTAGACAATACATTATAAATTTGGTAGTTCCAGGTGAATGTAAATATCACTTAGGCTTCTCCCTTCCCTCCTTACATGTACATTTATTACGAAAATAGATTAGAGCCCTACTTAGGAGATATATATTCAGAGCTACCAATGTTATATCTTGAAACAGCTTTGTCTAGCACTGATATGATTGGCAGGAAATCTAGACAATACATTATAAATTAGGTAGTTCCAGGTGAATGTAAATATCATTTAGGCTTCTCCCTTCCCTCCTTACATGTATATTTATTACGAAAATAGATTATACGGCATATTTCAAGGGGAAAAAAACAGCGAAAATTAGCGAACGAGTGCACGTGAGGTGTTGTCAGGTGATAATTAGCCAATTCCAGGTGTATGGCACTCTCACTTACCTTATTTCTTTCTTGTATATATTATTTGGTATAAGAATAGGACATAGGGCTTATTTCAATGGATGAAATCAGTGAAAAATTCCAGGGAAGATTTACTTAGCGTAGCACGGCCGGGCAGGCAAGAGGATAGGGTAATGGAGGGGGGGTAGGGAGGGGAGTCAAGAACGGGAAGAAATGGCTAAATTGTCAACAATGGATGGGAGTACAGATGAGATTAGGAGTGCTGACTAGTGTTGGACATTGGCAGTACTGATAGATGATACAAGCCCCCACTTGAAAGCCCGGGTGAATTCAAAATAACACAGAATCACAAAAGCGACGCCCCGCGGTATGATCCCTTGCTCCCAAGCGTCACGAAAGTGACGCCCCGCGGTTAAGGGGTTAAGGGGGTGCAGCCTGAAAGCGACTTTGCTTTCTCTAGGGAGGCACCTTTTGTCCCAGGGGATGTCCCCTCTGGGCTGGTGCTTCCTGCATCTGGAAGTGCCTCCCCCATCCTTGTTCCTTCTGTGGCAAATATCTGTGTTGACATTACACCCTGCCTTGACACATCCAAATCTTCCAATGTCCCTCCTGTGTGTGGTAAGAGTCGCTATGGCTCCTCAGAGTGCTCAGAGATAGAAACACTGCTACCGAAGATCTCTGGTGTGGAGCTCACTACTCCTCCTACTAAGGGTGCTCAGGGGTCAGGTCGAATACAGGGTGGGGATGGCGCTTCATTGATGGCCCAGCCACCACCAGACAGTGGTGGTGCCCAGGTCGTTGATGCACATGCTCATTTGCATGAGGCCTTGCCCTCTCAGAGTTCCAGTACTGGGGGATGTGTTACCGATCGTGCTCCTTCTCGTGGTGGCACTGCCTGCTCTACTATGGCTAGGGGAGCTTGCGGTCCCCCTACCAAGCCATCTCTTGCTCCACCACAGATCATTGTCCGGCCCTCTTCTTTTTCTTCCAGGTTATTTTTAGCCGGGGAGCACACTGTCCACCATGACGGTTCCAAGTCAAGTGCTGTTCCACCTCAGAGGAAGAGTGTTGTAACGCTCTTTTCACACTGTCCGGATTCTCACCGCGGCCATACACAATCCGGCGCAGGAGGTATCACGGCTCCTTGCTGTGATACCTCCGGCATGGACCGTGCCTAGACACGGGTCACCAGTATGTCCCCTGCAACAGATGGTGATGGATTGCAGGCAGCATCTGCAAGCCCTGTACCTATTATATTTACCGAAAAAAAGAATGCGGCAGTGCAGAATCCATTGGATACACCCTCTTAATGAACAAAGAGACACACTGGGAGCATTTGTTGTACTATATGAGGAACTAAGAAGGGATGATGCAAAATTTTGTAACTATTTTTGCATGTCTATGAACAGCTTTGATGAACTTCTGTAGTGCTTACATATGTGCCTACAACATGAGAACACCAAAATAATAGACTCTATTTCACCTGTACAGAGATTAGCAGTTACCATCAGGTAAGATAAATATGAAATGTATAAAAATAATGGTTTTAAATAGTTGTACATGACTGGCTGTACATTGGCAAGGAAAATAAACATACGTTGCAACCAAAACATACAAATTTATTTTTGCATATGCTGTAAACTAGTTATCAATACATAACTACAGTATATTATATGAGTAATGTTGTGACAAATGAAAACAATTAGCAGCAAAACAAAATAAAGATCTTTTCGTATGCTGATGGTGATAATTATCTGGACTGAACAGTTTTATTAATTATTAAACTGTTCAGTCCAGATATTTCCCACGTGTATTACCTACAAAGGATAGTGCGGGACTGACTGAGTGGCAGCCGTGCGGAGACATGGCAAACTGCCATCTAGTGTGAAAGAAGCCATAAGCAAGCCTAGTCAACTGCCTCCATTCGGTCACGTGGCTAGGCACGGGACCGGATGGAGGCAGTGGGTTGCCGTGAGTGCATCCGGCGCCGGACCAGCAGATTAGCCAGGTCTGTGCTGTGTGAAGAACTCCATAGGAACATTCAGTCGACTGAAGTTCACGGTGCCAGACCGTGTGCAGCCACGGCGAGAAACCATGTAGTGTGAAAGGAGCCTAAGACTTTCTTCTTCCTCATCCTCACGTTTGCCTACGGATGTTGGACGTGGGGTGCAGGTTCCTGGCGCTGGGAAGTCTCTTCCGAAGGGCCTCCCTAAGCATCAATCAAAACCCGCTCGCTTGTCAGGAGGTGAACAGTCCCGCACTTAATCATCATCCCTCCATTGTGGGGTCTATCATCCAGTGGAATTCTCGTGGTTTATGTGCAAACTATGAGGAACTGTGTCATCTTGTTTATCAATTTACTCCTCTAAGCACGTACACTCAGGAGACAATGGTTGGTGATGCTGTTCCTTTCAGTCCTTCTGGTTACCATGTATTTTATTCTGATCCTGTGCTGGGTCAAGGTCATCATGGAGGTGCTGCTATTTTCCTTCCCTGAATATTCCATACAGTCATCTGGACATCTCCACTCTCCTGCAGGCTGTTGCTGTCAGGATGGTTTTACATAGGGAGTGTACAATTTGCAGCCTTTATCTTCCTCCTAGTGTTACTGTTGAAAGGGAGGATCAAGAATGCCTTGTTCGTGGCCTTCTTTCTGCCTTCCTCTTACTAGGAGATACGAATGGTCACCATCCACCGTGGGGAAACAGTGAAACCAATCCTCAGGGTATTATGCTGGCCTGTTTAGGTGAGGACGAGGAGTTGGGCATCTTAAACTTCAATAAGAAGACTTATTTCCATAACCAGACAAGAACTTTTACTGCCACTGATTTGTCCTTATGTTCACTTGATGCTGTTCAGATTATACCAGGGATTTGTTGCCAGACCTGTATGGCAGTGACCATTTTCTGATACTCTTAACTGCTAGAGCAGGTGGACCTCAGCCAAGTCTTCCTCGCTGGTGTCTGATAAGGCTGACTGGCCACATTTCAGGGAATTAAGATCCATTTCCCTTTTTGGGATGAGTTTGACTGTCTTACTGAGGCGGTGTCATTTTTCACTGACGTGTTGCATTCAGCAGCCCCATCAGCTATT
This sequence comes from Coenobita brevimanus, assembly GCF_032717465.1. Lineage (NCBI taxonomy): Eukaryota > Metazoa > Arthropoda > Malacostraca > Decapoda > Coenobitidae > Coenobita > Coenobita brevimanus. The sequence continues at coordinate 40,659,712 of NC_136999.1, read as the reverse complement.
CCAAGAGGAAAGAGTCAGTTTCCTAAATGTCCGGTTTCTTGGTGGAGCCCTGATTGCAGTTCCACGGTGAAAAGCAAACAAGTCGCCTTCTCTCGACTTCGTCATCACCGTGGGGATCCTCAGCATTAGGTGCCATATCAGATGGCAAGAGCTCATATGAGGTGGATTTTAAAGGAGGCCAGGTGTTCCTCCTGGAAAGATTATGTTTCCTCCATCAGTCTGAGGACTTCCCTCATTCAGGTGTGGAACCAAGTAAGGAAAATTTCAGGAAAATTTACTGTTCCCTCCTCTCCTGTTCTGTCTGCAGCATGTAGAACTGTGGTTGATCCTTTCGCTTTTTGGAGTTGTTTGTTGATCATCTTGCCAGCATATCATGGAAGGATGCAGTTTCGCATTTCACTTGTCAACGTCGACGCCTAGAGTCTCATGGTCTCAGTTTTGCCTCTTCTGGAGGATAGTCCTATAATGTTCCCTTTTTCATTTTCTGAATTCCAGGTGGCTCTGTGGCAGTGCCAAGATTCCTCTCCTGGTTATGATGATATTACGTATGCCTTTGTATGTCACCTGTCTGATGAGTCCTTTTCGTTTTTGCTTTCATTGTTTCGTAACATCTGGTGTTCTGGTGAGTTTCCAGCTTGTTGGGCTGTTTTTGTAGTTATCCCCATCCCCAAACCAGGTAAGGACCACCTTCAGGCGATAAATAATTATTGGCCTATTTCTTTGACATCTTGTATATGTAAAGTTCTGGAATGGTCAGTGTTAGGCTTGTCTGGTTTTCAGAGAGAGGTCACTTCTTATCGCCTGCCCAGTATGGTTTTCTAAAAATACAATCTTTTTTTCATGCAAGAAAGAAGGAACCAAAGGCCAGGAGCCCAACAACGTTCCTTCCAAGAAAAAACAAAAACAATGCAAAAGAGAGCCAAATTCAAGATCCGTTCATTTCGAAATGCCTGGACACGCTGTGTTTGAAAGATGGGAGCTCATAGGAAGTAGGAAATACAGACAGAGGGAGACAGTTCCAGAGTTGACCTGTTGCATAAATGAAGGACTGGGAGTAACGGTTAACTCTTCCATTAGAGAGTTGGACTGAAAAGGGATGAAAGTTTGTTGCTAGAAGGATGCTATGCATCCGTCGTAGAGGTGGAGGGAGGCAAGCAGACAGTTCAGAGGAGCAGTGACCATGGAAGTAGTAATAGAAAAGAGATAAAGATGTAACAGTGCAGCGAAGAGACAGAGGTTGAAAGGAGCCAGTAAGAGAATGAAAGTTGATAAGACAAAGAGCCTTTGACTCCATTCTATTGAGAAAAGCTGTATGTGGAGAGACTCCCCACACATGAGAGTTGTACTCTACACAGGGGTGAAGATAACCTGTGTATAAAGTCAACAACTGTGCAGGGTTAACCCCTTAACCGCGGGGCGTCACTTTCGTGACGCTTGGGAGCAAGGGATCATACCGCGGGGCGTCGCTTTTGTGATTCTGTGTTATTTTGAATTCACCCGGGCTTTCAAGTGGGGGCTTGTATCATCTATCAGTACTGACAATGTCCAACACTAGTCAGCACTCCTAATCTCATCTGTACTCCCATCCATTGTTGACAATTTAGCCATTTCTCCCCGTTCTTGACTCCCCTCCCTACCCCCCCTCCATTACCCTATGCTCTCGCCTTCCCGGCCATGCTACGCTAAGTAAATCTTCCCTGGAATTTTTCACTGATTTCATCCATTGAAATAAGCCCTATGTCGTATTCTTATACCAAATAATATATACAAGAAAGAAATCAGGTAAGTGAGAGTGCCATACACCTGGAATTGGCTAATTATCACCTGACAACACCTCACGTGCACTCGTTCGCTAATTTTCGCTGTTTTTTTCCCTTGAAATATGCTGTATAATCTATTTTCGTAATAAATATACATGTATGGAGGGAAGGAGAACCCTAAGTGATATTTACATTCACCTGGAACCACCTAATTTATAATGTATTGTCTAGATTTCCTGCCAATCATATCAGTGCTACACAAAGCTGTTTCAAGATTTAACATTGGTAGCTCTGATTATATATCTCCTAAGTAGGCCTCTAATCTATTTTCGTAATAAATATAAATGTAAGGAGGGAAGGGAGAATATTTACATTCACCTGGAACTACCAAATTTATAATGTATTGTCTAGATTTCCTGCCAATCATATCAGTGCTAGACTTAGCTGTTTCAAGAAGTAATATTGGTAACTCTGAATAACCCCTAAAGCAGGCCTCTAGGCTGCCCCTGCGTTATCAGTGTAGTCTCATCTTCCGAAGTGAGAGGACGTATGTTTCAACTTGCTGACTTCAAGGCCTTTTTTCACCCCCATGCAAATGGTTCTGTGACCTTTACCCCCTACTAAACCTCGTGTGGAAAGAGGTAAAGGGCTGACAATTGATAAAAGAGTGACTACGATCTTTCTATTGAGTAAAACAGTGCAAGTGGAACTGTAAATAATGTATAAACAGCAAGTGAGAGTAATGAATGTAAATATACGTGAACAATGGAAAATAGTTTTATAAGTTATTTCAAGTGACAGTGCACAACACAGTGTAAATAAAATAGAAATGTAAATAACGTAAATAAAATAGAGAACGTAAATAGAAATGTAAATGAGTAGTATTATAAGAATACGAGTATATACTAGGAGTAATGAAAGTGAAAGTTTCACTCTAGCATGTCTGAATGCTATGAGTTATGAGAGTGAAGATGAAAGTGACATTCACTCTCAATGCCAGTATACAAGATGAGAAAGTGAATGCTACGTATTTTACTGAAAGAAATTGAATCCCTACAATGACAATAAACTAATACTACTGAAGGAAACTTATGGATAAAGACTGTAGATATATATGAGTGTTATATAGTAATAGAAATATAAAGTGTGAGGGGTTTTATGAATAATAAATGACAGACTACCATGAGCGAACTAGTGCCAGTGCGACGATCAGACGCGCTCGTAATTTCCATTGCTTTCACAATGGGTTTTTTTTTAGTATGGATCCCAAACTACTTGGAAATTGTAGAATAGTGTTTATAGTGTTTGTATCTGGCTGTGGTAATCATATTACGGGTTGTCGGGAAGTGTAAAGTGGAGACTTCGTTACCCAACTTCAGAGGTCTCCACAAGTCCTACGGTAACCGACGAAGGCTCAACAATCATTCCAGGAGAAAGCTGAAGGTATGTGCCATAAGCATATGTAATTTTATTATTCTAGGACTAATAACTGATTTTTGGCAAATATTTTTTGAGAGTCTGTCGGAGCCCAAATAACCCCGCGGCACACGCAAGTTATTGGTAAACAAGCCCGCGGTGTAGGGGTTAAAGAAAGTACGGAATCAGCTTAGCACACCTAATCTCTTGGAAGAAGATTTTATAGGAGATGCAAAATGATTTTTTAAAGATAAATCACGAGTCAATGAAACCTCGAGCATGTCCAAGGATGATGCAGCATTGATCTGGATGTTATTACACATTAGTGGGTGCTCCTGTGGAAGATTGTGTTGGTTGATAGGTGAAAAAACTGAGTTTTTGATGCATTAAAAACAACAAGATTATTTTTACCCCTGTCAGAGATACGACCCAAGTCAGACATGAGGTGTGCCATAGCCTCATCCCTTGTTTGTTGAAGTAGCTGCTGAGATGGACGTTGCGGAAACCGAATGGAAAGGTGAAGGGTGGAATCATCAGCGTATGAGTAGATAGGGTTAGATGTACTGCATAAGTCATTGACGAATAAGAGGAAGAGTTGGTGATAGGACAAAGCCCTGAGGAACACCACTGTTGATAGATCTAGGAGTAGAACGATGGCCGTCTACAACAGTGGCTACAGATTGACCAGACACAAAGCTATAGATGAAGGCACAGATAGAAGCATAAAAACCATAAGAGAGTAGTTTGGAAATTTTTATGCCAGACTCGATCGAAAGCCTTTGAGATGTCAAGAACAACGGCAAAACTTTCTCCAAAGTCCCGAAAGGAGGATGGCCAGGAGTCTGAAACTAGGTGAGAAGATCGCCAGTGGAGCGTCCATGACGGAACCCATACTGACGATCAGAAAGAAGGTTGTGATAGGAAAGATGCTTTTATATATTTCTGTTAAGAATTGACTCGAAATCTTTTGAGACACAGGATGTTAAAGCAATTGGACGATAGGTAGAGGGTTGGGAATGGTCACCCTTCTTTGGGACTGGATGAATGAGAGTAAACTTCCAGCAAGAAGGAAAGGTACAAGCTGACAGGCAAAGGCATAAGAGTATACCTAGGCAGGGTGAAAGCACTAAAGCACAGTTCTTGAGGACAACAGGAGGGACTCCATTGGGCCCATATGCCTTGTTAGTACTGAGGACAGTGATGGCAGAAAATACATCAGCAGAAGAAATTTTAATGTCCCGCATGAGGAAGTCAGAAGGGGGAAATGATGGAGGAACAACACCAGAATCGTCTAAGGTGGAATTGGAGGAGAAAGTCTGAGCTAAGAGATCTGCTTTATCAGTAGAAGATATAGCTACAGATCCAGCAGAATAGAAAAGAGGAGGGAAGGATGATGAAGTAAAGTTGTTAGAAAGGTTTTGGGAAAGGTGCCAGAAGAAGCGGGAAGAATTCAAGTTGGAGAGTTGAGAGCATTTATTACAAATGAAATTACTTTTTTGAAAAACAGCCTTAGCACGATTCCGGGCAGAAACACAAAAAATATGAGACTCAGGCGTGGGTTGGCTCCAATACATTTTATATGCCTTCTCCTTGTTGCCAACAACATTAGAACAAGCGTGATTAAACTAAGGCTTTCTTGCATTAGACAAAGGATATGAGATGGAAATGTATGCTTCCATGCCCTGGAGAATAACCTCCGTAATGCATAAGGCACACTCAGATAGCTCCCGACCATGGAAGTAATAATTATTCCAGGGAAAATCAAAGAAGTGCTGCCTGAGGGCCACCCTATCTGCAGCTCCAAAGTACCATGGAGGACGTTTCTTTGGAGGGTCTGCAGACTGTACCGGAGAGATAGGACAGGTTAAGGTAATAACGTTGTGATCGGAGGAGCCCAACAGAGAGGAAAGATGAGCAGTGTAAGCAGAAGGATTAGTTGTAAGGAAGAGGTCAAGTATGTTGGAGCTCTCTCCAATGCAGTCAGGGAAATGGGTAGGGTGCTCTACAAGCTGCTCTTGGTCATTAAGGATAGAAAAGATGTATGCTTGTTCACCAGGTGGATCAGTGAAAGAAGAGGAGAGCCGAAGGTGGTGGTGAACATTGAAATCTCCTAGAATGGAGATGTCAGAGGAAGGAGAAATAGATAGAATGTGTTCCATCGTAGAAGTAAGATAGTCAAAGAATTTTTCATAGTTCGTAGAATTAGGAGATAAGTAAACAGTGTAGACATATTTAGTCAGACAATGACAAGAAAGCTGAAGCCAGAGAGTAGAGAATTCAGAAGAATCATGTTCATGAACATGAGAGCAAGATCAATTGTTGCGTACACATACACAACAACCACCTTTGGCTTTGAAATGAGTATAGGGAAAGTAGGAGGATACAGACAAGGGTTTGCTGTCAGTTGCCTCAGACAGCTGAGCCTCTGTCAAGAAGAGAAGGTGAGGTTTAGAGGAGGAAAGTTGGTGTTCGACAGAGAGAAAGTTAGAGGAAAGGCCATGAATGTTGCAGAAATGAAGAAGTGAGTCAGACAGTGGTCCGACGCATCTAAGTCATCACGGGGAGAGGAGAGGATGGTGGGGAAATTTATGTTCACTCCCCCCCCCGTAGGGAGTCCGAGGCATGATTTACTGACGCCATTTTTCTTTTTTAATTTTAAAAAGGTAGTGTAGTGAGTGCTATGCATGTAGTTTGGTCAGAGAAATTACCAATATGCCAGGAATCGAACCCGGGACTCTCAGGTGAGAGCCAGGCAACATACCACTACACCACGACCAGGTAAAAGTTAACTCACGTTGTCACAATCTTGTAACGAACGTCCCTCCGCCCATCACTGTGGGCCTGAAGAGGGTGAGTTAACCCCCTGGCACTCGGGCAAGTGGATGCTTTTAATCTATCCCAAGCACTTACAGCAAGTCAGAATGAAGAGAGAACCTGTATTTTTACACAGGAAAAATCATCAGAGAAATTACCAATATGCCAGGAATCGAACCCGGGACTCTCAGGTGAGAGCCAGGCAACATACCACTACACCACGGCCAGGTAAAAGTTAACTCACGTTGTAGAGAAATGATTTTTCCTGTGTAAAAATACAGGTTCTCCCTCCATTCTGACTTGCCATAAGTGCTTGGGATAGATTAAAAGCATCCACTTGCCCGAGTGCCAGGGGGTTAACTCACCCTCTTCAGGCCCACAGTGATGGGCGGAGGGACGTTCGTTACAAGATTGTGACAACGTGAATTAACTTTTACCTGGTCGTGGTGTAGTGGTATGCTGCCTGGCTCTCACCTGATAGTCCCAGGTTCGATTCCTGGCATATTGGTAATTTCTCTGATGATTTTTCCTGTGTAAAAATACAGGTTCTCTCTTCATGTAGTTTGGTGTTGACTGTTAGAGAAACTTGTATTGGAGAGCATGCTGGCCTACTCTCTGTGTTACTGAAGCACTGAAAAAGTTCAGCAAGGGGAGATGATCAGAAACTAGTCCTGAGGGCTGATGAAACGGGAGCTTCAGCTCTCCCTGTCACCAACTTTCCATCCACTTTGAGAGTAGTGCCGTGCTTGACTTGTGCTACAGTCTACTGCTACTATTTCTGATGCACTACTGGCCTTGGAATCTGCTGTCTGTAAGGCTTTTGTGAGTCTTTCTCCACTAACCAACAACAGGTCACGGTCTTCTTCGATCTGCAGCAGGCATATGACACTGCTTGGAGTCATGGCATTTTACTTTCTCTTCATGAGTTTGGTCTTTGTGGGTGCTTGCCTGTTTTTATTCAGCAGTTTTTATCTAACCGTTTTTTCAGGATCTGAGTGGGATTAGTGCTTTCTAATGCCCACACAATAGAAGAAGGAGTATCACAGGAGAGTATCCTTAGTGTTACTCTCTTTGCTGTAGCAATTATTAACAGTGCAATCAGTGTACTTCCTGACAGTGCACGAGGCTTACTGTATGTTGATGACATCTCAATTTCCTTCACTGCATCTAGAATGTCTCTGATAGAGAGGAAGTTGCAGCTGGCTTTTAACAGACTTTCTGATTGGGCATAGTCTAGCGGTTTCCATTTTTCATTAACAAAGACAGTGGCTATGCATCTTTCTTGTTTTCGAGGGGTTCACCGAGACCCTGACTTGTATCTCTATGGTTGGAGAATATCCTCTGTGAAGAGGCGCGGTTTCTGGGTCGTCTGTTTGATAGACGACTAACCTAGGTTCCTCATATTCGTTCTGTTAAGGCAGCATGTCTAAAAGCTTTGAGTCTTTTGAGAGTTTTGTCTCATACCTCTTGGGGTGCTGACCATTAGACCCTCCTCCTCTTGCATAGGTCTCTTAGTCTTCCTAAACTTGAATATTGGTGTGAGGTCTACTCCTCTGCAACAGATGCCCATCTCCGGTTGATATATTCTGTGCATCATGCTGGTGTACATCAGGCAACTGGGGCATTCAGATCATCCCCGATTTCAAGTTTGTTGGTGGATGCTGGTGTACTTCCTTTGGTTTTGCGGTGCCAGTTAGTTATGATAAGGTGTTGGTATCGTCTTCACCGCATATCAGACTCAATTTCTTGAGCCACCGTCTCCCAGGATTCATGATCTGTTTAAGACACCTGTCCTAATTTCCCGAAGCCTTTTGTTTACAGGGTCTGGTCTGTTATGTTAGCCATCTTTCTTCCAAGACTGACAGTTCGCCCATATTGGATCCCAAGGGTGGGTTCTTGACTACAAACTTGTGTGATGTTTTGTACGTCTGTTGTTGAAAAAAAGGGCTCACTTCCTTCTCAGATGTCCCACTCTCTCATTTTAGAACATGTCTTCGCTCATGAGGGTTCTGTCCCCATCAATATTGATGGGTCTAAGACTGATACTGGAGTAGGATTTGGTATTGTATTTCTCTTCTTTGGTAGGGGCGGTAGCCTTACTGGCATTACTTCAGTGTCTACAGCGGAAATGACTGTGATTTTATATGCTCTCAAAATCATTTCTACTCTACCCCAATCCGATTTTTTAATTTTTAGTTACTTGTGAAGTGCTCTGTCCGCACTGGAGTCTTTTAACATGCCCCATCCCGACGTTTTCTGGGCAGTGGTACGCCCCAGTCCCGACTTTTTTTAACCTTTTTTTTTTAGGCTCAAACATTCGCTTTTGGTGAGAAACATCGAAAATTCATAGAGAAATCGCTCACCTGAGGTTTAAAGTACTCGATTCAGGTACGAGTACCTCCTTACCTGACTGGGTTTTCTAACAGGCTGGCACCAAAGAAAACGAGTTCTATGGGAGAGTAACTATTTTATCCACTCATAAACAGTATTTATTTATTTACTTGGTATGAATTTATATGTAGTGCAAGGGTATATTGGTTTTCCAACAGTAATATAGGCATTATAAGCATTGTTTCACTCACTAACTCATCACCATTCATGACCTTTTTTTCCCACATTACCTGATCATCATTTCTGACTGTTTCTTCCTCTAATGCTATGTAAACTTTGTCCTCCACATTGTCATCGACTGGGGAATCACTCTGGCCCTGAATGTCTTTATTGGCCAGGTCACTGGTAACAGGTGAATTGCCGAGACAATGGCGTGCAGGGGGGGGAGAGGTTATATGGTCCAAGGCGTTGTCCCTGCTTGGCATCTTGTAAAGGAATAGAGGAAGGTGTCCCGTGTATACATGCCAAAAATCACTTGTGAATCACTCGTGAAAATTGAAAATTGTGCAAATTAGGGACCTTGCAATGTTGCCGCGTTAATTTACGTCTCCGGGATATGAGTGTACATCATGTGAGGACGTGAATGCACGCCTCCGGGACGGGGCGGGTTAATGTATCTCACCCATTGGTTTTATTAATTCTAAATTGAGTTTTTATTATTGGCCATTGTGGCCACCATGTAGACTTCTGTTGGGTTCCCGCACATGTTGTTGTGGTGGGCAATGAGAAGGCAAATACATTAGCTAAAGCTGCATCTTCTCAACAGCCCCCAACCGACTACCCACTTCGTGCTTCTGATGTAACACCTTACTTGCGGTACTCACTTTGTACATGTTGGCAGAGACACTGGTAAAATACAAACCTCCGCCGCCGCTGGACCGACCACTCCGCCACCCCCCAACCTACCGCCGAGCCGCAGCCTCACCACCACCCCGGGAGGACACCATGGCAGGCCGGGTCATGGGGAGACTGACCCAGAGCGAGAAGGGCGCCGGGGCTCCCCTGTCTTAAGTCCCTCTTCCGCCCCAACCAGCCCGACAGCAACCACGCAGGAGGAAAACACGTCCCTGCAGGTGGAGCAGCCTTCACCAGGTCCGGGGTGGGTCTGCTCCAGATTCAGTCCCAAACGACACCGCGGTAACGGCCACTGTATGTGCCAGGGAGGGAGCGGCCACTGTACGCCCCTCAGTTGTTTCCCTTTGTAGCGCCGCCACAACGGCCACTGTACATGTGGAGGAAGGAGTGGCCACTGTACACCCTTCAGCTACAGCCACATCTGGAGACAGCCTCGGAGCGTTAACTATTGAGTGCGCTGCGACTGGCAAAGGAAGGAGAAGTGGAGCCGCGATAACAGCCACTGTACATGTCGGGGAGGGAGCAGCCACTGTATGCCCCTCATCCAATTCCTCCTCCTCCTACGGGAGTAACACCGCGGTAACGGTCAATGTACGTGCCGGGGAAGGAGCGGCCACTGTACTCCTTTCAGTTAGTTCCCGCTGGGTAGGCAGAGCCGCAGTAACGGCCACTGTACGTGCTGAGGAGGGAGCGGCCACTGTATGCCCCTCATCTGCCTCTTCCTCCTTCTGGAGCAGTGCCGCCACAACGGCCACTGTACATGTGGGGGAAGGAGTGGCCACTGTACACCCTTCAGCTGCTGCCCTTAGGAACTGTGGAACCGTCACAATGGCCACTGTACGTGTGGGGGAAGGAGCGGTCACTGTACTCCCTTCATCCACGATTCCTGGGGTTCTCCCGGAGGAGAAGGTCCCTTGCACAGTCGGCTCTCAACCTCTCGGCTACATGGGATGCCCTTTTCTTTCTCCCTCCAGGTGTGGTTCCCCAGAGGTGCTGCCATTCCAAGAGTGGTGGCTTGGTCCTGTCCTGGTCCTGCAGCCTACCCCTGGACGATCCCGATCCCTGACGGATGCCCGACAAAGGAAGTGCTGCAGTCTACTCCTGACGGCGCCCCGCCCTGTAGGCAACTGCAGCACCAGGGCTCCTCGGTCCAGACAGCAGGCCCCAGACCAGGGCCACCTGGGCCCCACTCCCCCATAGTCATCCGCCCGGAGTAAGAGGCGGCTGGCCCTTCTCCTGGAGTTGTTTGGTCCCAGCCCCAAGGGCCACCTATCACGTCGAGGCCCCCAGACCAGTGGGCCTCTCTGCACCCCCCTAACAAAAAGACCTGGGCAACGACGCCCCTGCAGGTGGTTCACTGCCCCCTGCAGGAGGGCTCCCCAGTAGGGCCCCCTTCCATGCCTGGGTGCCACCCCTGTTTAGCCCAAGAACCAAGGGCATAGTAGTGACCTCAACACCTCTCTTATGTCTTAACCATAGAGACGGGAGTGAACAGTTACAGTGAAACAGTGAAGACAATGATAAATATAAGTGACACATAGTTATATGAATGTCCAAGCAGAAAATAAGGATTAACCCCTAAAGTGCGGCCGTGGACAGCCGACCCCCTCCGTGTGGCGGGGTTGTACCTCGGTCTGAGTACCTGTAGGAAAATATTTGCCAAAAATCAGAGATTAACCTTAGAACATTATAATTTTTATGGCAGATAGTACTTACAGTCAGCTTTCTCCAGAGAGAGGTGTTGAGCCTTCATGGACTACCCAAGGACTTGTGGAGACTTGCAAAGTTGGATAACAAAATCTTCACTTTTACACGTCCAGCAACCCGGTTTCCCCTCTACCACAGCCTCAGTCTGTCACAGTAAACTTTATACTACAACGTACAGGTAGTTTGGAATCCGTATTTGTACAATAAGCACTGAAAATAAGGCTAAAATCAACAAAGCATACGGCCAACATGCAACGCGGCAGCGGTCTTCCCGTCACTCAACAAACATTTCCATTTTCATAGCTAAAAACACGTATACTACATTATTTTCAATCATATTACTTCTCAAAAGATCACCGCGGCGCGCTTTTTATTCTGCCTTACGCCCATCACTTTATTCTCGTTCCTGTCGGCCGCTCGCACTGACTCGGAAGAGCTAGAACTCACCATAATGTCACTTTGAAAGCCTGCGGTAAACTGATGCTAAACAGGGGCAAACCGCGTGAAAAAAAGCTAGTGTGACAACTGGGGAAACAAGCGTTTCCTATTAGCATAAACTGCTTGTGAGAGGAGAGTGCAGATTTACAGTTCCGAGCAGTCAGAGCGCTGCCATATATCACAGCCAGGCTGGTCGGGCCGTGGTGGTGGGGGGGAAACGCGATACTTGGCAACAAAGGAGGTCAGTAGTACAAAAGTAAAGTATGCTAATTGTAGCTAAAGGGTGGTGGTACTGATAGACAATACCAGCTGGAACATCCTTGCCCGCGTTTATTCAAAATTAACTCGAATTGCAAACGTGACGATCCGCCGTTATGTCCTTTTTGGCGAGCGTCGCAAATGCGACAACCTGCGCTTCAGGGGTTAATAAGCACGGGCTTAAAGACGATCAGAAACATTGGGTCTATACTAGTGGCGTGCCAAGAATAGACAGAAACCTGTGAAACAGTGTTGCCATGGCTAAGTGACAATCCTAAGTGTCGCGACTCGCACCCTGACAAGTTTATAGTAACATTCACCATCCTGACCCATTGTCCTTTCCACCCCTAGTGCATCCGGTCTAGAATATTAAATGACAATTATGCCCAAACTGTAATACTGGTGTTGTGTAATAGTGACTCACAATCTGTGTATGTCTGAATATCACCATGCTCAGCCCTTGATGTATGTGTGTACGTTTGTATTGGGAAGTCAACTCTGTTATCCTGCCTAAACCATAACCAGTGTCTCTCTGTTCTTATATTGTAAGGTGTATTGAACTAAGACAATAGATGTGTTAAGGTGTACTGCCGAGTTTTTATGCCGTTCCTTTGTGGGTGCTTTACTTCCGGTCTGGAAAGAAGACCCCGCTCAGTCGCGGGCGTTTTTAGGACGAGAGGTCGGACTAAAAACACCCCGCATAACAACTGGGATGGTGTTTCTCATAATAAACTAAACAATTTCTTTTAGAGAGTGGTTGTGCTAAGGGTTCTCCCCTCCATGTTTCGGCAGTTGGAGGTGGCTCCTGCTAGGCTGCGCATTGGACACTCTCAGCTTACACATGGTTCCTGATGAGTTGTGAGACTCAACTGTACTGTGATGATTGCCTTGTTCCCCTTACTGGCCATCACTTGCTGATCGAGTGCCCGAGTTTGGGGGACGTGCGTTAGAGATTCTTTCATAGGAATAAGGGGACAGATGCTCCCTGTTGTCTGTCCTCAATGCCTGGTGGAACCTTTAGCGATTTTACTGATATTTTTAGTTTTCTTCAGGAGGCGGGCCTCCTTCCACTTTAATAAGTAATTTTCTTTTTATAGACTATTCTTTTATTATTTTCAGTGTTTTATTCCAACTAACATATTATCTTTATTCTGAATATGCACTTTTTATTTCCTGCGTCTTTTACCTTGTTGTTCAGCGACCTATGACCCTGGCAGTTGCACTGCCAGATTTTAATACAGTCAGTCTTTTGTTCCAATTGCACATGCCCATAAAATGAATGAAAGTTGTGAAACTGTGAGTACTTTGTTGACTGCTGTTGACTACAAAACACATCAGTGGGACATCTGTGGGGGCCTGGAGGTGATCTGCTTGCTTCTAGGACTTCAGCAAGGTTAAACAATGCACATGTGATTTCTTTGTTTATGGAACAGCCGAGCAGATGCTAAGCATTACACACAAAAGGAATGGCCAGTGCAACCGAATGATATGGCTGGAAGGTTCAGCTGTCTTCACAAACTTTTTGTTGATCCTAAAAAGTTATTCATGCCTCTACTTCATTTGAAACATGGTTTGCTGAAGAACTCTGTGAAGGCTATGATCAAGATGGTGTTGCCTTCCGCACGCGCGCCTGCGTGCGTGCGTGTGTGTGTGTGTGTGTGTGTGTGTGTGTGTGTGTGTGTGTGTGTGTACCTAACTGTTCTTACCTAATTGAATCTTTACAGGAATGAGTCATGCTTCTACTGTCCCATGTCTTAAACCATTTGTATCGTACATATCCTTAAATTCATTAATTGTTTTATCACACACTATTTCATTCGTAGTGCATTCCACTGATCATTTGCCCTATTTGGGAAACAATTTCCTTACGTCTTTATCGCCTCTCTTTGTATGCAGTTTTTTGCAGTGTCCTCTTCCTGATGCATCCCCATAGGTTATGTAATCATTTATGTCTATTTTCTCCTTCCCTGATATGCAGTTATATAGCATAATCATGTCTCCTCTTTTCCTTCTCTCCTGTAGTGTAGGTAGATTCAGTTTTTCTAGTCTTTCTTCGTAGCTTAGATCCCTTAAGCTTGGTACCCATCTTGTAGTGGCCCTTTGAACTTTTTCAATCTTATCTGTTTTTTAAGGTGAGGACTCCAGACTACTGATGCATTCTCCAGGGTTGGTCTGATGAATGATGTTATTATCTTTCTCAGTATGTCTTCATTTATGTATGTGAATGCTATTCTCATATTTGCAAACAGTGTATACATTTTCCGTACCTTCTCACTGATGTGGTCAGCCGGAGATTGTTATTGATAATCACAAGTAGGTCCATCTCTTTTTCTTTTTTTTTTCTTTTTTCTTTTATGCGAGGAAGAAGGAACCAAAGGCCATAGCCCGCAGTAACAGTTCCTTCCAAGAGAAAAACAAAATACAATAGAGAGCCAAATTCAAGATCCGATCATTTTGAGATGCCTGGACACACTGCGTTTGAAAGACTGGAGATCATAGGCAGCAGGAAATACAGACAGAGGGAGACAGTTCCAGAGCTGACCTGTTGCATAAATGAAAGACTGGGAGTAACGGTTAACTCTTGCATTAGAGAGTTGGACAGAAAAGGGATGAGAGTTTGCTGCCAGACGGGTGCTACGCGCCCGTCGTAGAGGTGGAGGAATGCAAGCAGACAGTTCAGAGGAGCAGTGACCATTAAAGTAGCGATAGAAAAGAGATAAAGATGCAACAGTGCGGCGAAGAGACAGAGGTTGAAGGGAGTCAGTAAGAGGAGGAGAGTTAATGAGACGAAAAGCCTTTGACTCCACCCTATTGAGAAGAGCTGTATGTGGGGAGCCTCCCCACACATGAGAGTTGTACTCCACACAGGGGCGGATAAAACCTCTGTATAGAGTCAACAATTGTGCAGGGGTAAAGAAAGAGCGGAGTCGGCCTAGCACACCCAATCTCTTGGAAGCAGATTTTACAAGAGATGTAATATGATCTTTCCAAGATAAGTCCTGAGTAAATGAAACCCCAAGCATGTTCAAGGATGATGCAGGATTAAGCTGAATATTATTAAACATTAATGGGTATACCTGTGGAAGATTTTGTCGGGTTGATAGGTGTAAGAACTGAGTCTTAGATGCATTAAAGACAACCATATTATTTTTACCCCAGTCAGCGATACGAGCCAAGTCAGACATTAGGCGTGCCATAGCCTCATCCCTTGCTTCCTGAAGTTACTGCTGAGATGGGCGTTGCGGGAACCGAATGGAAAGGTGAAGGGTGGAGTCATCAGCGTATGAGTGGATAGGGTTAGATGTACAGCTTAGAAGATCATTCATGAATAAAAGGAAGAGAGTTGGTGATAGGACAGAGCCCTGAGGAACACCACTGTTGATAGATCTAGGAGAAGAACGATGGCCGTCTACAACAGCGGCTATAGAACGACCAGAAAGGAAGCTAGCGATGAAGGCACAGATAGAAGGATAGAAACCGTAGGAGGGCAGTTTGGAAATTAAAGATTTATGCCAGACTCGATCGAAAGCCTTTGAGATGTCAAGTGCAATGGCAAGCTTTCGCCAAAGTCCCGAAAGGAGGATGACCAGGAGTCTGAAAGGTAGGTGAGAAGATCGCCAGTGGAGCGTCCCTGACAGAACCCAGACTGACGATCGGAAAGAAGGTTGTGATAGGAAAGATACCTTAAAATTTTTCTATTAAGAATTGACTCGAAAACTTTTGAAATACAGGACGTTAAAGCAATTGGACGATAGTTGGAGGGTTGGGAGTGGTCACCCTTCTTTGGGACTGGCTGAATGAGAGCAAACTTCCAGCAAGAAGGAAAGGTACAAGTTGACAGACAAAGGCGAAAGAGTTTGCCTAGGCAGGGTGTAAGCACAGAAGCACAGTTCTTGAGAACAACAGGAGGGACCCCATCAGGCCCATATGCCTTGTTAGTACTGAGGCCAGTGATGGCAGAAAATACATCAACTGAAGAAATTTTAATGTCAGCCATGAGGAAGTCAGAGGGGAGAAGTGATGGAGGAACAGCACCGGAATCGTCTAAGGTGGAATTGGAGGAGAAAGTCTGTGCGAAGAGATCTGCTTTATCAGTAGAAGAAATAGCTACAGAACCATCAGAGTAGAAAAGAGGAGGGAAGGATGATGAGGTAAAGTTGTTAGAAAGATTTTTGGCAAGGTGCCATAAGGAGCGGGAAGAATTCGAGTTGGAGAGTTGAGAGCATTTAGTATGGATGAAATTATTTTTAGTAGAGCGAAGAACAGACTTAGCACGATTCCGGGTAGAAACGTAAAGATGATGTGATTCAGGGGTGGGTTGGCTCCGGTACCTTTTGTAGGCCCTCTCCTTGTTGCGGACAGCATTAGAACAAGCGTGATTAAACCAAGGGTTTCTTGCGTTAGTCAAAGGATATGAGAAAGGAATGTATGCTTCCATGCCCGAGAGAATAACCTCCGTAATGCGCGAGGCACACTCAGATGGCTCCCGGCCATGGAAGCAATAATCATTCCAGGGAAAATCAAAGAAGTACTGCCTGAGGGCCTCCCAGTTCGCGGCTCCAAAATGCCACAGACGACGTTTCCCTGGAGGGTCCACAGGCCGTACCGGAGTGATAGGACAGGTTAAGGTAATAAGGTTGTGATCGGAGGAGCCCAACGGAGAGAAAAGATTAACGGAGTAAGCAGAAGGATTAGTTGTGAGGAAGAGGTCAAGTATGTTGGAACTCTCTCCAAGGCGGTCAGGGATTCGGGTAGGGTGCTGTACAAGCTGCTCTAGGTCATTAAGGATAGAAAAGATGTAGGCTTGTTCACCCGGTGGATCCGTGAAAGGAGAGGAGAGCCAAAGGTGGTGGTGAACATTGAAATCTCCAAGAATGGAGATTTCAGAGAAAGGAGAAATGGACAGAATGTGTTCCATCGTAGAAGTAAGATAGTCGAAGAATTTTTGATAGTCAGTAGAATCAGGGGATAAGTAAACAGCACAGATATATTTAGTCAGAGAATGACAGGAAAGCCGAAGCCAGAGTGTGGAGAATTCAGAAGAATCAAGTTCAGGAACACGAGAGCAAGATAAGTCGTTGCGTATGTATACACAACAGCCACCTTTGGCTTTGAAATGAGTATAGAGAAAGTAGGAGGATACAGAAAGGGTTTGCTGTCGGTTGCCTCAGACAGCTGAGTCTCCGTCAGAAAAAGAAGGTGAGGTTTAGAGGAGGAGAGGTGGTGCTCAACAGAGCGAAAGTTAGATGAAAGGCCGCGAATGTTGCAGAAATGAAGAAGAAGAGAGTCAGACAGTGGTTCCAGGCACCTCGAGTCGTCACCGGGAGAGGGGCAGATGGCGGGGGCATTTATGGTCCCCCCTGGGGGACTCCGAGGCTTGATTAATAGACGCCATTTTTGTTGATTTTTGAAAAGGAAGTGTAGTGTGTACTGTGCATGT
Organism: Coenobita brevimanus; assembly: GCF_032717465.1. Lineage (NCBI taxonomy): Eukaryota > Metazoa > Arthropoda > Malacostraca > Decapoda > Coenobitidae > Coenobita > Coenobita brevimanus. The sequence continues at coordinate 40,642,633 of NC_136999.1, read as the reverse complement.
AGTTTGGTGAAGATAGTTAGAGAAATTTGTACTGGAGAGCATGCTGGCCTACTCTCTGTGTAACTGAGACACTGAAAAAGTTCAGCAAAGGGGGATGGTCAGGAACTAGTCCTGAGGGCTGATGAAACGGGAGCTCCAGCACTCCCTGTCATCAGCTTTCCATCCACCTCGGGAGTACTGCCCTGCTCGACTGGTGCTACAGTCTACTCCTGATGTGTGTACGGTTTTACTTCCTAACTTATGATCCCAATCAGGTCTTTTTCCACTTTCACCAATTTAATTACATGACACTTGTCCACACTGAATTCTGTTTGCCATGTATTCCTTCATTCATGAAGTTTAATTCTTCTTGTAGCTCTTTGCAAGAGTCTGTGTTAGTAATTTTCCTTTTTATTTTTGCATCATAAGCAAATATATTTAGATAGCCTTCATTTCCAGTGTTGCTATCTGTATCATTTATGTACAATACAAACGTAATTGGTGCCAGCACTGAGCCTTGTGGAACTCCGCTAGTCACTTCCCTCCATGATGAGTAATTTACCCTTAGTACTGTTCTCATTTCTCTTTTTTTGAGAAAATCTTGCATCCAACAGTACAGTTTGCCTCGGATTCCTCCTTGATGGTACAGTTTCCATAAAAGTCTTTGGTGAGGTACTCTGTCAAATGCTTTCTTGAAATCTAGATAGATACTGTCCACACATCTTTCTCTTTTATGTAATGTTTCTTTTACTGTCATAGTAGCTCAGCAAATTAGTAACATGATTTCCCCTTTCTGAAACCAAACTGTCTTTCTGTTATCATATTGTGTTCTAGATGATTTACCCAAACTTTTCTTATCAGCTTTTCTAATACCTTGCTTACAACACTGGTTACTGATACTAGTTGGTAGTTGAGTGGATTTTGTCTATTCTCTTTCTTGAATAAGGGAACAATGTTTGCTTTCTTCCAAATACTGTATCAGGTAGTTTGCCTTGTCCCAAGGATTCCTTGAAAATTAAAGATAATGGTTTACTTAACTCCTTTGCACATTCATGTAGCACCCAACATGAAATTTCATCAGGGCCATTTGCTTTTCCTTTGTCTAATTTACTTAACTCATCCCGTACTGTACTTCTTTTTCTGATAGCTGTATATCTGGTAGTATGTGTGGGCATGCATTTTCCATATAATCCCTCTCAAAATTATTTTCTTCTGTAAAAACTGATTGGAAATTATTATTTAGTGCTTCACAAATATCCTTCTGTTGTGTGTAGGTGATCTCATCTGTAATGGATTGTATTTTATCTTTTACTTTGGTTTTGCTTCGGATGTAGCTGTAAATTAGCTTCGGTTGATCACCACTTTTATTTACGATGTCATCCTCAAACTGTTTTTGGGCTTCCCTCCTTATTTTTGTATAATCATTGCTTGCCTGTTTATAGCTGTTATATGCCCTTTGACTATTGTATGGATTTATTCATACCAAGTCAACAATTCACTAAAAGATCAAACTCTCCAAAATGGTTTGATGGCAATTGTGCCAGAGCAACAGCCCAAAAGTCATTAGCATATAACTCTTACTTAAAATCAAAAACATCTGAATCACTCTCCCATTTTAAAATTGCTAGAAATCATGCAAAAGCTGTATTAAATCTATCTAAATCAAACTTTCTTCAAAAGCAAGCATCAAAACTACTTAACAACCCTAATGACAATAGAATATTCTGGTCAACTCTTAATTCTTTCAACAATAACTTTCACAAGTCATCTTCCATTCCCCCACTAAAATCTTCAGATGGCAATATTACAAATGACCCACGTGGGAAAGCAGATATCTTTGCTAGTACCTTTGCAAGAAACTCTACCATAGATGATACCAGCCAGAATGTCTCAGTACTGGAACTTGATGCTCCCGAAATTGCCCCACTTAAAATACACACAAGATTCGTAAAATCCATCCTAGACAATTTACCTACCAACAAAGCTCCAGGCCCAGATGGAATTCCGCCAATTGTTTTGAAAAAGTGTTCCCCTGAACTTGCCTCTGTCCTAGCCAAATTATTCAGACTATGCATACGTACATCTTTATTCCCAAATTCTTGGAAAGAAGCCAATATCCACCCAGTTCCGAAGAAAGGAATTTCGTCTGACCCCTCCAATTACAGACCAATAGCTGTCACATCTTCTCTTGGTAAGGTATTTGAAACTTTATTTAATAAGCATATTGTTAAACATCTTGAATCCAACAACTTAATTAGTGATAGACAATACGGTTTTCGCCACGAAAGATCCACCATTGACATACTCAATCTCTTAACTCATACCATCCATCAATCAATTGATCTATTTGGAGAAACTCATGCAGTAGCTCTTGATATCTCTAAAGCTTTCGACAGAGTATGGCACCGTTCCCTGGTGTCCAAACTCCCTTGCTATGGACTAACGTCTTTTTTTCCTTTGATTTCTTCTTATCTTAGTGACAGGAAAATAAGAGTAAAAGTAGATGATGTATATTCGAATTTCCACTCAATTAACGCCGGCGTGCCGCAGGGATCAGTTCTGGCGCCAACCCTATTTCTGGTTCATATTAATGATCTCTTATCTGTCACTCACAATCCCGTTCACTCATATGCAGATGACTCAACACTACATAGTTCATTCACACTCAGACATCCATTTACAAAGTCTAATATCTCCACCTCTCAACTCAGTAGAGCCATCTCCATAAATCAAGATCTAGCTACAATCAGTGAATGGGGACAAAACAACCTTGTCTCTTTTAATGCTAGTAAAACTAAATATATACAGTTTACTAATAGACCGATATTGCCAGATTCGTACATTACCTTCAGTGCTATTAATATTCCCATCTCCAAAAGTATTGAAATTCTTGGTGTCTCACTTAACAGTGCCCTCAGCTGGACCTCTCATGTCAGATCACTTGCTAAAACCGCCTCAAAGAAACTTGGATTATTGTACAGAGTCCGTAACTTCTTCACCGATGAGCAGTTAGCTACAATTTATAAGAGTCATGTGTGCTCTCAGGTTGAATATTGCTCACCCTTGTGGAATGGTTGTGGAGAGGTTGCATTAAGACAACTAGACAAAATTCAGAATAAAGCTGTTAGAATCATTAACAACCCTGCCATTACATATAAACTACCTCCCCTGCAAGTAAGAAGGAATGTTGCCTCCCTTGCATTATTTTACAGATATTTTTTTGGCAAATGCTTAGACGAATTTGCGTCCATTGTGCCACCTCTCCATGCCTTCCCTCGTGCTACACGGGCATCTGGTAGCGCTCATGACTGGAATGTCATTCAACCATATTGCAGAACTTCTGCCTATCAGAATTCTTTCATTCCCCGAACTGCATCTCTCTGGAACTCGCTTCCCCAGAGTTGTTTTCCTCCAAATTTCAACCTACAACTGTTCAAGTCTAACTGTTACAGATATTTTATGAATAGAGGACACCAGTAATCTGGTGTATGGATTATTTTTTTTTCCCCATTTGTTTTTCCTTTCTCCGTTCTGTTATTAAAAAAAAAAATGTGTCTTCTGTATCTGTTCCACAACAAATCTTTTTTCTTTTGATTTTTTTACAGTCTGTACTAAACCATTTCTTTATTTTCTTCTTCTTTGTGTTGTGGGATGTACTTCTGGACTCCTATTTCATAAAGTTCACAGAATTTTCTATATATAACTTTTAAATCTTGTCCTCTAAGCTCTTTTTTCCAATCTGTTTCTAAGATGTATTTCTTTAGGTCATGATAGTTGCCTTTTTTTGTAGTTAAGGCTCTTTTTGTAACTCTCATTACTATTAACTATGTTATATGCAATCCTGAAGTTGTAATTTAATAATGCATGGTCACTTTTGTCAAATGGAGGGTGATACATTATATTGTCAATATCATTTCCTTGCCTAGTAAATATAAGGTCTAGTACTGATGGTATATCAAGTCCTCTTTTTCTGGTGCTTTCTTTTAAATGTTGTGTTAGGAAAAACTGCACAAGGTCCAGGAGCTTTTGGTCCCAACAGCTTTCCTGGCTTTTTATATCTACAGTATTCCAATTTATATTTGTATTGAAATCTCCAGTTAGTATAATTCTTTCTGAGTTCTCCTCCATTCTATGTATTAATACTCTTAAACTCTGAATTATTTTCTCTGTCAGGTCTTCATATTCGCCTTTTTCCCAAATCTTTTATATGTGTGGCATATATAAATTTGCCAAAATTACTTTCCCTTCAGACGTACTAATCTCTACTGCGATCAGTTCTATCTGTGACGGTACATCTAGTTCTAGTTCTTTGACTTGCAGATTATTCTTTGTTAATATTATAATTCCTCCTCCTTTTTTTAAGTTCCTGTCTCTTCACATATTGTATTCCTCTAGGTTTAGTGAATCGTTTGACATCCTTGGTGTTAATTTTGTTTCAGTTAGGCAAATAATATGTGGTTCCTTTTCTTTGATGAAATCATTCAGCTCTAGTAAGTTAGATATCCTTCCATCTACATTAGATTACATCAACTTAATCATCTTGTTTACATACTTGTCATGACTTGGATCTACTACCTTCCTCTTTTTTATTCCTTCCTGGTTATGTACCACTTTCGAACTTGCAATCCTATTACTTTGTAAAAAAAAAAAAAATGTGTTCTCCTCCTCAGATCTTTCCTCATTCTTTGTTTTTACGTCCTCCCTCTTCTCTTTTAGTAATTCCAGTTCTTCTTTGAGGTAGGCATCATTTTATCCATACATTTTTGAAGTCCTCTTTTTCCATGAGTTTCTTTGCATTTTTTAGTATCTCCTCCACAGTGTTTACACTCTGGAAGGTTACCGTTAGAGGCCTTGATTTATTTCTCTCATATTTCCCTAACCTTTTGTGTTCCTCTGTGCCTTCATTACAGATTTCCTCTGATACTTACTTCAATGTGTTTATTACATTTGCCATCTCCTTTTTGTCTCTCGAGATTTGTTTTCCTTCCTCTTCTATACCAGTGATTACTATTGATTTATTGATATCTGTTGAATCTCTGACCAATTTAGGATTGTTCTAGATTATTTTTTTCACTTTCTTTTTAATGCACTTTTCTTCAACACTTGTTTCTAAGTCTTTCTTTACCTTCACCATTTCAGCATAAGTGGTTTCCACATCATTTTTGTAGCTTTGCATCGCTTAATTCACCTGTGTTATCTTCCCCTCAATATCACTGCTGTGATCTATCAGATTGCTTACTTACCTAATTGTCTCTGTATCATTTTTAAACTCTTCCATGATACTCATGTGGTTGACTACAGTACTTGCCATTTCACTCATATTCCTTCTAAGTGAACCCACTTCTACTGTCAGTTCATCTATTGTTGTGTCTTTCTTTTTGACTTCCTTTCCTAATTTTTCTATTTCTTCCTTCTCCATATGCAACTGTTTTTTAATTTCATCCATTTCATTCTGAAAAGCCATTTGCAATCTGTTTACCCGTTCTGCCAGCTTATTGTACGTCTCCATTTCAACTAGTTCTTAGTAGAAATCATCATCCTGCTTTCTACCTTTATCCCTTTTCTTTTCCAAATTTGCTTTACTGAAGTAGGTGTACATTATGCGGTACTAAGAGCACAGATTCTACTTGCATTCCCTGGCGCGGGGTCGCAGACAAAACATCTGATCAGCTGACTGAGCACATTCCTGCACTGCTTTGTTTATTTTACTATTTGAACAAAAGTTTTACTTAAAACTTTTTATATTAGGACACCATTTAGTTTAACGTGGTACAGAGCTTGGCTCATGTGTGTGTAATTAATTCACCGGGTCGGTCAGGATCACTTGATGGTCGTGATCGTCAGCTTTTACCTTCCCGGAAGGGAGCTGAGAGCTCATATGGTCCGATCTAAGGGCAAGGCTGTGACCTTCACACACGCACACACCCGTCCCCTTGCTCAAGGGAGACAGTAACCACCCACTTCGTCAGTGAAACTTTTCGCAACCTGAGCGAGGCGCGAACTCACGTCTACCAGATGGCAAGCGAGAACGTTACCACTGCACCAGCGAGCGGTGTGTGTGTGTGTGTGTGTGTGTGTGTGTGTGATCTGGAAAAATTACATGACAAGGTGAATAGGCCGTAACTCTACGCTTATTAACTATTGATGAGTTGATGAACATCACTAAATTTAGAGGAGTTTTTATGGTGACTGCGAATGTCTATATTTGGTGTGAAACAGTCATAATCAATTCCATACATCACGTACTTTGAGAGGTGAAGGGTTCTGAGGGTAGATTACTGATCTCCATCTCTCGTGACCCTAGATATACTGCACTTCATCTCATACAGATTCTTGCTGAATGTGAACAACAAATCATTTTCACCCCATCATGCCTTTTAGACAACTATACAGTTACCTCCAAAAGTTCCATTCCCCTTCCTGTCTTTCTGTAACTTATAACACTGTATTAGTTAGGGTAATTAAAACTAACTGTTGATTAAAACTAACTGTTGAACAAACCAGACAAACTGTGGTGACTTTATGCAATTTCACCTAAACTGCTTAACAATTATGAGTTACTGAACAGAAAGGGGAGAAGCGGAACTTTTGAAGGCAATAATACCAAAAGATTATTTTCTCATTAGTACTGGCTACAATATGTTGAAACACTAACCTCACTGAATACTTGGCCTAACATACCAGACCAGGAGCCGTCCTTCGACAGCGAGCCCCACTCTCTGTCATCTGGCCTCACGTACGAGTACCTGAAGTTATTTTGTTGTGAACGGAAGATCTCTTTAATTTACAAAATATAGTAAGGCTAGGGGAGATGTTTCGTATGTATTGGGGAGAGAAAAGTAAGTAATTTCATTAAGATTCTATGAAAGTACCAAGTCTTGTTTTAGAGTGTTTGGATGCCACCACACCAAGGCTGTAATCAGGATTACTCTGACGCGAATTGTCAGATTATGTACGTTAGGAGTAATGCTGGAATAAGAACACCTCCTATCATTGGGTCACATTCTGACCATAATGTTTCTCTATGTTATGTGCATCATGTCTGACAGTGTAAATGAGTTCGTCAGAATGTGACACAGTGAAACCAGGTGTTCTTATTCCAGTGTTGCTCCTAACGAACATAAGCGGACAATTTATGTCAGAGTGAGTGTGGTTCCGGCCTTGGTGTGGCGGCGCCCTTTGAGTTACTGGTTCCATATCAGTAGTGGAGTGGGACAGGGATTTGTGATATCGCCATGGCTGTTCAGTATTGTATAGTGAAGGTTATCAGTCTAAGGAGATGTGCCTCCAAAGTGTTAAAAGCTAAACAAATTCACCCTTATTTTACTCACAGGTAATGGTGAGAATGATGTGGTCACATGTGGTCATTGTGTTACATCGACAAATGAGGACCACCAGTTCACCAAGGCGCATGCAGGAGAGAGAGAGAGAGAGAGAGAGAGAGAGAGAGAGAGAGAGAGAGGGATAGAGAGAGAGAGAGAGAGAGAAGGGTGGGGGGGCGGTTCAAGAGCTGCTTAACACAAGTAATCAGGAACCCTTATGTTTTCCTTGGTTATCCATCTACTGATTTATATCGTGTACAACATAGATGCCTGGCGCTATCAACGATGCACTAAACTTCTGCCTTATAATTTGGCTACTTAGAGACGGTGCCTGAGGTGCACCGGTTTTCAACCATTGACTTTCAGTGAGGAGAATTACAAATGAAAGCTAAAAACCCTATGGGCAGAATGTCATCCCTTTCGGAATTACACATCACCCTCTGGCCGTGTTGCATTTTATGGATTCTTTCTTCTCTGTCGTCAAAGGGAAGGTGTGGCTCGTATATCTGGACAAAATGGTAGTCTACAGGTGACATTGTCAAAAGATTCGAGATGTTCCAAGTGACGATAATAGTAGAAATATTATTTTTTTATGAGAGACCTATCTTGAGGATAACCTATTATCTCGAATTTCCGAACTGTTTCCTCTCCCAACCGGTGTTCGATCTCATGGTTTTATTTATTTATTTATTTATTTATCTATTCTCAACCTGCCATTGTCCCACCGTATGATCAGAATAGGGTAAAAGAACAGACTTTAGAAAACTATTTTAAAAATTCTGTGTAGTTCATTCATTATATTTTTGGATCATACTCAGGACCGGCAATATTATGTTTGTAAATGGTATAATACAGACTTCAAAAAAATATTAATATATGAATGACACAATTCACAGCAGAACAGTAAATGCTGTATACATTAATGGAAATGTACCTGTATACGTAAGTGATTCTTACTTTCAGGAGACAAAAGATCGGAAACATAGATGAAGTTATTTCTAAATTCTCTAGATTGCCTTGAATCCGAGTTACGCCTTTATTTAATTTTTTTTCTTGCTCCAACCTAAAAATTTTATACAAGTAAAGAATGTCCTTTGATGCTGAAAAGGCTCTGTAAGGGTAAATTTAGCACATCTAGTTTAAAACATCTATCCCAAACTAAAAAACAAATGAAGTCAGTAGAGGACAAAAGTACATAAAGAACTAGAAAGCATTCACAAAGCACATACCTCTGCCAATGGCATTGCAGGATCCTGATCTGCCCCAACATGTACTCAACTCATTCTTTGTTCATGGCCCACCCGTCAACAAAATTTCATTGAAATTCATTGAGTACCTTTGGAGTTATCGTGTGGACAAACAAACAAAAAATTCCTGGATCCGAATGATTTTTTTTTTGCTAGGAAGAAGGAACCAAAGGCCAGGAGCCCGCATAACACCGTTCCTTCCAAGAGAAAAACAAAATACAAAAGAGAGCCAAATTCAAGATCTGATCATTTCCAGATGCCTGGACATGCTGCGTTTGAAAGACTGTAGATCATAGTTAGTAGGAAATACAGACAGAGGGAGACAGTTCCAGAGATAACATGTTGCATAAATGAAGGACTGGGATAACGGTTAACTCATGCATTAGAGAGTTGGACAGAAAAGGGATGAGAGTTTCCTGCTAGACGGGTGCTACGAGCACGTCGTAGAGGTGGAGGGATGCAAGCAGACAGTTCAGAGGAGCAGTGACCATTGAAGTAGCGAAAGAAAAGAGATAATGATGCAACAGTGCGGAGAAGAGACAGAGGTTGAAGGGAGCCAGTAAGAGGAGGAGAGTTAATGAGATGAAAAGCCTTTAACTCCACCCTATTGAGAAGAGCTGTATATGGAGAGCTTCCCCACACATGAGAGTTGTACTCTACATAGGGGCGGATAAAACCCGTGTTTAAAGTCAACAACTCTGCAGGGGTAAAGGAGGCATGGAGTCGGCTTAGCACACCCAATGTCTTGGAAGCAGATTTTACAAGACATGTAATATGATCTTTCCAAGACATGTCCCGAGTGAATGAAACCCGAAGCATGTTCAAGGATGACGCAGGAATCAGCTGGATATTATTAAACATTAGTGGGTACTTCTGTGGAAGATTCTGTCGGGTTGGTAGGTGTAAGAACTGAGTCTTTGATGCATTAAAAACAAGAAGATTATTTTTACCCCAGTCAGAGTTATGAGCCAAGTCGGACATTAGGTGTGCCATAGACTCATCCCTTGTTTGTTGAAGTAACTGCTGAGATGAACGTTGCGGGAACCAAATGGAAAGGTGAAGGGTGGAGTCATCAGCATACGAGTGGATAGGGTTAGATGTACAGCTTAGAAGGTCATTGATGAATAAGAGGAAGAGTGTTGGTGATAGGACAGAGCTCTGAGAAACACCACTGTTGATAGATCTAGGAGAAGAACGATGGCCGCCTACAACAGCAGCTATAGAACGACCAGAAAGGAAGCTAGAGATGAAGGCACAGATAGAAGGATAGAAACCGTAAGAGGGCAGTTTGGAAATTAAAGATTCATGCCAAGTGCAATGGCAAAGCTCTCGCCAAAGTCCCGAAAGGAGGATGACCAGGAGTCTGAAAGGTAGGTGAGAAGAGTGGAGGGTCCCTGACAGAATTCATACTGATGATCAGAAAGAAGGTTGTGATAGGAAAAATGCTTTTAAATTTTTCTATTAAGAATTGACTCGAAATCTTTTGAGACACAGGATGTTAAAGGAATTGGACGATAGTTAGAGGGTTGGGAATGGTCACCCTTCTTTGGGACTGGCTGAATTAGAGCAAACTTCCAGCAAGAAGGAAAGGTACAAGTTGATAGACAAAGGTGAAAAAGTTTACCTAGGCTGGGTGTAAGCACAGAAGCACAGTTCTTGAGGACAACAGTAGGGACTCCATCAGGCCCATATACCTTGTTAGTATTAAGGCCTGTGATGGCAGAAAGTACATCAGTTGAATAAAAAATTAATGTCAGCCATGAAGAACTCAGAGGGGGGAAGTGATGGAGAAGCAGCACTGGAATCGTCAAAGGTGGTATTGAAGGAGAAAGTCTGAGCAAAGAGATCTTTATCAGTAGAAGTAATAGCTACAGAACCATCAGAGTAGAAAAGCGGAGGGAACGATGATGAGGTGAAGTTGTTAGAAAGGTTTTTGGCAAGATGCCAGGAGAAGCGGGAAGAATTCGAATTGGAGAGTTGAGAGCATTTAGTACAGATTAAATTATTCTTAGCAGAGTGAAGAACAGACTAGCACGATTCCAGGCAGAAACATAAAAAAGATGTGATTCAGGGGTGGGTTGGTTGTGGTACCTTTTATAGGCCCTCTCCTTGTTTTGGACAACTTTAGAACATGCACGATTAAACCAAGGCTTTCTTGCATTAGTCAAAGGATATGAGGAAGGAATGTATGCTTCCATGCCCGAAAGAATGACCTCTGTAATGTGCAAGGGGCACTGAGATGGATCCCGACCATGGAAGTAATAATCATTTCATTGAAAATCAAAGAAGTATTGCCTGAGGGCCTCCCAATCTGCAGCTCCAAAGTGCTACAGTTGACGTTTCTTTCGAGGGTCCACAGGCTGTACCAGAGCAATAGGACAGGTTAAGGTAATAAGGTTGTGATCAGAGGAGCCCATCGAAGAGGAAAAATTAACAGTGTAAACAGAAGGATTAGTTGTAAGAAAGAGGTCAAGAATGTTGGAGCTCTCTCCAAAGCAGTCAGGGATATGGGTAAGGTGCTGTACAAGCTACTATAGGTCATTAAGGATAGAAAAGATGTATGCTTGTTCACCAGGTGGATCAGTGAAAGGAGAGGAGAGCCAAAGGTGGTGGTGAACATTGAAATCTCCTAGAACGGAGATTTCGGAGAAAGGAGAAATGAATAGAATGTGTTCCATCGTGGAAATAAGGTAATCGAAGAATTTTTCATAGTAGAATTAGGGGATAAGTAAACAGCGCAGATATATTTAGTCAGAGAATGACAGGAAAGCCGAAGCCAGAGTGTAGGGAATTCAGAAGAATCGAGTTCAGGAACACGACAGCATGATAAGTCGTTGCATATATATACACAACAGCCACCTTTGGCTTTGAAATGAGTATAGAGAAAGTAGGAGGATACAGAAAAGGGTTTGCTGTCAGTTGCCTCAGACAGCTGAGTCTCAGTTAGGAAAAGAAGGTGAGATTTAGAGGAGGAGAAGTGGTGCTCAACTGAGCAAATGCTAGAGGAAAGGCCACGAATGTTGCAGAAATGAAGAAATGAGTCAGACAGTGGTTCCAGGCAGCTCGAGTCGCCACCGAGAGAGGGGTGGATGGTGGGGGCATTTATGCCCCTCCCCCAAGGACTCCTAGGGTATGTATAAAGATGCCATGATTTGTTTTGAATTTTGGAAAAGGAAGTGTAGTGTGTACTGTGCATGTAGTTTTGTGTTGATAGAGAAACTTGTATTGGAAAGCATACTGGTCTACTCTCTGTGTTAATGAGACACTGAAAAAGTTCAGCAAATGGAGATGGGCAGGGACTAGTCCTGAGGGCTGATGAAATGGGAGCTCCAGCTCTCCCTGTCATCAGCTTTCCATCCACTTTGGGAGTACTGCCCTGCTCGACTGGTGCTATAGTCTAGTCCTCATAACCGGATCACCTCCAAAATCTAATGGATTGTTCCTTGGGCCATACCCTACCCCTTCAAAATTTTTCAGCAAACACGTTCATAATTTGTTTATGTATCCTGCTAACAGACAAACACAAATAAATGAACACCGGCAAAAACATAACCTCCTTGGCGAAGGTAATAACATAATTCCTGGACTCAGTGGGTTGAACTAGACTACCAGTGTGACCTACGTGAAATTAATCCTTTTTGCGAGGAAGTCCACAACATTATGTATGGGTCCCGTAAAGGTGAGCCGCTTACCCCCCGGCGCTGTGGGGTCGTCCACCATCACTGCTACTTGTGTCGGAAACTCTTCTTGTGATACCACCAGATGAGGCCGATGAGGGAACCTAGGATGGAATGACATCTTTAGCTTTCCCAGTTGGATTTCAGTGCTTCATGGTATAATGGAATCAAAATATAGAGGGCATATTCTTATTAATCTTTTACACTAACTTGGGCCAGATCTTCGCACTTTTCAGCTTAATCCACGTAGTCCAGTGGCAATGTAAGACCACACTATGGCTCTGCATCTTTTCCATAGCTCTTCTTCGTGACTAGTGCAATACTTAATTGCTAACATCTTGGTAAAAACTCGGCAGTCAATGGAGAGATGGCATTTTTTGGCCAAGTTAGTCAAACTGAGTATAATCAACGCAGCTGTCTGAGGAAAGAATAGGAAGTACTCCTTGTATGTAGACTGTGTCTATAAGCTTGGGTATGTTCTCCTTTAACAATTATAGACTGAGTGAATCCCAGTCACTAACTATTTACACACAATCCATCTACCCTACACTAAAATCTTCACACTGCACAAAGTCCAGTGACTTCGAAGGACACGTAAAGGAAATGTCGAAGTTATGTGGATTGAAATTTAAGACACTTTTCCAGAGACAATGGACAAACAAAGCCTCTGAAAAAAGTGCATATCTTATACTGATAATTCCAAGGACAAAATCTGCACATTAGAAACAGTCCTCACTTTATAAAAACGTAACTTTTAGCTCATAGGCACTATATCTTAAAAGAGGTCATTATACAGGATGCCTCAAGCAATGTCTGGCAAACTTCAGAAAGATATTTTATGGCTGATTTTCAGTCAAAAACGCTATAGCAACATCAGTCCACATCCGACCATAATGGAGCTTTCTCTGTCTGTCTGTCTGTCTGTCTGTCTCTGTCTCTGTCTCTCTCTCTCTCTCTCTCTCTCTCTCCTATGGAAGGAAAAGTCAACGGCTAAAAGCCCACAAAAGTGTTTCCTTTAAGAAAGAATAAAAGAGAGCTAAATTCGACATCCGTTCATTTCAAGATCCTTGGAAATAATGCGTTTAAAAGGCTGGAGGTCATAGGCAGACAGTTACAGAGTTGACCTGTTGCAAACATGAAGGACTGGGAGTACTGGTTAGCTTGTGCATAAGATAACTGGACAGAAAAGGGATGAGTTTCCTTCTAGATGGGTGCTACACACCCATCCTAGTGGTGGAGGGATGCAATCAGAGGAGCTGTGACCCCTGAAGTAACGATAGAAAAGAGATAAAGATGCGACAGTCCAGCGACGAGACAGAAGCTGAAAGGAGTCAGTAAGAGAACGAGAGTTAATGATACGAAAATTCTTTGACTGATAATCTTATGGGTTAATAATCATAGAGACCATTCCACTGATATGGTAATTAATAATAATTGTACCCTCATATCGGCTGAGAAATAATTCCGTATTGGTACAGCATTTTCTACTCAAAATTATCCCTAGAAGAAAGTGAAATTTGACAGACATTTCCTAGGACACCCTGTATACGCTGCAGAAGGTCATGGTAACTTTATTTTTTAACCTAACGTGACCTACCCAGCCCAAACCTAAGAGATTAATCTAACTGACTAAAAAGCTAATCTAACTTAGTTCTAAGGAAACAAGCCTAGCCTAACCTAGACTTTCCTGGATAAGAAAAGGTGCAACAATGGAACACAGAATGGAAATCAGCAACAATATAGATGAAAGTGTCCGAGTATTATCCTCTCTGTTTCTTAATCATATTTTATCCTGCTCTCCAGAAGTCGAGAGTGGTATACGGCCTTATATATATACTGTGCTATTAATATTCCCATTCTGTTTATCTGTTTGTTTGTACCCTCTAATGTACCATAACTGTTCATTACAGTGCTACAATTTTTAAATCAATGTACCAAAAATGTGCTATCGTAAAGAGTGCGTAAAAATAAAACGGGTGCAATGGGCCTCCAGTTAGCCAAAATGTTAAGTAATACACGTCTGTATGTTATACTACGCGGTAAATGCAACAGGGCGTATCCGTGGTGTTTCATGTCTCTGCGGAGGGAGAGAGAGAGAGAGAGAGAGAGAGAGAGAGAGAGAGAGAGAGACAGACAGACAGACAGACAGACAGACAGGCAGAGACAGACAGGCAGACAGACAGACTCAGACAGAGACTTTGTCTGCCAGTTTGTCTGTCCTTTATGGAAATCAAAGGGGATGCATGTAGAACACTTCTAACAGCTGGCAGGTGTAACTTCTTACAAGGAATTTATTATTTTTAAACGTGTACATTACACAAGCTAAAGTGGCTCCTCTGATGGCCAAGATTATAGTTATTCAGAAATACTCAAATCAACGTGGTGGAAAGATGGCAGCCAAATGCTGCTGAATTTCTTCTCCAATCATATTATTAGCTACAGAGGGTCGGATGGGTAGGTAAACTGATTGGTGGGATGAGTGGGCAGTGATGATGGGTGGGTGGGTGGGTAGTGAGAAAATAGGTCCATGGTAGGAATAGGTCCATAGAGAATATAACCCTGAGGAAATGGGCTCAAGGATAAAATGGGAACCCAAGGGTCTTCTTCCACAAGGAGTGGCCATCCAGTGTCCCAGGTAATGCACGGTCATAGGGTTTTACCTAGGCAACGCCGGGTACCTCTTCCATTTTTTTTTTTTTTTTTTTTTTTTTTTAAATCAATGTGGATATCACCCAGTGGCTTACAAGAGGAAAATTCTTCTCGTATAAATGACTGAAGCCTAACCGTATATCAGTTGAAGCCTAATCGTTAATCATTTAATCGTATTGCAGCTGAAGCTTAATAATTAAGATCAAATGATATACAGTTGAGTTGAAGCTTAATCGTATATCAGTTGAAACCTAATCATACATCAGTTCAAGCCTACTCGTAAATTAGTTGATCCATAACTGTATAACAGTTGAAGCCTAGTCATACACGACTCAATGCCTAAGAGTAAATGCACTAGCGACTAAGCCACTGTGGGGAGGCGGTGGCTCAGTCGGTAGAAGTGGCCTGCAGTCCTGCCGGACCCAGGTTCAAATCCCCACTGGGACAGGGAACAGTTTAAGGATTTGAATTTCATTAAATCAGACTTTAGTAATCAACCAGATGACCCGCCGACATGTAAAAATACCCCCGCTAAAATCAATACACCAGTGCTGTATGAGACAGCCCTAGCATGTATTCAATATGGACGGTGGGTGTTAGCGCCGAAGTGGTGACATGTAGAAGTGTATGGAGTGTAGGAGGACTACTGGGCCTTGGGGGCGGGCTGTGAAGCCTATGCCCGGAGTCGCACAAGAAAAAAAAAAGTTGATGCCTAATCATATATCAGTTGAACTGCATATCACTTTCAGCCAAATCGTACATCAGTTGAAGCCTACTTGTACATCGCATGAAGTCAAATAGCATTTCAGTTGAAGCCCCATTATACAACAGTTGATGCTGAGTGATATATCATTTGATGCTTAATCGCATGTCAGGTGTGGTCTAATCGTATATCAGTTGATGCCTAATCGTATATCAGTTGAGCCTTAATCGAATCAGTTGAGGCATAATCGAATCAGTTGAGGCATAATCGCACATTTGTTGACTCGTTATCGTATATTACCTGAAGCTTAATCGTATATCACTGAAGTCTAATCGTATATCAATTGAAGGCTAATCGTATATCAGTATGCTTTAAGAGGTAAGGAGCCGAATCACAGCTGTGTTCACGATCTGGTGCCATGCTCATCTGTTTCTACTGTCCGCAAAAAATATTTGTTTGGTCATGGAGAGAGGATGGAGAATGAGAGACTGACCATGGAACGGGTGACCAGAGATGAGACTGGGGGATGGAATGGAGAAATATATGAGAGAGGGGGACGTTGGACGGAGGGTAGGTAGATGGCAATGGACAGGGAGACGTAGAGGGCGATTTCTTTGTGGCCAACAGTCTCTGGATTAAGGTATCTGGCAAAAAATAGAATGGGAGTATAAAGCTTTTTAAAGGTAGATTGTTGCTCTGTGTAACTACATGATTGTATTAGTAAATTATTACTCGACAGTAATAGGTTAAGTATTTATTTGTGTAGGTAAAATTTTAACTGGTAAATAGAGTTGTGTAAGTAAAGTATTTCTTCATATGGGTTAAATATTGTACTGGATAGGTAAATTTTATCTTTCTACAGATATACATCATTTACTTGACAAACCTGGGGATAAATCACTTACTTCATAAACTTTGAAGGGAAGAGATGGGTGGTGGGGTCAAGAACCAGGCCCCTGTCAGCAGTCCAGGTGGCCACTCGGTGTGGCAGAGTAGATGAATCACTGTACGGCAACGACGAGTACAGCTTCACTCTGAAAATATAAAAAGTAACGCCTTAAGAAATATAGTAAAATGAGGACCACTTTCATTGATAGCAGTAGCAACAACTGCAAAAATAGCACCAAAGGCGACAGTAATGATGATGTTGATAAAAATGATACACAATGGTTCCTAATTCAGCTTCTTCACTCTTAGTTATTCTCTCAGAGTACTCCCTTCTCCCTTCATCCACCACAAACTTCTCAGTTTTACCATGCATGGAGAAATCACATGAAAAGGCAAACTTCAGCATAGTTCATTCCCCATTCCAATGTCAACAGTACTTCCCAACATCTTTTTCTCTATGTATTCAGTCAAACACCTTTGATCATTCTTACCAGTATCACAGTATCACGTATACTTGTGTAATTCTTTGTGCTTATAATGTTATAACAATTAAATATAATAAACAACCTTCAGTCAATGTCCGTTGTCCGTCTTCCCATCCACTCCAGAACAGCCTATTATATTATTTCCACAGGGTCCTTGCGCACTCCCTCATTTAAGTCCACTATCACGAAACTCTAACTTTTGGGTGATCATTCCACTTAGTTATCCCCAAACCTATCCTTCCTTTCAACTACAGCAGAACCAGGTGTAGCCGCAGTGATCAGTACCACTTTCACCGAATTAAGGTTGAACTTGACATAATATACACCGTGGTTATTTTTAAGCTTTAGCAGTCTTTCATTGCTCTTTGCTATTCATCATTCTTTAATAAAGCAACTCCTTCATTCCACAAACGCAAGTAATAACTTACACACTTCACACCCTCCCGCTATATATGATGAAATCATGATAGGTCAAGTTTTATTAGTGTAAGTATGATTATTACGCAATTATTGTGAGTTTATAGTAGTTACTTCCTGAGAGTCAGGAAGACTTCCATCCCCGCCCATGAGGCGTCTTTCTGAGGTCATTTTTAAGGAAATCCCCTTGGCATAGACATTAGTTACCAATCCAAGAAATTTCTGTGTGATAGCAAGCTGTTCTTTGTTGCATTTTTGGAGCACTTTGGTGCTCAAAACAAAGGCTAGCCATAGCAAGCTGTCTGAGTGTTTGTAATGCACCATGAACTGATAAGTTGTTGGCATGCACTGCTTTGGTGCTATATACACGTCACACATAGATACCCAGCTCTATTGGCTCAAGGGGAGGGCCTGTAAAAGATACCACAACCAACCCACCCCTGAATCACATCTTGCTTATGTTTCTGCCCGGAATCATGCTAAGTCTGTTCTTCGCTCTGCTAAAAGTAATTTCATCCGTGCCAAATGCTCTCAACTCTCCAACTCGAATTCTTCCCGCTCCATCTGGCACCTTGCCAAAAGTCTTTCTAACAACTTTACCTCATCATCCTTCCCTCCTCTTTTCTATTCTGGTGGCTCTGTAGCTATTTCTTCTACTGATAAAGCAGATCTCTTTGTCCAGACTTTCTCCTACAATTCCAGCTTAGACGATTCCGATGCTGTTCCTCCATCACTTCCCCCCTCTGACATCCTCATGGCTGACATTAAAATTATTTCAGCTGATGAATTTTCTGCTATAACTGGCTTCAATACTAACAAGGCATATAGGCCTTATAGAGTCCCTCCTGTTGTCCTCAAGAACTGTGCTTCGGTGCTTACACCCTGTCCATGTAAACTCTTTCGCCTTTGTCTGTCAACTTGTACCTTTCCTTCTTGCTGGAAGTTTGCTCTCTTTCAGCCAGTCCCAAAGAAGGGTGACCATTCCCAACGCTCTAACTATCGTCCAATTGCTTTAACATCCTGTATCTCAAAAGTTTTCGAGTCAATTATTAATAGAAAAATTTAAAAGCATCTTTCCTATCACAATCTTCTTTCTGATTGTCAGTATGGGTTCCGCCAGAGATGCTCCACTGGCGATCTTCTCACCTACCTTTCAGACTCCTGGTCATCCTCCTTTCGGGACTTCGGCAAAAGCTTTGCCATTGCTCTTGACATCTCAAAGGCTTTCAGTCAAGTCTGGCATAAACCTTTAATTTCCAAACTGCCCTCTTACGGTTTCTATCCTTCTATCTGTGTCATCATCTCTAGCTTCCTTTCTGGTCGTTCTATAGCCGCTGTTGTAGACGGTCATCATTCTTCTCCTAGATGTATCAGTAGTGGTGTTCCTCAGGACTCTGTCCTATCACCGACTCTCTTCCTTCTATTCATCAATGACCTTCTACACTGTACATCTAACCCTATCCAATCGTATGCTGATAACTCAACCTTTCCATACGGTTCCCGAAGCGTCCATCTCAACAGTTGCTTCAACAGACAAGGGATGAGGCTATAGCAAAGCTAACGTCTGACTTGGCTCATATCTCTGACTGGGGTAAAAATAATCTTGATGTTTTTAGTTTTTACACCTATCAATCTGACACAATCTTCCACAGGAGTACCCACTAATGTTTAATAATATTCAGCTAAATCCTGCATCATCCTTGAACATGCTTCGGTTTCATTCAGTCGGGACTTATCTTGGAACGATCATATTTCATCTCTTGTAAAATCTGCTTCCAAGAGGTTTTGTGTCCTAAGTTGACTCCGTACTTTCTTTACCCCTGCACAGTTGTTGACTTTATACACAGGTTTTATTCGCCCCTGTTTAGAGTACAACTCTCATGTGTGGGGAGGCTCCCCACACACAGCTTTTCTCAATAGGGTGGAGTCACAGGCCATTCGTCTCATCAACTCTCCTCCTCTTACTGACTCCCTTCAACCTCTGTCTCATCTCCGCACTATTGCATCTTTATCTCTTTTCTCTCGCTACTTCAATGGTCACTGCTCCTCTGAACTGTCTGCTTGTATCCCTCCACCTCTGCGACGGGCACGTAGCACCCGTCTAGAAACAAACTCTCATCCCTTTTCTGTCCAAGAGTTAACCGTTACTCCCAGTCCTTCATTTATGCAAAAGGTCAACCCTGGAACTATCTACCTCTGTCTATGTTTCCTACTTCCTATGATCTCCAGTCTTTCAAACGCAGTGTGTCCAGTCATCTCGAAATGAACGGATCTTGAATTTGGCTCTCTTTTGTATTATTTTTGTTTGTTTTTTTCTTGGAAGGAACGGTTTGCGAGCCCCTGGCCTTTGGTGCCTTCTTTCTTGCATAAAAAATAAGTTACAAATGGTGGCTAATTGTCCGCAGGCTTCCCTCTTTCTGTGTCTCACGCACCCTCTCTCTGATTCCATGACAAATCTATAACTCCTAAAGCGTTTTCTCTGTGCGTTTTCTTAGATTTTCGCTCACTGTGTTCGCCACTGGTTCTTCATACACTCCATCACACTTTCATTTATTCCTGAAACACCTATCTATTCCACATACTTTATACTGGCAAAGTCAGACTTCCATCGTTTCACCCTTTAGTCAATACAATAAGTAAGTCGTCATAAACTGTAAAAAAAAAAAAAAAAAAAAAAAGGTATGAAGATCGCAAGTTGGATGTCCTGAGCCGGCTAGGGGTCGGTAGATTTACTGTGCGGTGGGCACCCTTAGCCAGAGGAATATCAAGATAACGGTGCGGCTGTTGGCTGCCACGGTGACGACACTCCTGTTGACACTGGGCAGCAGACATTTGTTGAAGAAGGGGTGACACTCTTTAACCCTCTTAAAAAAAAAAGAAAAAAAAAAAAAATGTGTTAAATGAATTTTTGCACTTGACGTTTTTTGACGCATCCACAGGCGTGTGCAAAATTTGGTGGAAAACGACTGTGTGGGAGCAGCTGCGGGCTCCTCTTTCTCTCTCTCTCTCTCTCTGTCTCCCTCATTTGCGCATGCTCTCTGATGCCACGCTGCTCTCACTGGAAATGGTTGACCTCGGGAATCGTTGTCGCCACGTGAACATGGACGCATTACCTCAAGCTATTGCATCAGAAAAAAGATGGAAACCCGAAAGATCTAAAGATAAATTTGAACATTGCCTCAGTGTTTAGCCACAAATTCGGCCTCCTAAGGGCAGTTCTGGCTATCCAGCCTCGATGCCATAACAGTAGCAGCCTCACAGTGGCCTATGAGGCCAATGCCACAATGTCTATATTCTTTTCCATGCTAAGTTGCCCCTGTACCCCAATTTTAAGCCTCCTGTGGGCTCCAGTATGGCCGACTGTAAAACTTTTATAACATACAGCACACAATGATTGAAAATTTTAGTAGTGTAGATTTAACATAATTAATACAACTTGCTTGAAAGAGCAGTTTCACCTACTCTAGCAGGAAGTGGTAAAAATGTCGAAACTCCAGGAAAATTCCTGTGCAAGGCATGACGGTACAATTTCTTAATCAATTTCGACGTACTTAAAAATTCTGAAAGCTAAAGGTGGTCTCTGAACGGGGAAAATAAAAAAAAATCTCTTCAAATAGGGCACCCAGGTGACAAAATCTTTGTAGTGGAGGGGTTAATATCGGATTAAAAGCATTACCTGAATTTTGTCAGATCATCGTTGATAATGGCGATGAGTGAGTCAGTGCGAGAGAATGTCTTGTGAAGGTGATGAAGGGTGTGGAGGCGGTGGAGAGGGAGGCGAGTGAAGGCAAGCAGCCTCGTTGTTTGAATTATCAGGAGGTGAGTTTTGAAGGAAGACTCGGCAAAAGTGGACAGGAAATCTGGATCGTCACTCACCACCACCACAGTCATGCACCAAACCACCTCTCTCAGCTGTAAATGACACCAGTTTAATAAGGAAGTTGTTCAGAGCGTCTGATATCACGGTGTTTTTATTGGCTGTTATTTTTCCGTTTTATATCTACCAAGTTTCACACTGTACATGAGTGAGTTTTCAGTTGTATTTCAAAACTTTAAAAATTTTGCACTTCGACTTCTTAACCAATTGAACTTGGAAACCATTGTGTTTAAAATGTCTTCATGCCACTTGCAGAAGAACTAAGCATTATACAGTCACAGTCGGTAAAGCTGACCCAACTACCACTGTTCTACTGTGCCCTTTGTGCCAGCACGTCATAGAGGGATGGTATCGCTTGAAATTTTGGGTTTTAGAAGGAAAGACGGGCTTAAGTTAATGATGAAAGACGAGGAATGATTAAAAAGTGTTGACAAAAAGATTTAACAATCTACCTATCTATTTGTGGCCAGACGCCTTAATCCGTAAGAGGTGGCGACAAACAAATCTCCTCCAGGTCGCCCTGTCCCCTTCCATTTCGCTGTCATCCCTCCAGCTTACACCCCCTCTTTCATATACCTCTCTACTCAGTCCCTCCATCCCATCCTCGGTCTCCTCCCTCGCCCCCCCAGGTCACTTCCATACACTCTCCTAGTTAGTCTCCCACCCTCCATCCTCTCCATATGGCCAAGCCACCCTAATGTATTTCTCTTAACACTTTCTACCGCATCCACATCGACAACACAACGCCCCTTCACTTCATTTCCCAGTCTGTCTGTCCATGTAACTATTAATGCTCCTCTCAGATAACTCATTTCCATTTCTCTCACTACTGACTTGTGTCCTTCCAACAAGGAGGCGGCTTCGCTAGGGTGGAGATCACAAAATTGTCACCAGCTACTTTTTTGCGTCCATGCTCACTTACTGCTGTCAGGGAATAAGCAACCTTTATTCCCTGCAGTACCATTTCAAGCACTTAATCCTCCAAACTTCCATCGTCACTCATCACAGTTCACAAGTACTTAAATGCACTCACAGTTTCCATTTCCTCAGCATCCAGCCACACAGCCTAGGAAAGCTCTTTCACCTTTGTTTTCCAACATGTAATTTTCCTTTTGCCTGAAAGTTTACTCTCATTCAGCCTCTCCCAATGAAGGGCGACCATTCCCAGCCCACTTACCATCGCTCAATTGCTTTAACATCCTGGATCTCTAAAGTTTTTGAATCTATTCCTAACAAAACAAAAAAAATAAATAAATAAATAAAGCACTTTTCCTCCAACAACCTTCTTTTTGATCGTCGGTATGGGTTGCGACAAGGACGCTCCACTGACGATCTTCTAACCTACCTTTCAGACTCCTAATGATCTTTCTTTCGGGACTTTGGCGAAAGCTTTGTCATTGCACTTGACATTTCAAAGGCTGTCAATCTAGTCTGGCAGAAATCTTTAATATCCAAAGTGCCTTCTTATAATTTTTAACCATCTGCTGTATCTGCGCCTTCATCTCTAGCTTTCTTTCTGGTCGTTCTATAGATGTTGTTGTAGACGGCCACTGTTTGTTTCAGAGAGTCATCAGTAGTTGTATTCCACAAATCTCTGTCCTATCATCAACTCTCTCCTTTCTATTCATCAGTGACTTTCTAAGTAGTACATCTAACCACTCATATGCTGATGACTCCACCCTTCACCATTCCATTCGCTTCTTTGAATGCCCATCTCAGCAGTTACTTCAACACACAAGCGATGAGACCATGGCACACCTAATGTATGACTTGGCTCATATCTTTGATTAGGGTAAAAATAATCTTGTTCTTTTTAATGCATCAAAAACTCAGTTCTTACATCTTTCAACCCAACAG
Organism: Coenobita brevimanus; assembly: GCF_032717465.1. Lineage (NCBI taxonomy): Eukaryota > Metazoa > Arthropoda > Malacostraca > Decapoda > Coenobitidae > Coenobita > Coenobita brevimanus. The sequence goes on along the minus strand of NC_136999.1, from coordinate 40,619,532 downwards.
AATCTTTCGCAAGAGTATCCTCTAATTTTTAACAGTATCCAACTCAATCCTGAATCATCTTTAAATATACTTCAGGTTTCATTCTCTTGGGATTTATCTTGGAAAGAGCATATTGCCTTTCTTGTAAAATCTCCTTCCAAGAGATCAGTTGTGCTACGCCGACTCTGTGCCTTCTTTACCCCTGTACAGTTGTTGAGTTTTTACACAGGTTTTATTCACTCCTATGCAGAGTACAACTCTCAAGTGTGGGAAGTCTCCCCACACAACTCTTCTCAACAAGGTGGGGTCAAAGGCTTTTTGTCTCATTGACTCTCCTCCTTTTACTGGCTCCTTTCAACCTCTGTCTCTTCACTGCTCTGTTGCATGTTTGTCTCTTTTCTATCGTTACTTCAATGGTCATTGTTCCTCTGAACATTCTCATTGCATCCCTCCATCATCACACCCATCTAGCAGCATGCTCTCATCCATTTTCTATCCAACTTTCTAATGCAAAAGCTAACCGTTATTCCCAGTCCTTCATGTATGCAACAGGTCAACTCAGGAACTGTCTCCCTCTTTCAGTATTTCTTATTGCCCGTCATTCAAACACAGTGTGTCCAAGCATCTCGAAATTAACTGATCTTGGAAACGGCTCCCTGTTATCTTGTTTTTGTTATTACCTGGAGGGATCAATCTTGCAGGCTTCTGGCCTTTGGTTCCTTCTTCCTTGCATAAAAAACTGTGCATTCAGTGACTTCACTTCTTTCAAAGACAACAACTTTACTCTCCCTTACATTTACCTGTAAATTTAGTTTCTTATACCCTTCCAAACGCATTCGCCAAGCCTTTCTGTAACGGGTGTGGAGGGTGATGCCGCATTCATGGCCTTCCTTCTTCCTTTCTGTTATTAAGATATATGAATGGTGACCATCCACTATGGGGAAACGGTGAAGCCAACCGTCGGGGTGTTATGCTGACCTCTTTAATGGAAGATGAGGAGTTGGTCATTTTAAACTACAATAAGTTGACATTTCCATAGCCAGACTGGGACTTTTACTGCCATTGATTTGTCCTTATGTTCAGCTGATGCTGTTTTAGATTTTACAGGGATGTGTTGCCAAACCTGTATGGCAGCGACCATTTTCCGTTACTCTTAACTGCTAGTGCAGGTGGACCTCAGCCTTGTGTTTCTTGCTGGCTTCTAGATAAGGCTGACTAACCACTTTTCAGGGAATTAAGTTCCATTGCCCCTTCTTTCAGTAAATTTGCCTGTCTTTCTGAGGCGGTGTCTTATTTCACTGACGTGCTGCACTTTGCAGCCCTATTTTCTATTCCAAGAATGAGGGGTCAGTTTCCTAAACGTCCGGTTCCTTGGTGGAACTCTCAGTGCAGCTCAGTAGTGACAGCCAAACAAGTCATCTTCTCTTGACTTCGTCATCACCGTGGGGATCCTCAGTATTTGATGGTGAATTGGAGGGCACGAGCTCATATGAGGCGGGTTTTAAAGGAGACCAGGAGTTCATCCTGGAAGGGTTATGTTTCCTCCATCAATTCCAGGACTTCTCTAACTCAAGTGTGGAACTGTGTAAAGAAAATTTCAGGAAAATTTACTATTCCCTCCCCTCCTGTTTTATCTGCAGCAGGTGGAACTGTGGCTGATCTTTTCGTTGTTGCAGAGTTGCTTGACGATCATTTTGCCAGCGTGTCACGGAAGGATGCAGTTTTGCCTTCGGCTTGTCAACTGCGGCAGCTCTGTTGCAGTGCCATGATTCTTCTCCTGGCTGTGATGATATTCCTTATCCAAATCTACGTCACCTCTCTGATGAGTCCATTTCGTTTTTGCTATCATTATTAAATAGTATCTGGTGTTCTGGTGAGTTTCCAGCTTGTTGGGGCGATGTTGTAGTCATCCCCATCCCCAAACCAGGTAACGACCACCTATTTTGCGACGAATTATCGACCCATTTCTCTGACTTCCTGTATATATAATGTTCTGGAAAAGATGGTTAGTGTTAGGTTTGTGTGGTTTTTGGAGAGAGGTGATTTCATATCTCCTGTCTAGTATGGTTATAGAAAAATGCGATCTACTTCTTATGCACCACTGTCCTTGGAATCTTCTGTCTGTGAGGATTTCTCCACTAACCAACACCAGGTCACGGTCTTCTTCGATCTGGAAGGCATATGACGCTGCCTGGCATCATGGCATTTTACTTTCTCTTTATGAATTTTGTCTTTGTCGGCATTTGCCTATTTGTATTTTTTTTTTAATCTAACCGTTATTTAAGGGTCCGAATGGGAGGAGTGCTTTCTAATGCCCATGCACTAGAAGATGGAGTACCACAGGGGAGTATCCTTAGTGTTACTCTCTTTGCTATGACCCTCACCAGCATAATGAGTTTGTTTCTTGATGGTGTACAAGGCTCACAATATGTCAATGACCTCTCAATTTCCTCCACCACATCTAGAATGTTTCTGACAGAGAGGAAGTTGCAACTGGCGCTTAATAGAATTTCTGACTGGGCAGAGTCTCGTGGCTTCCGTTTTTTCATTAACAAAGACAGTGACTATGCATTTTTGTCATCTTCGGGGGGTTCACCCAGACCTTGACTTGTATTTCTATGGTCAGAGAATATCCTGTGTGGAAGAGACGCGGTTTCTGGATCTTCTGTTTAATATACGACTAATCTAGGTTCTTCACATTCGTTCTGTTAAGGCGGCTTGTCTTAAAGCTTTGAGTTTTTTTAAAGTTTTGGCTCATACCTCTTGAGGTGCTGACCATCAGACACTCCTCCTCCAGCACAGGTCTCTTATTCTTTTTTAACTTAAATATGGGTGTGAGGTCTACTCCTCTGCAACAGATACCCGTCTGCAATTGTAAAATTCTGTGCATCATGCTGGTGTATGTCTGCCAACCGGGGCATTCAGGTCATCCTCAATGTCAAGATTTTTTGGTGGATGCTGGCGTACTCCCCTTCGATTTGCATCACCAGTCGTTGATGATGAGGTGTTGGTATCATCTTCACTGCATTGTAGACTTAATATCTTGTGCCATCATTTTCCAGGATTCTCAATCCTACATTTATGAAACCTGTCCTAGTTTCGTGACGCCCTTTGGTTACAGGGTCCAGTCTGTTACGTTAGCCACCTCTGTTCCAAAAAGGGTGGGTTTTTGGTAACTCCCTCGTGTGACATTGTGAAGGCCCATTGTTGGTAAAAAGGGCTCACTTCCCTCTCAGGTGTCCCTCTCTCTCCTTATAGAACATACCTCCACTCATGAGGGTTCGGTCCCTGATTTATACTGACGAGTCTAAGACTGATACTGGAGTAGGCTTTGGTGTTGTCTTCCTTTTCTTTAACAGCAGCGGTAGCCTTCCTGGTATTACTTCACTGTATACGGCGGAACTGACTGCAATTTTATACGATCTCAAAATCATTTTAACTCTGCCACGACCTGTTTTTGTGATTTTCAGTTATTCCTGTAGTGCTTTGTCTGCACTGGATTCTTTTAATGCATCCCATCCATTGGTTATATCGATTTTAGACAGGTCTTTTCTCCTTGGCCGTTGTGACCGTCATGTGGGTTCTGTTGGTTTCCCGCACATGTTGGTGTGGTGGACAATGAAAGGGCTAAAGTTGCGTCTTCTGAACAGCCCCCAACCGACTACCCTCTTTCTGCATCTGATGTAACACCTTACTTGCGGTATGCGATTCGTACGTGTTGGCAGAGACACTGGTATGGTGTTGCTCATAATAAGCTAAAAGAAATCTTTCAGAGAGTGGTTGTGCCAAGGGTTCTCTCCTCCATGCCTCGGCGATTGGAGGTGGCTCTTGCCAGGACTCGCATTGGGCACTCTTCACTTACACATGGGTTCCTGATGATTGGTGGGACTCAACTGTATTGTGATGATTGCCTTGTTCCTCTTACTGTCTGTCACTTGCTGGTCGAGTGTCCAGGTCTGGGGAACCTGTGTCAGGATTCCTCCATAGGCATAAGGGGGTAGATTTTTTTTTTTTTTTCTGTGACCGGCTCTGGGCATAGGTTTCACAGTCTGCTTTCAAGGCCCAGTAGTCCTCCTACGTACCGCACACCTCTGCATGTCACCACTTCGGCGCAAACACCCACCGTCCATAGTGAATACACGCTAGAGCTGTCTCATACAGGACTGGTGTATTGGTATTAGCGGGGGTATTTTTATGACATGTCGACGGGCCTTCTGGTAGATCAGTAAAGTCCGATTTTATGAAAATCAAATCCTTAAACTGTTCCCTGCCTCAGCGGGATTTGAACCCGGGTCCGTCAGGACTGCAGGCCAACTCTCTACCGATTGGTGGAGCCTCCGGAGATATTACCGACGTTTTTAGTTTTCTTCAGGAGGCGAGCCTTCTTCCACTTTTATAAGTAATTAATATAAACTATTATTTTGTTATTTTCAATGTTTTATTTCTACTAACGGGTATTAACATTATTTTGAATAAGTACTTTTTTTCCGGCGTCTTTTACCTTGTTGTCCGGTGGCATATGACCCTGGCAGATGCGCCGCCAGATTTTAATTATACTTAATCAGTCAACATTCCGGTTCCCATTCATTTTCACTTAATAAAGTATCATCTACAAACAATAGAACACGAGTTTCAAAACGCTGTCCTCTCTCATTATGGCTGCTCACACTGCACTACCTTGTATTTCATTTATAACTCCATCCATATACAGGTTGCACAACCATGGAGACATCCTAGTTTCAATCCAACATTCAGATAGAAAAATTCACTCAATTCACCATCCATACGCACTGCATCCCTAGCACCTTCATACATACTCTTCATGGCATTCAGCAGCTTCTTATTTACTCAATATACTTTTTTATATTTTCGACATTCATTATCTATCCACTCTGTCTTATGTTTTCTCCAAATCGATGAAGGCAACATATAACATCTTTCCCTTCTCTAGTAACTTGCCACTAAACATCTTTGAATAAATATCAGATGAATACAATCTCTTTACTTCCTGATGCCTTCCCGTTCTTCAACTAATTCTTGAGTTGTTTCCCTGTCAGTAAGTATCCTACGTAAACTTCGTGCAATTCTCGAATTATAAGTTTTTTTTTTCCTGTTCCTCCATAGAAAATATCAATTCTGATCGCTTCTTCATTCTGTGGAGGTAAATTTTCTTTAACTGTGACTGCATGTAATGTGAAAAGTAATAAAGAATAACTCTTAAATTAATTTCCTTAATGAAATATACCTATCACATCATAAGAGACAAGATGGTAAATTATCCCCTAGTGATGACGTCTGAAGGCTATATGAAGGAAATCATAGGTCCTCAAGAGGAAATTTTAATCTTTATTCTTCAGATAAGAAAGAGCAATCATATATATACACTGATACCCGGGGATTTAAAAAGTAAGATATACTGACAGGTAATAGTAAGAGTTTTATGCTACTGAATACAGGGGATTTTAGGTATGCACATGTACAGGTATACAACAGCGGTACTGTACTGTACAAAAATATATTACCCAGTGAGTATGTGAGTCTGTGACTGTACATTATAAAGAGAAGACTATTACACAATCCCTTGTCATAAAAAATGTAAAACCAGTGACCTATACACAGGTAGCTACTTCCAACTGCAATATATATATATATATATATATATATATATATATATATATATATATATATATATATATATATATATATAAACCCGCAAAAGATGGTCTGTGAAAAAAAAATAAATAAAAGAGACTGAGGAAAAGAAAGCTAAAAACTGCGATCTGTCTGTTACAGAAAGCTAATAACTTTATGTTAAGTAATAAAGTAAATATGAAGATTTGTTGCCGTTACAACAACACTATATGCAAGAATATGTGCATAGATCTACTTTTACTACAATATCACACAACCTACCCTCTGAGCTTCACTAGCTGTCTGGATAAGATACTTCCGAGTCGTGTTCTCGTCTTGGCCGTGAATCTTGCTCTCAAAAACTGCCAGTCCCCAGGGTGCTCGCAGCTGAGGCAGATCCTGTACCAGTGGAATACATTATTAGCCATGTCCTTCTCTTCTTTCCACCCTGCTAATCGGAGAGCCAAACCCTGGATACATTCTAGTGGAGTTATTTGCTATACTCTTTTCACTCTAATTTGGCCCTGATTTTCGTCCTTTTGGAGTTTATACCTTGCAGGTCAGTGGCAGAATAGGGAAATACTAGGGCTCTGTATCGTTTCCAAAGAACCTCTTTGTTCCTAGCATCATATTCGAATGTTAAACTCTTGTTCCAGCTCAGTATTCATGATGAAGAGATGGCAATTTTAGGTTGTTAAAATATAACGAATATAGAGAAGGGGTGGAGACATTATAGCCGCTCTGGTCTCATATGACGGAACGCTGCCACTCTTACAGCTTGAATACTTAAGTTGTGGTTGTTTGAAATCAGTAAGCCTTTGTCATGAGGTAGTAGCGAGCCTCCTTGATTTTTAGTCGAAACTGCTTTCCAGTTTGACCGCATCTGACCATCTTTTAAGCTTATTGACGGTTACATATCTTTGCCAGAATAAATTAAATCAACTGTATCATGTACAGTATAGTGCATTTTCATTGTAACATCTCTGCAGCATGTGCAATGCATAGCGTAAAATGTACTTTGTGATGTACTGTATATTAAATATATGAAAAAAAGTCATTGAAACCATTTCACAATTATTTTATCTCTATGACCATTATTTACCCTTTAAAGAAAATTTTAAGTCATTAGGATATATATATATATATATATATATATATATATATATATATATATATATATATATATATATATATATATATATATATATATATATATATATATAATAAATGAAGGAAAATTAATAATGAAAACAACAATAAGACGACTAATCGTCGAACAAGTGAATGACAAAGTATAAAGACAGAATAAAATACAGATGTTCTTGACAAAGAATATTTACGTCAGTATGTTTGAGCAAAAATACGTGACAGTGTTAAAGCTTTGTAGCCTTAATTTATACATCTGTAACTCTTAATTCTTGTAATAGGTGAGTTTTGAGTTAATTGAAGGGCAGGAAGAGTTAAAGGTGAATACAGGGAGTTGATCTTGATTTATTAACTTCAAAGAAAGTCTAAGTTGAACAGCGTATGTATTATACAGAGACCAAATATACTAAGTAAGTCTAGTCGGACCCCTCTTCTTGTTCACTCTCTCCACTACCTGATGGTTCTATGGCTTGTTTCCTTCTGACCTGAAAATCCTACATTCTCATTTTAGCAGGGGTTGTGTCACGTGGAATTAACTGATGTGAAGTTTCTAGAAGCCTGTGTGTGAGTATGTGTGTATGTGTGTGTATGGTCACGATGCGTTGTTCGTGTGCTTATCTCGCTGACACACTACCTATCTCACCCCCTGACTTGCTGCTTCCAGTGTATTGTCAACATTTTTTCACTTAGAGTTGCGAGCTCACATCCCGTTCCCAGGCTTGCCTGGTGCTCTGTCTATCTATCTATTTATCTATCTATCCATCATGCTATCTATTATGATTTGTAATTATAATATGGAGTCCTGACATCGCTCGGTCACTTAGCTGGTGGTCATCCAACAGCAATCATCATTGACATATGCTAATCTATTAATACATAATAGTCTTCTTTTTCAATCTTAATACATAATATTGATTATATGATATAGGTATAATATTCATTATAATATTGTAATGATTCAGAAATATTACATTTTAAACAAGTTGTATACATAATTGAATAAATGCACAATAGTTAAATTATTGTATTGTAATACATAATTGGTTATTGTATAATAAATGGTAATTTTATGACACTTGGTTATTGTATGACATTTTGTGTATGTATGATAGTAAAATGCATATATGCAAGAAAAAAAATAGTTTAAAGTTAAGATTATGGTAAGAGCTATTAATATTTCATCTAAAGATAATGCTACTGGTATAGCCTACTTCTATATCATGGGTCATTCTCCTTTGTATTATATATATATATATATATATATATATATATATATATATATATATATATATATATATATATATATATATATATATATAGATAGATAGATAGATATAATTAATACTATATACAAAATATGTACACTTCATTCAGGGGAGTTAACTTGGATGCTTACTCTACCCCCCACTAAATACTGACTCCAAATTTGCAATTCTTGCATGCATTCTGTGCACTGCGAACAGCACTACTGCAAATACAATGCAGACGATTATAAAGACAGTAGGTGCTGGGCTATACACATACTATGGGTTGAACATACTCAAACTCAAATCTTCCCAGGGCTTCATTGTTTCATTGATCAGTTGCATAGTTTCAAACTTAGGTGAAGTCAACTTAATACTTGTGCTCATGTTTAAGTCCATATCAGGCAGTGGGTGGAAATGTTTGTGTGTATGATTGAGGATGGCGTAGTGATTGATGGTGGATAAAGTGGACATGGATGATGTAAATACTGCACAGTAGTCTGGTGCTATGTATAATCCTGAGGCTGAAGTATGAGATGGTGGTATATCTGGGCAGACTATGTAAACTGATGTGTTATGAGTGAAATAAAAAAAAACTGTGAGTGTCCGATACGTTGATGGTGTACAAGCTTATCTGGAGCAAAAGTGAATTGGCAGTGATCATGAATGTTGTGATTTCTTATGATGGCCATTTCACAAGGGACTGTTTCAGTAGGCTGAAACGTGAAAATGTACGCAGGACAAAGGTGAACAGCATGTAAGGATGTGCAGCACTTTCGTTCAATCGTTGATTCACTTGCGAAAGTGACAGTGTTTCGTCTCTTGGAGACCATGATGAGTTCGGTGTCCTCCCTCGCCCCCCCAGGTCACTTCCATACACTCTCCTAGTTAGTCTCCCACCCTCCATCCTCTCCATATGGCCAAGCCACCCTAATGTATTTCTCTTAACACTTTCTACCGCATCCACATCGACAACACAACGCCCCTTCACTTCATTTCCCAGTCTGTCTGTCCATGTAACTATTAATACTCCTCTCAGATAACTCATTTCCATTTCTCTCACTACTGACTTGTGTCCTTCCAACAAGGAGGCGGCTTCGCTAGGGTGGGGATCACAAAATTGTCATCAGCTACTTTTTTGCGTCCATGCTCACTTACTGCTGTCAGGGAATAAGCAACCTTTATTCCCTGCAGTACCATTTCAAGCACTTAATCCTCCAAACTTCCATCGTCACTCATCACAGTTCACAAGTACTTAAATGCACTCACAGTTTCCATTTCCTCAGCATCCAGCCACACAGCCTAGGAAAGCTCTTTCACCTTTGTTTTCCAACATGTAATTTTCCTTTTGCCTGAAAGTTTACTCTCATTCAGCCTCTCCCAATGAAGGGCGACCATTCCCAGCCCACTTACCATCGCTCAATTGCTTTAACATCCTGGATCTCTAAAGTTTTTGAATCTATTCCTAACAAAACAAAAAAAATAAATAAATAAATAAAGCACTTTTCCTCCAACAACCTTCTTTTTGATCGTCGGTATGGGTTGCGACAAGGACGCTCCACTGACGATCTTCTAACCTACCTTTCAGACTCCTAATGATCTTTCTTTCGGGACTTTGGCGAAAGCTTTGTCATTGCACTTGACATTTCAAAGGCTGTCAATCTAGTCTGGCAGAAATCTTTAATATCCAAAGTGCCTTCTTATAATTTTTAACCATCTGCTGTATCTGCGCCTTCATCTCTAGCTTTCTTTCTGGTCGTTCTATAGATGTTGTTGTAGACGGCCACTGTTTGTTTCAGAGAGTCATCAGTAGTTGTATTCCACAAATCTCTGTCCTATCATCAACTCTCTCCTTTCTATTCATCAGTGACTTTCTAAGTAGTACATCTAACCACTCATATGCTGATGACTCACCCTTCACCATTCCATTCGCTTCTTTGAATGCCCATCTCAGCAGTTACTTCAACACACAAGCGATGAGACCATGGCACACCTAATGTAATGACTTGGCTCATATCTTTGATTAGGGTAAAAATAATCTTGTTCTTTTTAATGCATCAAAAACTCAGTTCTTACATCTTTCAACCCAACAGAATCTTTCGCAAGAGTATCCTCTAATTTTTAACAGTATCCAACTCAATCCTGAATCATCTTTAAATATACTTCAGGTTTCATTCTCTTGGGATTTATCTTGGAAAGAGCATATTGCCTTTCTTGTAAAATCTCCTTCCAAGAGATCAGATCTATCTATCTATATATATATATATATATATATATATATATATATATATATATATATATATATATATATATATATACATATATATATATATATATATATATATATATATATATATATATATATATATATATATATATATATATATATAATAAATGAAGGAAAATTAATAATGAAAACAACAATAAGACGACTAATCGTCAGAACAAGTGAATGAAGACAAACAAAGTATAAAGACAGAATAAAATACAGATGTTCTTGACAAAGAATATTTACGTCAGTATGTTTGAGCAAAAATACGTGACAGTGTTAAAGCTTTGTAGCCTTAATTTATATATCTGTAATACTCTTAATTCTTGTAATAGGTGAGTTTTGAGTTAATTGAAGGGCAAGGAAGAGTTAAAGGTGAATACAGGGAGTTTGATCTTGATTTATTAACTTCAAAGAAAAGTCTAAGTTGAACAGCGTATTGGTATTGGCGTGATACAGAGACCTAATATACTAAGTAAGTCTAGTCGGACCCCTCTTCTTGTTCACTCTCTCCACTCACCTGACGGTTCTATGGCTTGTTTCCTTCTGACCTGAAAATCCTACTATTCTCATTTTAGCCTTGAGGGGTTGTGTCACGTGGAATAAACTGATGTGAAGTTTCTAGAAGCCTGTGTGTGAGTGTATGTGTGTATGTGTGTGTATGGTCACGATGCGTTGTTCGTGTGCTTATCTCGCTGACACACTACCTATCTCACCCCTGACTTGCTGCGCTTCCAGTGTATTGTCAACATTTTTTCACTTAGAGTTCAAGGCTCATCCCGATTCCCAGGCTTGCCTGCACAGTGCTCTGTCTATCTA